>NW_027411866.1:186851470-187365006 GCF_047663935.1 Musca autumnalis | reverse complement strand
TAGTACAACTTGGATTTAAGTTAACGGAAATAGCTGGAAAACTGAAATTTGGGATTAAGATTACTGTTGCAGTGTAGGATTGAGATATGGGATAGGTTAGGAAATTTGTACTTATGTGTACGAAAAGTACTAAATTTGGTACAATTTGGAATTGATTGAACGTATAGGTCTGGAAACCTGAAATTTGGAGATAAGGTTACAGTTGGAGTGTGGGATTGAAGAAGTTTTGGAAATTCGTAATTATGGGTACGAAAAGTACAAAATAGTACTAAATTTGTTACAATTTGTATTTGGTGAACGAATAGAGCTGGAATCCTGACATTTGGAATTAAGATTAAGGCACGGGTGGAATTTTAAACTTTGTTCTTAGAGTCACTGTTGGTATGAAGGGTTAAGATATGGAGATGGTTTTGGAAATGCATACTATAAAAGGTAGTAAGTGGTATAGAATTTGATATAATTTGTTATTGTGTAAAGGGGTTAGCAGGATGCTTTGGAATTTTAGGAGGAGGTTTCGGAAATTCGTTCTTATGTATTTGTAAAGTACTATAATTTAGTTTGGGGGAACTGATAGAGCTGGAAATGAGAATCGCGGTTGGTACAGATGGTTGATATAAGAAAGTAATTTTTTGAGGTTAAACCCACGTGTATGAAAAGTACTAAATTTGGTAGGATTTTTTAATGGAAATATCTAATATTAGGTAATAAAAAAGTACTAAATGGTACTGAAACTTGGAATTAAGATTACTATTGGAGTGGAGGATTTAAGTAACCTTTGAAATTCGTTCTTATGTGTACCAAAAGTACTAAATTATACTTAACGTGATAAAATTTGGATTTGGTTAACGCATCGAGCTAAAGTCCTGAAATATAGAACTAAGATTACTGCCGGAGTGGAGGATTGAGTTAGTCATTGAAATTTGTACCTTCGTATGAAAACTATTAAATGGTACTAAATTTTGTATATGGAATTCGGAAATTTGGTACCATAGTTGCTGTTGGTGTGTAGGTAGTTATGGATGTCATTGTGGATATATGTACGTACCATAAAAGGTTGATCTGAAATTGTGAAATTCGACATTAGGATAGCGGTTGGGGTATAGAATGGAGATAAGGATCATTAAATAGGTATCGCTGTTGCGATATAGCTTTTGATATAGGGATGTAAGTTTTGAAACTATTACCTATTATTAGTACTAAATTTGATACCGTTTTGTTGTTGCATAAAGGGATATAGCTGGAATTTCGAATTTTTGTTTAGGTTCAGTGTTAGTTTTTAGATAAGGAGGTTTTTTATATGCAAAATTAGGTATGGAGGTCACTGAGGGCTAAGGTATTGAGCTGTTGTTGGAAATGCGGAAATACATTTTGATATCACAAATTCCGAAATTACAACTACTTCGGTTGGAAAAAGTGGATACAACTACCCGCACCGTTGTAATGCGACAAGGTTTTTTTTAGAAATTGGAACTAAAGGTGTACGAACAATATTAAATTAAATTAAAAATCATTTAAAATAGGTGTTGATACATCAATTTTTTTCATATTAAGTATTGTTTATTTGTATATTCTTCATTTTCCGCATACGAAGTAGCGGGCATTTTGCTAGTGTCCAATAAAGATTTTCCAAAAAAAAGTTTTTGTAGAAAATTTCAGCATGTCACATTATTTTGTTTACCACCACTTGTTTTAGTTCAATTCAGCATATGCAATTCATCTTTTAGCTACATAATCTTCCCATTTATATTCAGATGTTTCTAATCAATGAATTATAAATATAAAACATAAATTTTATAAATGAACATTTGAAAATCTTGTAATGTTGTTATCCTTGTGTTCAACATCAGAAAGGAGCTGTTGTCTCCAACCACCTTCTTAAAATTCAAAGAACAATAAATTTTTAGGCAATCAATAAAAAGTCAAAGCCATAAAAGTAGCAAATGGCTTGCGTTAAGCACTCAAACCTGTCGAAGAAATGGAAATAAAAAATACAATTTAAAAAAAATCTATATTGGCTATAAACTTTTAAAAAAAGAAAAATTATCCATCATCCAAAAAGGGTTTCTTGTTGCTGGGTGTGTATTCTCAGCTCTTTGTTTCTGTTGTTATTTATTGATGATGAATTGAAAACATAAAAGCAAATTTCCATTGAATACGGATCACTGCCTATGAAAATATTTGCCTACAAATGGTGGCTGCCAAAAATAACTGCATACATGCATACATATCAACCAATTGTGAATATTAATTTGTTGCTTAAAATACAATACACATAAATAAAATGTGTGGGCTGAAAAGATTTGAGCATATTTTAATATTATAAAAAACAAAAAAAAAACATTGTTCCACAACATCCCATACGGGACAAGGGAGACTTCTCTCATATCAATGAGTGCACCCCGATTCATATTAGCTCAATGATATGGGACCTACTGTTTATCGCCGAGTCCGAACGGCGTGTCTAAAGACACCACTTGTAGAAAAGTTTTACAAGGCTGAAATACTCAGGAAATGTCGCCACCATTACTGAGGGGTATTTTGCCACCGTTGAAAAATGTTTGATGTTGCCTGGCCGGGGAATCGAACCACCGACCTTCTGTGTGCAAGGCGGGCGTGCATACCATTGCACCACGGTGGCACCCAATTTTAATATTATATTAAATATTATATTTAATATTATATATTTTATTTGTTTGCCACCGTGGTGCAATGGTATGCACAACCACCTTGCACGTTGAAGGTCGTTGGTTCGATAACATTGGCCAGGTAACATTAAAAAAAACTTTTCAACGGTGGCAAAATACAACTCAGTAATGTTGGCGACATTTCTTAAGACACACCGTTCCGACTCGGCGATACACAGTAGGTCCCATATCATTGAGCTAATATGAATCGGGATGCACTCATTGATATGAGAGAAGTCTCCCTTGTTCCTTCTGGGATGTTTGTTGAACAATTATTATATTATTATATTTTATATGTTATATTTTATATATTACTACCTGAACCCGGTGCGCTTCGCTACCCCTAATAAGGTACATTATAAGGAAATGCCAATAATTAAATTCCTTTTTTTTAAATATTACAATGCATAAATTTAGGATGGAGACATTTCCTACCCGTTCAGTGCTATATATGGAGCATAACATGGTACATTTATGGTGCAGGAGGTAACGCTCCTCTTAAAATAGGTACTCTTACGTAGGTCACATTTACAAATAATACTCTTATGTGGTATGTAGCACTTAGTATGTGGTATTTAGTAAATGTAGCCTCAGTTAATTTATTTCTGACTATAAGTACACGCGAACTATAATGAAGACTTTTACTGACATCAAAATCGCTTCTTAAATAACGAATCAGAATTTCAATATTTTATTATTATCCCTTATGTATACACGTGTGATATTTTTTAATAAAAGAACAAACTGAAATCTGAACTGATTTCACAATAGTTCTGCACATATTTTACAAATCTTGACAGATTTCAATCTAATTTTTCAATCATAATTGGACATACATAGCGTGTTTGATACATCAAATGCATGACATCGGACGAAAATATGTTGGGGAGCTATAACTAAATCTGACTGGATTTCATTACATATTGCCAAATTTATTAGGCATGTGTAGCGTGTTTGGTGCCTCAAATATATAAAATCGGCTGATAATATATAAGAGAGCAATGTCTTAACCAAGTTCAACAAAATTTAGCAAATTTATTTGTAGATCAAACTCCGTCACACGGTCCAAATTTCAAACAAATTGGACATATTTATATATGTTAATATACATATATGGGAGCTATATTCAAATCTAAACCGATTTCAATATAATTTGGTATACTAATTTCTACACCAAATTCCGTCACACAATCCAAATGTCAATGAAATTGGACATACATAGCGCGTTTATTGCAATAAATTCGTGAAATCGGCCGAAAATATGTTCGTGAGCTATATCCAAATATTAACCGATTTCAATATCGAAAATATGTGAGGCGCTCATCGCGAAAACGACCTAACCCACATGCCCAAAAAAATTAAACTGTCTATAAAGATGTAACTGGAACCTTTTGCAATACATTAAAAAAAACATATTGTCTTATTTTAGAAGGAAGTAAAACCTAGTGTTATTCACTGCAATATGGAATTTTTTAGTAGTTATTTCAATAGGTTCGGGTTAGATCTTTATAGCCTGTTTGATTTTTTTTTGTCATGTGGGTTAGTCCGTTTTGGCGCTTAGCGCCACATATGTGGGAGCTTTATTCAAATTTCTATGAAATTGGACATACATAGCGTGGACATATATCAAATATCTCAAAAATAAAATACGTCAGATCCTTCCTTGGATAAATACGATCGTTTTGAGACAATATTCTCTGAAATCTTTCTTAAAAATATATTTTTGTAAATTTTCGCGGATTTTTCGCGACATCTCAAAAATAAAATACGTCAGATCCTTCTTTGGATAAGTACGAAAATTTTGAGACAATATTCTCTGACAATATTTCTTCAAAATATATGTTTGCAAATTTTCGCGGTTTTTTCGCCCTATTTCTAAAATAAAATACGTCACATCCTTCCTTGGATATACGAACATTTTGAGACAATTTTCTCTGACAATCTTTCTTCAAAATATATTTTTGCAAATTTTCACGGATATTTCACTATATCTCACAAATAAAATACGTTAGATCCTTCCTTGGATAAATAGGAACATTTTGAGACAATTTTCTCTGACAATCTTTCTTCAAAATATATTTTTGCAAATATTCGCGTATTTTTCGCGATATCTCAAAAATAAAATATGTCAGATCCTTCCTTGGATAAATACAAACATTTTAAGACAAACGCGAAGCAAATCGGTTGTAAATTGGTCGAGTTTTTGATTCACGTACGAACGTCATTTGAGTTTTATATAATAGATATTTTATATTTTACTAGTAGACCCCAGTCCACGTTGCTGACCCGTGGTAATGAGTTTTAATCCTAAAGCGATCTTATTATAAAATTTAAAAAAAATGGTTAAGTCGAATTCCCCCTCTTATGGAGACTTATATGTCCTAGTTTTTCGTGGCTGATGGACCGTTGAACCTCACCATATAAAAAAATTTGTAAATATTTCGTTTTTATTGATCGGGGGCGCAACCACGGTTGTCTCCTAAAGTTAATTTACAAGCCGCTGCACTCATACGTTTAGCAAATATAGCGATTAAAAAACAATAGGCCCCCGAAATTCGTCTACAAATATATAGCATTTTGGACTATGGGGCATTCCTAAACATTTTCTGGAAATTCCATGGAATTAGGTTCAGTAATTTTGGAAAAATAATGTATTGAAAACAGTGGACGTGGTCATCAGTTTCAAGATATAACATATTTAAAAAAGGGGCGTGGTCCGGTATTTTGGCTCCAAATATGTACCTACGGTACACATAACCCCACTGCCTCCCAAAATTTATGCTGAAACCGATAAAATCATAAGTTTGCCTTATACATATAGCGTTTAAATGAAAGGCATGGGGAAAGTACCCACCTCCTCCGAAATTCATTAAATATACATTACAACGGCAAACATTGAGCTGTTGCTGCATATTTGATGGAAATCGGTCTTTGCAGAAAATTTAAAATTGAAAAAAGTGGGCGTGGTATTTTTTTTTTTCATAAAAACATAAGCTGAGTTATGACGACATTTGATTTTTATTCATGAAAATATGGCGTTTTTTAAATAAAGTAAAGGGAAGTAAGTTCTCTCCGAAATTCAAAAAAATATGTAGCCCATTTTAACCGGGTTCCATCCTTGTACATTTCTTGACAATTTCAGAAAAATCGGTTCAGTAGTTTTCGTAGTTTCTTGTTTTTTTGTTTGGAGAATGCCAAGTGCCCTTACGAATGCCGAGAAGCATAAATCTGGTGCTTACTTACTCAGCTGGTCCATTGGAGGGTCTGACGGAATTTAGTCTAGACATAAATGTGCTAAATTATATCGAGATCGGTTCAGATTTGAATATATGTAGCTCCCATATATATTTTCGGCCGATTTCCAGTTTTTTATTTTTGCTGAAATTTGGAATACGTAACGGGATTTGGTCTAGACATAAATGTGCCAAATTATATCGAAATCGGTACAGATTTAGATATTGCTCCTATATATATATTTTGTATATATTTTGTGTATTTGATGCATCAAACAAGCTATATGTGTCCAATGTCGCTGAAATTTGGGATGTCTGACGGAATTTGTTCAAAAACAAATGTGCAAAATTATCTCGAGACCGGTTCAGATTTGGACACACTATATATGTCCAATTTCACTGAAATTTGAAAAGCGTGACGGAATTCGTTCTAGAAAGAAATGGGACAAATTATATCGAAATCGGTTCAGATTTGAATATAGCTTCCATATATATTTTCGGCATGTTTTTGTTACATATGTTCAATTTCAATGAAATTTGGAATACCTAGCAGTGAGTGGAAGTCATCATATATACACAAGTACTTATAGTTGGAATTGACCAAGGATACAGCTATTAAGTATCATATCATTGAGAGACTTCTTAAGATTTAGTGTTACCTCCTGAAACATACAAAACATACCATAGTAGCTCCATAACAACCCTGAATAGGTATATAAAGCCTTCATTTCTTCTATATTTATTCGCTAAAATATTAAAAACGTTAATATATTTATGGCATTCCATTATATTTTATCGTAGTCGGGGCAGCAAAGCGCACTGGGTTTAGCTAGTATTATATATATATATAAGAGCTTAAGGCCAGGGTACATAAGCTTCCCCGCCTGGCTGCCTTGCTTTCCTGCTTCATTTCTGACATCATAAAAACAAGTAAGAAAAGTCTATAGTCGGATGGGGCCGACCATGGGATACCCTATACCACTATCCCTGGACAATCGCTCTCCACGGAAATTCTTTTCAATGATTGTGAAAATTTAATTATCAAATATCAGAGATGTAATGTATAAAAAATTCGTTACAATCGGTCCATAATTGCGGCCTTAAGCTTGTTTACAATTTTTAATGGACGGACACACATCGCTAAATCTCTTTATCTCGTCGAGATATGAATTTTGGCACACCAAATAAGGGGTCTAGGACGAATATTTCGTAGTGTTACATAAACTTTTGGAGAGACAATATGTAGCATGGGATAAAAATGTGGTTCTCTACACAGAACACATAATATATTAGGCAGTAGGCCCGTTATCTAGCAAACACTTTATTGAAACTTACATCAGAGGAAAGGTCAGTAGTTTTTTTTCCATATGTAGGCTACTTTGCGAAATATATATGTCCTCAAGGAATTAAAATATTGGACAAAAATAAAATTTTTATATTTTTCATACAAAAGTAATGGTCCATTTCACCCGCTAAAGAATATCAGATCATCATTCAAAATTGTATGCATCGACCTATACTCTTACCCGGTGCAAAATTTCGTGACTATTGATGTATAATTGCGACTTCTAGCGAGTTTATTATTACACTACAAAAAAATAACGGAATATATTAGGCTGTAACTCTGTTATCTGATCATGCACACCAACATAATTGGCATCAATTGAAACGTCAAGCGTTCCACTTTCAAGTATACCTCACTTGTCCGGAATGTCACTTCCAGGAATTAAGATATAAGCTGTATATTAAAAATTTTCACAATTTTCACACAAAAGTTTTGGTCCATTTAACCCTCTAAATATTATCCGATCGACATCTCAAATTGCAAGCTTCTCCTTTGTGATATACTCTTACCTTATTTAAAATCGGACTATTATTGAGACCTCCAGAGCCGCTAGAAAATTGGATAAATATTGTGTTTTTGGTCCATTTAACCCGCTAAATATTTCACGATCATCACCAATAAGAATAGGGATCTATTTTGATCTGAACCCGACCACCATACAAAATTTCGTGACGATCGGTCCATAATTGCGGCCTGGAGCGTGTTTACAATTTATAATGGACAGACGGACGGACGGACGGACGAACATCTCAAAATCGCTTTATCTCTGCGAGATATGAAGATTGGTATACCACATTGGGGGTCTTCGACGAATATTTCGCGGTGTTACATGAATTTTTACCAACACAAACTTATAATACCCTTTTCCACATTGTGGTATAGGGTATAATAAAAGAATAAAGAAGGCCGAGCAAATTTCTAACTGGGTTGCCCTTTTCTTTTTCATTCTTTTATCAGAAGCAAGCAAGGTAAGCAGGCAAGGCAAGGCTTAGGTACATAAAAGCCTTTAGTGATGAGTGAGTGAGTGACATGTACGAGTATATCATCGCCCAGACGAAACCTCTGAAGCTAGAAAGTTGAAATTTTGACTGTGGGTTGCTGTTGCTGTGTAGGGGTGAGACGGTGCAAAAAAGTACTAAAAGGTACTAAATATGGTACCCTTCGTATTAGGCGAACGGGAAGAGCTAGAGTTCTGAAATTTGGAATTAGGGTCACTGATGTGCCAAAGGGTTTTTGGAAATTCGACCTATAAGTGTACTAAAAGTTACCAAATTTAGTACCAATTGTATATTTTTAAAGGTTATAGCTAGAATCTTCGAATTTGGTATGGAAATCAAGGTTGGGAAGTGTTGCTTATAAAGGGTAATGGTTTTGGAAATTCATACTCATGTGTACGAAAGGTTCTAAATGGTACTAAATTTAGTACAATGTGGATTTGGGTGAACGCATAGAGCTGGAAACCAGAAAACTGGAATTAGGATTACTAGTGAAGGGTAGGATTGATATATGCAGGTAGATTTGTAAATTCGTACCTATATCTACGAAAAGTACGAAATGGTACTAAATTTGGTACAGTTTCGAGTTGGGTAAACGGATAGGGCTGCAAACCTGAAATTTGGAATTAGGATTACTAGTGAAGTGTAGGATTGAGATATTAAGGTAGCGTTGGAAATTCGTACTTATGTGTACGAAAAGTCTTAAAGTGTACTAAACTTGAACAATTTGGATTGGGATAAATATATAGAGGAGGAATCTTGAAATTTGGAAAAATTATTACTGTTAGAGTATAGAATTGAGGTAGTTTTAGAAATTAGTACTTTTGTGTACGAAAAGTTCTAAATGGTACGAAATTTGGTACAATTTGGAGTTGAGAGCTGCAATCCTGAAATTTGGCATTAGGATTACTGGTGAAGTGTATGATTGGGATATTGATGTAGCTTTGTAAATTCGTACTTATATGTACTAAATTTGGTACAATTTGGATTTGGATAAATGGATAGAGGCGGAATCCTGAAATTTGGAGTAATGATTACTGTTGGAGTATAGGATTAGGTAGTTTTGGAAATTCGTACTTATGTGTACGAATAGTACTATGAATGAAGGTGAAATTCTGAAATTTGGTGTGTAGGGTTGAGATATGGATGTGGTTGTGGATATATGTACCTTAAGTGAACGAAAATTAATAAAAGCCACAAAATTTGATTCAAATTGTTCAGAAAAAAACTGTATCGCGTATCGTGCTTGGGATATAGTTTTGGTTATAGCGATGTTATTTCTGAAACGTATACATATTATAAGTACATAAATTGATATAGCTGAAATTCCGAATTTTTTATTAGGATCTATGTTGGTATTCAGATAAGGAGTTTTTGAAATGCTTACAAATTCTGAAATTAGGTATGGTGGTAGCTAAGGACTGATTTATAGAGTTGGTATTGGAAATACGAAAAGTACAAAATAGTACTAAATTTGGTGTTAGCTAAAGCTGGAACTGTATAATTAGTCTGCGAAAAGTACAAAAATGCAATATATTTGTTATTGGGCTAAGGAATAGAAGTGATTTATTATTTATTTGTCAGGTTCACTGTTAGAGGTGGTGTGTACTAGAAGTATTAAATAGTGATAAATATTGAAGCACTGGTATTGAGAATATTAATGAAAATCCGCCTTTAATATGTATGAAATGTTTCTACATGTAATACCATGGATTTTTAAAAATGTACTGAATAGTGTACTACTGCTTTCATGTTAGCGCAGGCGGTTTCGAAATAATGCATTGAAATCAAAAAAGTCAAACGTATATTTTGAACAATTTTTTTTCTATTTTGAACGTTTTACTAAGTACATTTGAAAACGTAGATCCATGCGAATATTGTTTTACAAGAAGGTTTTTATCCCCTTGAGAAAAAAGGTTTAAATTAAAATGTGTGAAAAAAATAACTGTTATATAGGGGCCATGTCAAAGCATTTTCATAATTTTTTACAAGAAATATACAAATTTTTTTAGAAGTTTTATTTTCATTTGATAGATCACACCTTGAGCTACTTTCTAAAATAACTTAAAAAATTGTGGGCGGTCAAACATAAAATTTCGATTTTAACTAAAAAAATTAATAGTTTTTTTTTTCAAAAATCCGTTAAAAATTTTTAAAAAGTCTCTTGCTTAAGCGTTAAATTTTTATATGTATAATAATCCCACAAAACCATTTGAAGATCGGATCATCTGTTTTCGAGCTACAGTGGGCACCGCATTCCAAAATGTCATTTTGAGAAATCCGCGTTTCAAACTTCGATGTTACATACAAATCACGATACATTTTCTCTTTCTTACGCTCATATCTCAGCTAATTTTTGTCCGATTGACTTGAAATTTTTGCAACATATTCTATTCTACTTTAAAATCTACTTTAAAATAAGCCAATAAAATTATTCGATTTTGTAACATTTGTATGTGGCCATAACCCCTTAAGTAACATTTTTTTAATAAAGGCTTTCTACATTTTGATATCATAAATGTCGAAACTACAGATACTTCGGTTGAAAATTCGAACTAAAGGTATACGAACAGTACTTAAATGAAATTAAACATCAATAAAAATAGGAATTAGTACATCAAAAATTAAGGTGTCCACCATTTTCATATTAAATATTGTTTATTTCTATATTATTCCCTTTCCGCTTACGAAGTATATTATATGTAATATTATATATTTTATATCTTATATGTTATAGTTTATATTTTTTATTTCATATTCTATATTTTGTATTTTTTATTTTATATTTTATATGTTATGTTTTATATTATATATTTTTTTATTTTATTTTTCTTTTTATTTTATATTTTACATTTTATATTCCGCTCACAACTTTTCAGACCATATATTGATCAAAACAGCCAAACCGCCCATAACAAATTGTATTCTCTCGTATAACAAACATAAACACAACTGGAAACAATACCATGGAAAACAAATATGCACGCAAACGACAAACCAAGAACAACAATCATCAAACAAACATCATCGACACCGATACGAATAAATATTTAATAACACTGTGCAACATTTTTAAGGTGATCTTGTGCAAACAATTCGAACTGAGGATTTTTTGAAAGTACAGACCCAAACGACAAGAAACCCTAGTTGGGTTTTGTTGTGTCAGATCCAGCTCGGATTTTATGGCTCCATCTAATCATGGTTAAATATTGAGTTTTTAAAGAAATTCGGGGCTATATCTCTGAAACCAATGCGAATCTTCGTCTGACTTCTGAAGCAAATTTGTAGATAAGGACAAGAACAAAATATTTGGAGAAATAATGAACTCGAAAAACAATATTTATTGCCTCAAATTTCAAAATATATGCAAAAATTCCATATTTTTTATACATTTTGCACCGTATCTCCAAAACCGTTAATTTTTTCTGAATATTTTCTTTTGGAAAAATATTCCCTGGAATGTAATACACAACTCTTCAGAACATGTCATTGTTGTAAAATGCCTCTATGCCGTTGTTTTCAGTACATTTTTCAACGACAATTTAATAAAAATGTCAATAATGTAGTGAAGTCCGAAATGCGAGAATAAACTGTTGGTGTGAACTGTGTTTGAAATACGTGTTGTAAAAGTTATGATGCAAAATACCGCTGAAACAACATGAAGTAAGCACTTTAGAGTTTCAGAATGTTCTAAAGATTTGTTGAGAACTTTATTTGGAAGATTTTTGCAAAAGGTAACTTGGTTCAACTCCCAATAGTTTAGCCGATACTGACCAGAATTTCAGCAATTATGTAAAATTTTCTATATTTTATAGATTTTGATGCCCTAGATGGAGTTTTTCTTATGTGGTTTTTTCAAAAGATAAGTTCTACTAGTTAAGGGCTACAATATAACTAAAGGCAGCAAGGCCAAATTCCTATTCGTTTCTGAGATAAAGGCCTGATAAATGCAAAAAAGTGTAGATTTAGCCGGGTTTAGAAGAGGCCATAAAATCTGAACTGGATCTGACAGGACAAAACCCTGCTAGGGTTTTTGTAGTATAAATATGTACTTTCAAAAAATGCATACTAGAAGTTGTTTGCATTTTCAGTGTTGCATAGTGTAATAAAAAAACAACGTGAAAATGGGAATGCAGAAACATATACATTTACAGTATATTTTTAATCAAATTATATTCACTGACATTGACATGAATTGTTGTTGGCCTGGTAACATTTGTAGAACTATGATATATTTTCTTTCCAATCGATATTATCAATCTTCGAGCAATAAGTTCCACATTCAATTCTTCGAATTGTCGATATCTGTCATAATGCCAGTTTCTATTGGTTACTGTGTTGTAGGCGAAATAGCCGTTTCTTCGTTTACAGGTTTATATGCAACCATTTTTTTTAAATAGAATCGAAAGCAAATTTACTCTTAAATCATCTGCTTCTCTGTCGATGGCAAATTTTATATTTATGGATCAAGTGTTGGCTTATTGAGATTTACACAACATTGATAAAACATTACAAATGTCTATTGCAAGGAATGCCATGATGTACATACTCGTATATTATTTGTATATGATTTTCTTTCAAATCATGTGATTTGCACGTACATCTGTTTAGCCATTTATCTTTACAATCCTTTTTTCACATATTGACTGATAATGTGATGATATTAAGATGTCTACATGTTTTAGATTCAGTATGGATTCGATGATTTAGGTTTTTGTGGTTTCTTAAAAAAAGAATTGCAAATCGTATTTTTTCAAATTAAAATTAAACAAAATTGAAAATAGTCGACTATTTATATTTACAACAAATAATTGAACTATGATAAAGCTAGGGTGGCGTATACATAATGCATTTTGAATGACCCGCATTAAGTATACATCTTCGATTACTATGACCTCTTTGTTGTTTTCAGTTTTATTGACTTATGTTAAAACAAAATAATTTTTTTTTTAAATAAATGTTTTATTAAATGACCCATTTTGCATAAATAACAGCCAACTAAACGTCTCTTTAAGTTAACTTACACACAAAAACACATTCTGCACACACTCTTACTTATTACCTGCTAACACACCCATTCATTCATATCTGAATGGCATATTAAAAATTCGTTTCTATATATATAACGATGTCATATAACAGCACCAACTTGGCTAACAATTGACAGGCAATAAAATTTATTTGCATTCATGCATCGTAAAAAAGATGGAATTTTTGTTCCATCATGGTGATATTTTATTGTATCGTAAACCTTGAATAATAAAATATAAAAGTTCGACAGCTAACATCATATATACGTATGTTTAACACACACACAGACAAAGAAAAAAACATATATTTTCGAAATCATAAAAGTATTTGCTAAGGAATTTCATATCATAAATACCAAATAACAGTAATGCAAAACAAGAATAAACACCTTTGGGAAAAGGACAGGAAAACAAAAGAACCTTTACAAATATTTTTTTTGGTATGTGTCTTAAATTTGTTGGCTAGCTTTAGCTACCCATGCTAGGAGCAAATTCCAAAAAAGTGGCATTTTAGCTTCCAGCATTACAAAGTGGTGGACCACCGGACCACACAAAACGCATACAACTACACACATAATTGTGGTTTTAATTTTTGTCTATTGTGGTCTCATTAATGTGTAGAAAATTAAAACTACAACTTTTGCATCAATTAAAAATAAATAATTCAATTTAGAAAATATTTACATTGAAATTCAATAGTTTAGTTTAATTGTTTAACTCATTAAAATTGACAAAAAATATTTCAGTAATTTTTGTAAAATAATTACATATATTAATTAAATAACTTTAAAGGTGACTTGTTTTGTGAAATATTGCACATGTGATGTGGCAGTGTGTATCATTAATAATAATTTAGTTTACGAGTACAATGATTTTGCTAATGTTGTTATCTAAAGCTAATCTTACTTACTTAGATGGCTTTTATACTAAACAGAACGTCTTGTTCCATAAGCCGAGCTAAGAATAGATTTCCAAACGCACATATCTTTTGCCTTACTTCTCCATTTTGGATGCCATGTTTTGTGATATCTTCTTCAACATGGTCTTTTTTATTTTATTTTCAAATTCATTGCATTCAGTATAAATCAGTAAAAAAGTATCAGTCGGCTTTGCTGACAGAGATATACCCTCAGCCTGTGTATATTGAAACAATTTTTTTTCCAAAATACGTATGTATTTAGGTGGTTTTAAAACTTTTGGGCGTTTGAACCGACAAAAATGTTGATTAGGATTAAAGATCAAAAGTTTTGCGGAGGATATACTAAAAGGAATGGATCGACATTGACCGTTATGGAAGTGGATCTCCAGCCACAACATATAGTGCCATAGGGGGTTTTTACACTATTCGGGCTGTTTGCTCAAGAAGTATGGACTTGCCCCTAAAAAAACTTTTACCATCGTAATTGAGGCAGCGTATGCAAGTTGCTTCAACAAAAATCAAAGTGATTCGAGCAGGTCTTAAAGTGATCTTATCCGAAATTTTGTGAGGGAGGTACCGGATGGAGTTGACAAATATAGTCCATATTTGAACCTGATCTATATCTGTTAGATATATTAGGATGTGTAAAGTGTAGACCAATTCGGCCACTCCCTTCAAGAGTTACAGTACGAACAATTTTTCCGAACATTTTTGAACTTTTGTGGGGGAGGTACCTGAAGGAGTGGACCAATATGGCTTATCTTCAAACTTAAACTATGTTTGGACAAAATATTACTAAGGCCATATTTTTGACCGAATCGGCAGATCCGTTCAAGAGTTATCTTGCGCTCCAACCACCTCACACGGTGTCATAGGGCTTTTTTGCAACTTTCGTGCTATTTTCTCAGGAAGTACGGACTTGCCCTTGATGAAACTTTTACCGTCGCATAGAGGGCAGTGAATACAAGTTGTTAAAACAAAAATCAAAGCGATTCGAGAGATGGCCCTAAACTGAACTTCTCCGAAATTTTGTGTGGCAGGTACCCGACGGAGTGGACCTATTGAGACCATATTGGAACCTCATATTACTCTGGTAGAAAGTTTACGCTATACAAAGTATGGACCAAATCGGTCACTGCCTTCAAGAGTAATCGTGCGCACAAACTTTCCGAATATTTTCGAACTTTTGTGGGGGAGGTACCGGAAGGAGTGGACCGATGTAGCTCATCTTCGAACTTAAACTAAGTTTGGGCAAAATATTACGAAAGCCAAAATTTGAACCGAATCGGTTCATCCGTTCGAGAGTTATCGTGCGCTCCAGCCAGCAGGACAGACAGACAGACGGACGGACATGGCTAGATCGACTACAAATTGTCCCAAGGTTATTATCTGTTAAGTAGCTATATATTTGGTCTTGAATAATTCTTTCAAAAACTTTGTCAATAGTAGAGAGAAGAGCTATAGGCCTGTAATCACATACTTCAAACAAATTCATAGTCTTTGGAATTGGCACTATCTTATGTACTTTTAAGACCTCGGAATATGTAGATTCTTCTATCATACTATTGAAGATATCAACAAGTTTTGATGAATCCTCATCAGTGCATCTCTGCATAAATAATGTTGTGATATTATCATCTCCGGGACACTTGTTGACTTTCATGGCCATAATAATTTTCTTTACGCTACTTTCATTTACGCACTCCAATGTAAACCTGCTATTACACCTCCTAAGTGTTCGGAAATAATTAAAATCATCATCAGGATGAGTTGTGATGTTTTGCTTTAAATCCTCTGATTTCAAAAATTAGTTATTCAAATAGTTAGCCTTTTCAATGTCATTCTGAATTCTTTCACCATGTTCATTATTAACAACAATGTCTTTTTCCTTTGATCTGCCAAGAATTCTGTTTAAAAAGGTCCAATCTTTCTTGGGATCATTGCCTGCTTCAGCCATATTATTATAATAAAAATTGTCTCTACTATTTCGATTAGCAGTTCTAATAACTTTGCTTATCCTTTTTAAAATTACATAATTTCTTTTACCTTTTTTCTTTCTAGCCTTCAACAAGGACAGTTTTAATAATATTAACTGTTGAAGTTCGTCATTGATCCAAGGAGTGAGTTCAAAGCGAACGTTTTCCATCGGGGTTTTGGCCTTCCCTTGGGGCGTATACCGTCAAGTGGCAAGTATTCAAATGCCTTTTTGGCGGGGGCATCTTTATCCTTCCTTCTGACATGGCCAAGCCAACGCAATAGTTGTGTGCAGTTCGATACGTTTTATTATATCGATGTCGGTTGACTGGTATAGCTCGTGGTTTATGCGACGTCGGTATTCACCATCAATGCATATTGGTTCATTAATCTTTCGAAGAATTTTCCTCTCAAACACACCAAGTTCTGCCACATCTGCTTTCGCAAGTACCTATGCTTCAGATTCATACATAAGTACGGGTAGTATCAGTGTCTGGTATAGTGTAAAGTTTGTTTGACGAGAGGTGGTTTTGCTTTTAAACTGCTTACATAGACCAAAATAGTATCTGTTGGCCAATATTATTCTTTCCTTTATTTCAAAGCTTATATTGTTAGTTTTATTTATGGCGTTGCCGTGGTAAATAAAGTCATTTACTACTTCAAAATTGTAATTATCAACATTCACAGTTGGTCCGAGTCTACTGGACAACTTGCGTGTTGATATCATAAATTTTGTCTTGTCGCCGTTAACTGCCAGACCCACTTTGGCAGACTCTTTTTCAATTTTCGCAAAGATGGCGGTTACGGATCGATTAGATCGACCTATTATGTCTATGTCATCTGCGTATGCAAGCAACATTACATCTTTATTGTATATCGTGCTGTTTTTGTCTCGTATGACCTTTTCCAGTAAAATGTTAAATAGGTCACAGGATAAAATCTCACCTTGCCTAAAACCTCGTTTTGTGTTGAAAGGCTCGGATAGGTTCTTTCCTATTTTAACTGCAGATCTTGTGTCAGCCAATGTCAACCTGCATAGTCGAATTAGTTTTGCAGGGATGCCAAACTTAGAACAGGCTTGAAACACCTTTGCTCTAATTGGGCTGTCGAAGATTTGGTCAATTTTAGACTCACCAAGTCTAAAACCGCATTGGTATGACCCGATTATTTGATTGAACATGGGTTTTAAACGTTCACACAGTATGCTCGACAGCACTTTGTATGCCATGGGTAGGAGACTTATGCCTCTGAATTTGCACAAACCGTCTTGTTTCCTTTCTTGTGTACGGGAAATAGTAGGCTGAGGTTCCAATCGTTGGGTATGCTTTCATACTCCTCCTCAGCATTTCGCCACCGGTCTTGAACAGTTCGGCGGGAAGTCCATCAGCTCTTGCTGCCTTATTGTTTTTAGCCGATTAATAGCTGTCATAACCTCGCTTTGTTATTTACGATTGGTTCTGGGGTATATTCATTGCCACCCATATTCGATATCAAAAGCTTCATAAAGTGCTCCATCCAAATTCTCAGTACGCTATCTGTATCAGTTATCAGATTCCCTTCGTCATGTTTGCAGGAGAATGTGCATGGACCATATCCTTCAGTCTAGTGTTTTACACTCTGGTAAAATTTGCGGACTTCATTCTGACTCCTGAACATCTCGAGTTTCTCACGCTCACGTTTTTCTTGCTCTTTCTTTTTTTCTCCTGAGAATGCGCTTCTCCTCTCTCCTCTTCTCCCGATAAGTTTCTTTCGAGCTTCGCGTTGCCGCTGAATGTAGCGTTGCTCTGTATGCCGCACACTTCTCTTCTGTAGCCTTACGACACTCCTGATCGTACCATAAATTTTTAGGTGGAGGTTTTTGGTATCCAAGTGTAGATTTTGCGGCAGCCTGGAGGGAGTAGGCTATTCTTTGCCACAGCGCTTCTACATTATCGGGACAAGGAGCGCTGTCTTCTAGCAGGTGAGGTCAGGTGAGCGAAGTAAGCTTGTGCTGTATGTTGTGTTTGCAACTTCTCGACATTCAGCTTCCGTCCTGTCTTAAATCGCACTTTTGCCGCAACACTAAGACGAGTGCGTACCTTGGCTGCTACAAGGAAATGGTCCGAATCGATGTTCGCACCTCGAATCGATCGGACATCTAACACACTGGGCGAGTGTCTTCCATCTATTACAACATGATCAATCTGGTTTTTTGTTTTCCCATCTGGGGATATCCACGTAGCCTTGTGTATGTCGAGGTTTTGGAACCTGGGGTTGCTCACTACCATGTTATTTGCCGCTGCGAAATCAATCAGCCTCATTCCATTGTCGGATGTTACCTCATGAAGGCTGAACTTGCCGACAGTAGGACCAAATATATTTTCCACTCCAATTTTAGCATTAACAAACTAGAACAATCTTACTGTCATGGCCAGGGCAGCGGTAATATGCTCTCTCTAGGCGCTCGTAGAATATATGCTTGGTCAGTTCGTCTTTCTCTTCGTTCGGAGCATGGACGAAGATGAGACTGATGTTAAAATAATGTTGCTTTTATACGGATTGTGGCCATTCTCTCATCAAACGGAGTGAAACTGGATACCAGATTTTTAAGCCTGCGGTTTACAATAAATCCAACACCTAGCTCCTGCTTCGTTTCATGACAGCTAGAATACATTGCGTTATCGTTTATGATCTTTACATCTGCACGATTCCATCGCACTTCCTGTAGGGCGATAATATCAGCTTTTTACTTATCAAGTACATCCGCCAGTGCGCACACTGCACTTATTCTGAAGAGAGTCCTGACATTCCAGGTGCAGATTCGCAGATCATGGTCCTTAATAGGTTTGCGGGGGTCATCAACTTTAGAGGGGTTTGTTTTTCTTCTTTTTCTTTGTTTTTTCCACAGTAAGCTGTTTTGACGGAGTGAGTTACTAGCCCATCGCCCAACCCAAGTTTTTATAATTCTTATGGGTGAACGCGCGGCACATGCTAGCTCACTACCTTTAACGGGCGTTAACGACAGCTCCCCAGGTGACACCACGGGGAGATCAAAGAGGGACCAATATAAGTGCTAGGCTTTGCCATGTTAAAGCCGGTCAATACCGTTCCTTGATATCATTCATCCCCTACGTCACCATCTAAAGCTTATCTACGATATACATTATTTGCGATAAAATCTGTGTGTGGTGAAATTGTTATCTGTATTTTATAATTGTAGAATAAGACCAAATTAAAGCATCCAAACTTTTTATACCATTTATCTTTCTTTTCGCAGAAGCATACTGGGCTGGTGACTAGGCAGAGGGATGCATTTAAATATCTAAAATACTTTCACCCATATTACCAACGCACAGTGGTTAAGAATCGTTTTTTCTGGTCAAAACTCTGTAAATTTTAAAGGGAGAAAGAGGTCCGGTAGTTGCAGAGGAATTCAAGGTCAAAGTTAAAATTTTGATATTTTGCATCAAAATATGAGTGCTTTTAAATTATTCAAAAGTTCCAATCAATTGAAAAAGGTCAAACACCAATAAAAACCATAAAAATACAAAAGATTTAAAAAAAAATCAAAAAATTTTCCAAAAAAAAAAAAAATTAAATAAAATTTTTTCAAAAATTATAAAAAAACTCATATGGCCTGTTTCTCTAATGCCTTGTTCAGACTGACGGTAATTCGCTCTCTATTTGTTGTTCGACCCCAAATTATGATGAAATTACTTCATTTCCCATACAAAATTTTGAGAACGAACAACGATTTGTGTACATTGTTCAATTTAAATTACTCTTAGGAACGACGATAAAATATGTCCCATCTCTAACAAATGAGAGAATTTATCGAAATAAATTAAATATGACAGGAAAGATATAAAATTTAAACTTTATTAAAAACCCAAACATTTTTAGAAAAACTGCAAAACATGAATGAAAAGTAATCGGTTTAACGACTAGTATACATTCAAATTATAGCAAATTTTCTCTTCTCTTTTATTGCATTTGCATTTCTTGTCCATCGTTTTCAAATTCGCGTACAAATTTAGAAACAAAAATCAAATGCCTGCCTGAAAGTCTGTATACCAAAAAGTTATTTTGGCAGGTCTCTCTCTCTCTCTCGTTAATTTTGAAAGTAGAAAAATTAAAAAATTATTTTGGGAGTCATATCATTTCGATAGATATCGCGCCACTAATGATTTCAGTGGGTCATCGTATAACTTTTGGACTAGTATGACAGGAAGCATGGTCTTGTCCACGAAAAACATAATATAGCTTTAAACAAGACCACAAGGAGCAGCATCTGTATACATTTTCAAACGCTCTTCGAACAGACCATTTGAAGAAACTATTAGGAGATTCAAAGTTTGGACCAACTTGGCTGACCCGTTCAAGAGATATCGTGTACGCCATTTTAGTCACATTTTTTACATATTTGGGGGAATTACCGGTATTGCCCACCTCTAACTGATACTAAGTTTGGACACAATATGACGAAGGACAAATTTTGGACCAAATTGGTTGATCAGTTCGAGAGTTATCGTGCTCTCCAGCCCTACATATGTTGCCATAGGGTTTTCTTACATCTTTTCGGTCTGTTTTCTCAAGAAGTATGGACTTGCCCCTGTAAAAACTTTTACCACCGTAATTGAGGCACCGAATGCAGGTTGCTTCAACAAAAATCAAAGTGATTTGAGAGCAGGTCTTAAAGTGAACACATCCGAAATGTTGTGTGGGTGGTACCCGATAGAGTGCACAAATAAAGTCCATGTTCGAACATGATATAGGGTAGATATATTAGGATGCGTAAAGTATGGACCAAATCGATCACTTTGGTTCTAAAACCATTATTTCGATGAGTCACATTTTGCCCGTATGAATGTACTCGTTAGTATAAATGCTGAGGCTATAAAAACACACATTTTTACCGATGTAATTTCACAAAATTTTAAAAAGTGTTAAACGGACGGAACGGGGCTTATACAAAAGTATAAATGAGCTGAAAGAGGACACTCTCGGGCATCATTCTGTGAAAAGGAACTTTGTTCCAAATTGTTCCCTAAAAGTTATAGTCCACTAAATTTGGAATTTCACTAAAATTTAGTAACTGAGGAAAAAAAGCTCACCACGTGTAAACGCTACCGTCATTTATTGAAACGGTTCTTAAAAACAACAATCCTAACTACCTAACGGCCGGTTCTATGTACCGGATTGACCCGAGGAATCATCTTCTCCGCCAGGGGCCGTCACCTCAGCAACTACTTGTTCGTGTTCGTCTTTATTTTTATTTTGGGAGCGACATGTCCCGGAATGCCTGCTCCGGATTCTTTTGGTCCGTGCCGGGATTGAAAGTAACCCCGGGCCATGGTTTTGCACCGTTTGTCACCGTCTCATCTACCATAGGTCGGTGTCAATTAGATGCAACGGGTGCCGAGGATGGGTGCATTTCAGGAACTGTTCAGGCCTGACCTTCCTGAGGGAGTATTACGACAGGGTTTATATTGCTTCGTGCTGCACCAACATGAACCCCAGTGAGTCTTCATCGTCAACATCATCGGATTGTGAAACTCTCCCGCAATCTCCCCGACAGCAGTATCAGCCGCAGCCATTAACATCGCGTATTGCTGTCCCAGTTCCTGAGGATGTGACATTCCTGCAGTTTAACTGCGATGGTCTTCGAACCAAGATCAATGAGATTGTGAACTTTATGAGTCGGAGAAATATTATGGTCGCGGCGATCCAGGAAACGAAGCTGAGCAACAACAGCAGTCTTCGGAGTTGTGATGGATACAACGTTCTTCGCCAGGATCGTATGAGAAGTGGGGGCGGAGGGCTTGCATTCCTACTGCACCAGTCTGTCCAGTACAGACCTATCTCGCCTGAGCTAGACCCTAGGGACCCATACTTGGAGTGTATGGGGGTAGCGGTAAGGTGTGGAACCGCCGTGATAGAACTGCTGAATGTCTATATCCCGCCGGTCAATAGCTGTGCCCCGCGTTATTTGCCTAACATCTGATCTCTGTTGCGAGGTGATAACCGGATGGTCCTAGGGGACTTCAATGCGGATCATGAGTTATGGCATTCAGCTCTAGGGAATGACCAGAGAGGTACAGATCTGGCTGAGCAAATAGATAGCTCCACATTCTGCACTGCGAACGAGGACGCACCCCCCCAGGATTAGATGAGACTGCCACAGTTTGCCTGACATATCCATCGTGTCACCCGGTCTGACGAATGACGTGACATGGCAACCCGTCATTTCACTTGGCTTGGACCATCTCCCAATCCTCATCACCAAAAACAGACCACCAAACTTCATAACCTCTGAACACCGAACTTTAATTAATCATGGGAAAGCGGATTGGCAGGGTTTCAGAGGGTTCACTAATCAACGCCTCAGAGAACTGCCCAATCCCTCTGATGTTCGGGTAGCAGAGAGGAAATTCCGAGACATCATTACTGCTGCAGCCGCTCGCTTTATTCCTGCTGGTCGAATACCTAAAATAAGACCCAATTTCCCAGCAGAGGCGACGAGATTAGCTAATGAGCGTGATGAGCTTCGCCGCACGCACCCCAACGACCCCAGAGTCAGGGAACTGACAATGGAAGTCAATAGATTAGTCGGTGAACACAAGCGCAAAAAGTGGCTAGAACATCTGAAGTGCTGCAACATTGGCTGTAATAAATTGTGGACAACGGTTAAGGCGCTATCGAACCCTGGTAGGAGAGACGATCGGAAATCTGTCATGTTTAACGGCGTAGCCGTGACAGATCCGAAGAGGTGCGCTGGCTATTTCTGCCGACAATTTATCGAGCACCCCGATTGCGACCGGGCGAAGAGAAGTGTTTTGCGTCGTTTGCGATCTCTTCCAGCCACAATTTACGATGGATGATGTTGTAGATTTTATCCGAGGCGCAAAGTCATCCAAAGCGCTTGAACCTGACGGAACTTCTATGGTGATTCTAAAACAGCTGGATGACCCAGGAGTCGAGTATTAAGGCAAGGTCCTCAACTTATCGCTAGCCACCCTAATAGTTCCCGATGCCTGGAAGATGGGCAGGGTGGTCCCGCTGCTGAAACCTGGCAAAGATGCCAGTAGAGTAGATTTTACGATTTCACTTCTATCGCCAGTAGCAAAGATACTCGAGGTATTACTCCTCCCCAGCATCAGAACGTGTTATCCAGTTGCGGATCATCAACACGGATTCCGGAAGCAGCATAGCACAACAACAGCACTGCACGCCATTTCCACATATATTGGACGAGGACTCAACCAGGACAAACCATGTCACAGAACAATGATGGTAGCATTGGGTCTGACCAAAGCATTTGATACGGTCAGCCATGCTAGGCTGTTCGAGGATATCGAGAATACTACCCTCCGGCCTTGTCTGAAACGCTGGGTCATCAACTATTTGTGTGGTCGCCAGTTATACGTGCAACTCAGAGACAAGAAGTCCAAACCCCGTAGAGTGAAGCAGGGAGTTCCCCAAGAGGGGTGATATCTCCGGAACTGTTTAACCTCTACCTCTCTGCAATTCCACGCCCTCCCGACGCCATTGAGTTAATTACGTACGCGGTTGATTGTACACTCAGGTCCCAACATCGGTAATGTTTGTGACAGTCTAAATGCCTATCTTATTGATCTTGTAGAGTTTTTCCACGCGAAAATGAATGAATGCATGAATGAATGAATGAATGAATGAATGAATGAATGAATGAATGAATGAATGAATGAATGAATGAATGAATGAATGAATGAATGAATGAATGAATGAATGAATGAATGAATGAATGAATGAATGAATGAATGAATGAATGAATGAATGAATGAATGAATGAATGAATGAATGAATGAATGAATGAATGAATGAATGAATGAATGAATGAATGAATGAATGAATGAATGAATGAATGAATGAATGAATGAATGAATGAATGAATGAATGAATGAATGAATGAATGAATGAATGAATGAATGAATGAATGAATGAATGAATGAATGAATGAATGAATGAATGAATGAATGAATGAATGAATGAATGAATGAATGAATGAATGAATGAATGAATGAATGAATGAATGAATGAATGAATGAATGAATGAATATGAAAATATCCACCACTAAGTCAACAGCCACACTATTCACCACATGGACGGCGCAGATGATGCTCCCACTAAATGTGCAGGTCGACGGCGCAATTATTCCGACCTCAAACTACCCCAAAGTCCTAGGGTTAAATTCGATAGCATGTATAAGTCGTCCCAGCATACTACAATTATCAGCGATAAGCTGAGAAACAGGAACAAGGTCCTCGAGTCCCTAGCCGGCAGCACTTACCATTTACATGAGGAGACCAAGATCCTTCCTGTGCGTCGATACAACAGGATGTTGACGATGCAGTACTTGCTTGGATGCTATAGGCAAGACTACCCAAATCACCATCTGGTGGATATGCCTGAACCCCCAGGCAAGTTAGGGAGGATTATCGAGATCTGGAAAGAGAGGTCCAAAGATATAAAAAGGGAACGTCTAGATCAACTTGCACACCAGGCAGGTTGAGGGGCATTCACACTGATGCGGTTGCAGAGGCTCTGGCAGCCTACAGTGCGAATATCGTCCTCGACGATCATCCACAGCCCGTGGCAGCAGAAGAACAACAGCTGCCAAGACAAACGAGAGTCGTGTTGGCACAACATAGATCTGGTTGGTGGAGCGGCCTCAATTCTTACTGGGCCAAGATTTATGGCACGCGGAATATCTGCCCAGCATGTGGCACCGGTCCGTATACTACGCAGCACCTGTTTAACTGCCCAGTCAACCCGACTAACTTAACTCCACTCTCTCTTTGGACGAATCCTATTCAGGTGGCCTCCTTTCTGAACTTGGAGCTGGAGGCAGAGCCGAATCAATAAAATAAGGGTTTACATGTACTTGTAGAAGCTGCTACAACAACAACAACCTAACAAAACCACAGTGAACACCATATCTGTTATAGTTTCCCAGAAAGTTGACCATTTTTTGAACTATTTTTTTTTTTTTTTTTGGTTTCCTTAGTTTCAATATATTTACTATCGAATCCCATATAGAAATAAACATTCGGTGACGACAAAAAAATGGAGTTTTGACAGATTTTTGACATAATTGGGGTCTAAACCCATTATTTCGATGAGGCACATTTTTGGTCGTATCAAAGTGTATATAT
Source organism: Musca autumnalis (assembly GCF_047663935.1). NCBI lineage: Eukaryota > Metazoa > Arthropoda > Insecta > Diptera > Muscidae > Musca > Musca autumnalis. Next base: position 187,339,652 of record NW_027411866.1, on the reverse strand, counting down.
CCTCCTTGGGTATGAAAATCAATACGGAAATCATTTGGATTTAGCAGCAACTAAAAATAAAGTAAACCAAATCCAACTTTGTTGTATTTTTTTCATACATTTAAATTGCTTTCAGAATTAAATTAGAAATCATCATTGTGGAAACATTTTTCACCTAAAATTAAAGGCATTTTTTCATTTTAATTACAATTTAAACAAAAAGTCTTTCATTTCGTTTTAACAACCACCAATTACAAACAAAATTTAAATGAAAATTACATATCCACTTATTTTTGGAATTTTTTCGAGCTATTCGTAAATAGAAAAAGAGAAATATTTCAATATCATCAGTCAGAACCGCAAATTATTTTATGTCATGGCCTACTCTTGCATGTGTAATTTATTTTCTGGTGAAAAACTAATGAATTTTTATTCGAATACAAATACAAATGCATACCTGCTGCCAAATACACACATACGTGTAGGCATGCAGAAATAATCTTTGCTAATAATATTTGAAAATAAATATTTGCGAATATTCACCAATGAATAAATATTTCATATATATGTGTTTTCAGTCAGCCTAAATTTTAGCATAATTCATGTGCATTCAATCGTTCGTTATTCAACTAACCATTGTTATAAGTCAGTTAGTCTGTCAGTCGTTCCCACTGACTGACATTCTGTGTTATAATGGTGCATATAAAAACATACAAACAAATGGTATTTGTTGATAGTAAACACAAACTGCCGTACCCACCTCTGTTTTATTTGATTACAACAAAGCCCTGCTACCTGCCTGCCGTAATTCTAAGCAATTAGAATTTTCAAATTTATTTAATGGCCTCATTTTACCTTCCATGCCTGCCAGTAGTCGGTTATTATGTCAGCCAGATGTAATCAAATTAAATAATAAATGATTTTAATTGTTTTCCATAATTCTAAAACACGACTGATAGCATTGCGCCACAAGCAATATGGAAAACAATTCAACGCCAATTATTATTTTGAATTATGCTGCAATTGAAACGACACCGACACCGACAATAGCAATAAAACATAAAATATGTAAAATTAAAACTCGCTTTAATTCATTTAGAAAAATTAATTAATTTGAGCAGCATTTTTTAAGTATATGGTAATAATAATTATTATAAAAATATTTAAATATCAGGGGCCTAATTACGTGATTCGATTCGATCGAGTATTTGCTCGTGAAAAAGTTTTCGACACGATAAAAAAATCGGCATGACGTGATTCGATCGAAATCGTTGATCGAATGTTTCGAGAGTAACCGGTAATCGAACTATGAAAACCTATGCGTACTTTAGGGAATATTATGAAGGTAGATGTAAAAAATGGTGTTTGTTTGAAATCAAGAACTAAAAAAACAAAATTATGAATGAAAAATGTAATTATTTGTGGAATTTGTTGAACAATACATTGAATAATAATTTCGGAATGAAGTTGTGCTTAGAAAAAGAGAAAATTATTTATTCTTGCAAAATCTTTTCGACATTGTTGTAACAGATTGCTAATACATTTACTTTAATAATCTCTCTCAAAATAAATGAGAGAGAGTTTGGTTGGTGTTTTACATTAGCCTCTCTGAGTGAATATTTCCTTTGGTAAACAACGGGGGATTAAATGTTTAAAATGTACTTCACTTATAAAATGAAGGCTATTAATCTATATATATATAAAAAAGGATGATGTTAGTTACTACGCTTATAACTCAAGAACGACTGAACAGATTTTGACAATTCGCACCAATTCGGAATGGTCTCATGGCAGAAAAGAATAAAACCTAAAAAAATCGCGAAAATCTGCGAAAATTTTGTAAAAAAACTTTTGACACATTTCTATGTAGCTTCGTGTTGTATATGCACCAACTGTCAGGGTCCATTGTACTACTCTGTTACCAACTGTCAGGGTCCATTGTACTGCTCTGTTTTGTCAATTTCTAAAAGTTGTATAGACATTTTTTATTAACAATCAAATCGATTTTCATTTATTTTTAAGCGTCTTTTTAGAAAATTAACAGCGAAAACTTTGTTAAAAAGAGAGAGTTTAGTTTAGAGTTTGTAAAGATTAGTAGTGGCTTCGGTCAGATTCCGATTAAAAAAATTAAGATGAAAACGCTGGAAATGGTTTCCACAGTTTTGAGGAAAAAAGTACAAAATCCACAAAATTAGTGGGTTATTTGAAAAATCTAGAGCTCAGAGGTAATTTCATTGGAAATGAGGTTCTGGCATATATGGTAACATGGGGAGGGTGTGCCACGTCTTTGTTCAAAATTTTCCAATATCAACACCGCACTATAGGTAATTTGCCCAGTTTTTGAGGCAAAAAGTCGATTTTGCAACTTTTAATAATAATAATGTTTTAGTTGGCATTAAAAAAAGAACATGTCAAAATTTATTAATATGAATGATATATTTCAAAATAGCGTCATTATCGCGGTTTAAATTGCAGTCAAAGTGAGAATTTCGAAGAAGAACTAAAAAATATATATATTGTAAGACATATTTCAATGTATTTAAAACCGCGGAAAAATAAACCAAATGTAAATATATGTAAAATGGAATAGATTGGTAATTGCGAGAGGAATTTATTTAATATATAATATAGCTTAAACATTATGGGTAGCGACCAAAAAAACACAAAAAGTCAAAAATAAATATTTTATTTTTCTTAAACTCACTTCATATAGACTTATACTAAATTGGCCGTGTTTGGCAGTGATTCTGCTATTGGGAATATCTTCAGCAAAGGGTTCTTAATCAACTACATAATTACCAAGGTGCGATTTTTTGCGTTTTTTGAGTTATATCACTTTTTTGAAGGTGCCCTCCTTGCTGAAAAATATATATTTTTTTAATTTTTTGTTTGGTGAAGGAAATATTAAATACGAAAAAGCATCCGATTTGACCTAAAAAGACATATTCTTTAAAGAAATCTTCACCATGTGTTCTAAAAATGTACATACGTGTTGTGGTCAACATTTTTGTTAATTATAGCTGTAATAAGTTCTAACTAGGGATCATGATTGCGTGATGTATTTGGTCCTATAAAAATATAATATTTATACAGATCTTTTCGCGAATAAATATTTTGAACATATCAATGTTTATAAATATCTTTTGGCGGATCAGTACTTTAGTTCATTGTAACCTTTTTTTCTTTTATTGTAACCGCTTTCATTGGGTTGGAACGGATAAAATAGGTAAAATGAGAATAGGGGGTAAGAAAAAGAAAAGTTGTTCGTTATATCCTGCGTTCGTTATAGACGTATTCGTCTGTAAAATGTTTATTAAAGCCTACTTTTAAATATCATATATTTAAATATTTGAAACAGTGCTTAAATTCGTCGCTATCCGCTTCTGCTTTAAAGCGGGCCTGAAAATCGTAACAAATTGTAAAAAATTCTATTCGCGGGGTAACAGCTTTTGTTTGTTATAGTCGTGGTCGTTTTAAGAAGTTGAATGTGTGTACAAATATTAAGAAAAATTCTTTGGAAAAATAAAACTTTGTTCGCTATAAACGCAGTTTCTTATAACCGATGTTCGCTATATCCGAATTTTACGTTGTAATTCTTTGTTTTATCTTACTTTTGCATATAAAGCAATAAAAATGTATAAAAAGCCCACATATCCACCGCTATTAATTTTTGCCTCAAAAACAGGCCAAATTACCTATAGTGCACCGTTAAAGTTTTTTTCAAATATTATTTTTGGAAAAAATATAAGCATATCTTGGCTATAAGTTTTGATATATAAATGCTTATAATTTTGTTTTTAAAATGTAATTTTTGAGAATTTACAAAATGTCTAAAAATTGGCCAAACCGCCCCGCCCCACCCAAGGGGCAGCTTTGTCACCGACGTGGATACTTACGCCAAGGGACTCTAAATATTCATTTACCATACTTCTTCCTTAAATATCCAAATTTTACAATAAAAGGACGTTTTATCTATTGAAAAATCAAAAAAAATTATACTAAAATTGACAACAAGAAAGAGATCCTAGAATTCAATTGAAGTTGGTATGTTGAATTTCAATACAAAAGATATAATAATACGTCAATACGATACGTTTAGCATAATATTTGATTTTGACTTCACATTATAGTGTGGTATATCTATAACATAAACAATATAAGTTAATCCCGAAAAATTTCTCACATTAACCCACCCCATCCTGGCATATTCGCCCCACCGCCAACCTGTTTCATAATATGAATAATCTTTGCATTTATAATTATTTTTTAATACAAATTAATTGGATTTCTATTCTGTAGGAGTTGTCTTTTAACGGTATAAAATGTATTTTGTGATATCCAAAATACATTTTATACCGTTAAAGGCAAACCAGATGTAACAAAATATACCTTCCATGAACTTTTTCGCAATACCCTGAATCAATCATATATTTGATACAAATGCCAACTTTTGGGATATGATATATCTTCGCTAAACTCACAATTTTCCTTTTAACGGTATTTTTATAGCATTTGTAGTTTTCAAGAAAATCTGCGGTGGCAAAGCCGCCCCGGTGGCACAGCCGCCCCATATTACCATACATATGTATACTTTTGAACCGTAAGTATAAACATCTTCGAAAGATCAACTTCTTATTTATGTTGTATAAAATTTGAGCAGTACCAGATATATATTGATACCCCCAATGAAAATTTGCAAATGGTCAAATACATACGTATGTATGTATATTGAAAAAGTATGATATTCAAAATTGGAAAGAAACAAGTAAGAAAGTATCAGTCAGCTGTACCCTCAGCCTTTGACCAAAAACAAAAAAGAAGCAAACACAAGTTTAAACAGCGAGTTTAAACCAAGTTTGGAAAAAATTGTTGAAAAATTTGAGAGTTATCCTTCATACTAGCAGTTTAAGCATGTGCCGGCAGGGTGTCATGGTCTTACTCCGGAATAAAATTCTACCGTTGTAATAGGAATCGTGAAAACAACCTTCTGCAAAAAAAAATCAAATAGATCCGAGACGAGTCCTCAAAGTCCACTTTTCTCAAATTTTGTGTGGGAGGTACCCGAAGGACTGGACCGACTGGACTGGGTGAAATAATACGATGTGCAAAGTTTGGACCAATCAGAAACTCCCTGCGAGAGTTATCTTCAGGATTTGGCATTTTAGATGATGCCGTCAGGGTTTCTTGGAGTTTTTAGGCCAGTAACTCAGGAAGTATGGACTGCTGAAAAAAATTTCAAAACTATCTGAGAGAAGCTCCTAAACTTCATTTATGGTGTGTGGTAGGTACACGAAGGAGTAGATTGATATGGTCCATATTCAAACCCGATCTATATCCGGAAGGAGTAATACGATTTGCAAAGTTTGGGCCAAATCGATTGCGCCCTTTTGTGGGGGAGGTACCCGAAGGAATGGACCAATATGGGTCAACTAAGTTTGGGCAAGGTTTTTCGAAGTTCAAAATTCGGTTCGGTTGATCCGTTCGAGAGTTATCGTGCACACCAGCCAGACACACCAGCCAGTAGGAGGTACTGATAAGAAGAAAACCATCGATTATGAAACGAATGGGGGCGTTACGATACTACATTGTTTCAAATGTGCGTCGCAAAATATGTTATTTGCTTAATAAATATATCTTAGTCCCGATTTACAGTTGCCCAATTGTCAGTTTATGGGACAGAGATTCGAGGAAAATAGAAACACTTTGCCTCTCAGTAGCCTCTTTCTTCGACAAACTGACAATTATAGAAAGTACAATTGTCTAATGGACATCTGCGTCAAAGATCGTCCTAAATAGTTCAAAACAAAGAAATATTTGCAATTAAACTCGACAACAAAGCCATCGACTTCAGTAATAATTCTAACAGACCGCGAGACGAAGTTCGCCGGGTCCCCTAGTATTAAATATTTTTTTCTGTTTTGCAGAAATGCTCATTTTTAAACTTATTTTTTTAACGACTGCAAACACTAATTATTGGTTAATGATTGCATGCATTTTATTTCTAAATTTATCACAATTTCTAAAAACGACTGCAAAGAACTTTTCCCAATTTCTCTTGTTGTATTGTGTAGAAAATGCTGCCAATTATTTACCAACTTCGTTTTTCTTCTATAAAACGACTACAAACAACAATTTTTACATTTTAAGCAAAAAGACAATAAGAAATCTTTCACTTTATTTGTTTACGATAGGCAATTTGGTCTCGAGAATTACTCGCAAATTTATGCTCAATTACTCGATAACGAATGTTGTCATCCCAACTTTGAGTACTCAGGTCGAAATAACTCGATATCGAATCACAAAATTAGGTTCCAGTAGTGCGATTCTGTAACTCCTTAACGACAGAATTAACGACGAATGTCGGTAGTTAACGATAATTTTCGGTAAGTGCTATTCTGTATACAAATTTTAACGATTTTTGTCGGTAAATTTTGTCGTTAATTACCGAAAATTATTGTTAAGTTAACAACCAAAAAAAAGTAGTTGTTAAGTCTTAACGGCAGTACATTATTGCAATATTTTGCTGATTTCCTTCAAAAACGGCGTTTTTATATGAACATATGTTAAGTTAATAAGGAGCGTACACAAGGTAAATTCCGCCTTATTGAGAAAAATGTTTTAAAGGCATTTACATAAGTGTTAACTATGTGGGATAACATGGAGCAGCTTCGCCATTGTTGTGCTTATACCAGCGCCGATTTCCTTGAACCTGCATTAAGAGCGCTAAAGAAAAAGTTATAGAACTTCGATTAACTCATAACTTTCCTTTGGATGATAATAATGTAGCATCAATTAAATCGGCGCTTGCGAAGCCGCAACAGTGGCGAAGTTGCCCCATGCTACCCCACATATGAAGGCTGCACTGTCCTTTGTTTTAATTATTAAAGAGGGGAAACGTTAGCTAATAGTACGTTTATATATAACCGGATTTAACAAACCCACTGGGTTTCAAATGCCAATTCCTTTGCGTATAAGAAGACGGTTAACCCTGCAAAAAGGGTAATGCCGTACTGAGGCCAAAACGTGTATAGTATTTCTGTAACCTACTTTGTTCTGTGGTAATCCTATACATTTAGACTCAGCATCACTAACAAGCAGAATGCTAAAATTGCGTATAAACTTGGATTTCCGAAATTTTCATACTCTCCGCTAAGAGAAATTCCATTTAACGTGAGCGTAAATTGAATATGTGAATATTCATCTTTTAAGGGGCTTAAGTCATGTCTAATTTCAAAGCTCAATAATCATATAGCGAAGCTAGCTCTTTTTGCACTGCTTTGAATTTCCTTACCAAGCGCCACAAACCAAAATATGACCCCAACATTCAATTAGAAAAAATACAACTGCGCTTTAAATAAAGGTATAAGTGTTTTATCACTTTTATTGTTTTTAAATCACACACACAAAGTGACCTCCAGGCCGATGATCCGGAATGGTTACATATTATTTACTTATTATCCTAGAAAATTCGGTTGTGTTGGTCAAAAGCGTCTTAAGAAATGCTTCTTCACTGGCATCCGTAGTCATGCAAAAGAAGTGGCCTTGCTAAATTGACAGCATCCTAGCTGCACGACAATACCCTTGTAAAGACAATAACTTCTTTCATTTAACAAGATGTAAGCTCGATTCACTTGCACTCATTATTCAACTCCTTTTTTTGGCTACCAATATTATTCTGGCTATTTTGCTTCCAGAGATATTACGTGATGGCTAATGACATATTTATTCATACCCCGAACTAAAACCACCAACATCTATGACATGAATGTATTGGTCATTTAACTTATAGCAATACATACATACTTGACACTTTAGAAATTGAAGGTATTCTTGGGTTATGCATGCTGGAATGCTTGAAGACACCACTTATTTGAGCCACACTCCTTCAAAAAGCAGAAATTGTTTTCTCCTTAAATGATTTGTGTTTTGTATTCGCGACGAACTAATGTTTCAGCTTCAAAATATATTTATTTAATATTAAAATATAATAATTGACATTTTTCTTCACATCGATATTCGTCGGTATGAGTTAACGATTTCTACAATCGGTAACATAAAGTTACAGAATAACACAATCGTTAATTCAACCGAATATTTTCGTTAACTACCGATGTCGGTTCGTTATTTAAAAAAGTTACGGAATCGCACTACAGGTATTGGGAGCAGGTCTTAAACATCACTTTTTCTAAATTGTGTGTGGGATGTAACCGAAGTAGTGGACCGATATAATCCAAATTCGAACCCAATCTATGTCTGGTAGACAGGGGCAAGAGAAGACTCCACTCGTACACTACAGAAAGGAATCTGAATTTATTTTTTGCAGATTATGGCTAACAAATATTGGCCGAGCCTACGTCTCAGACGGTCCATCGGTTGAGTTCAATTTTCGATGACTCGTTCGAGCATTTCGACTGGTAACTGGCGAAAGGCACGTCTGATGTTTTCCCCCAAAGACCGGAATCGAAGCGGCTTTATCCGCATACAATTTTGACTTTGAACATTTCCACAGAAACAAGTAAAAAAGAATCAGTCGGCTTGGCCGACAAAGATATACCCTCAGCCTCGGACCAAAAGAAAAGAAGTAAAACACAATACTTCTGACGTCTATATAATGCGATGTATAATGTTTGGACCAAATCGGTTTCTACTTTCGAGGGTTATCTTACGTACTACCCAGTTAAGTAGGTGGCGGCAGGCTTTTTGGGATCCATTAATTCAAGAAGTAAGAACTTACTCCTGAAAAAAGGGAAGTCCAAATTTTGGACGGATTCGGTTGATCCGTTCGAGAGCTATCGTGCTCTCCAACCACTACACATGGTGCCATAGTGGTATTTTAAAACGTTCGGACTATTTTCTCAGGAAATATGGACTTGTGGATGAAGCTTGTACCGTCGTGTGAGGGGCGTTGAATACAAGTTGTTACACAAAAATCAAAGCGATTTGAGAGCAGGTCCTAAGCAGAACCCTTCCGAAATTTTGTGTGGGAGGTACCCGAAGGAGTGGACCGATTGAGTCCATATTGGAACCTCGCCTAAGTCCGGTAGAAATTTTACGATGCACAAAGTATGGATCAAATCGGTCACTCCCTCCAAGAGTTATAGTGCGCAAAAATTTTCCGAACATTTTCGAACTTTTGTGGGAGAGGTGCCGGAAGGTGTGGACCGATATAACCCAACTTCGAACTTATACCAAGCTTGGACAAAATATTACGAAGGCCAAATTTTGGACCGAATCGGTTGATCCGTCCGAGAGTCATCTTGCGCTCCAACCACTAAACACGGTGTCGTAGGGAAGTACGGACTTGCTCCAGATGGAATTTGAACCGTCGTATGTGGGGCGGTTAATACAAGTTGTTACAACAAAAATCAAAGCGGTTCGAGAGCAGGTCCTAAACTGAACTCGTCCGAAATTTTATGTGGGAGGTCCGAAGGAGTGGACCTATTGAGTCCATATTGGAACCCGACCTAAGTCTGGTAGAAACTTCACGATGTGTAAAGTATGGACCAAATCGGTTACTCCCTTCTAGAGAAATAGTGCGCACAAATTTTCCGAACATTTTCGAACTTTTGTGGGGGAGGTGCCTGGAGGAGTGGACCGATGTAACCCATTTTCGAACATTAACTAAGTTTGGACAAGATATTACGAAGGCCAAATTTCGGACCGAATCGGTTGATTCGTTCGAGAGTTATCGTGCGCTCCAGCCAGACAGACAGAAGGAAGGACATGGCAAAATCGACTCCAAATTGTCTGAAACACATTTCGTCCAAACGTACTTGGGGTCTAAAACCATTATTTCGATGAAGCACATTTTGCCCGTGTGAAAGTGTATATGAGGAAAAGTCAAAATTTTTTAGTTTCCATGAAGCCAAGGTTTGCATTATTATAATACGCGAACTATTGTAGTTTACCAGTAACTATGACTATTGCTGGATTAATTTAGATGTTTTTGTACAAAGCTCAAAAATTTAGCAAAAAAATTTAATTTACGTGGTAGTTACGACCGCGTAAAGGAAAAAACATAGGCCTAAGCTTCGATGGAGCATACAAGTGGATGAAGAAATGAAAAGTCGCGGTATTCCAGAAAGCAAAGCGAAAAACAGAGAGAACTGGTGATCTTTTCTTAGTTCGGTCTATGGAACAAATGTTCTGTAATGGACCAGCTAAGTAAGTAAGTAAGGTTATATGATGAAAAGTCTAAAAAATTTTACATTGATGAAGCCAAGGTTTGCACTGTTATAATAAGCGAACTATTCAAGTGTACCACAAAATTTGACCACAGTTGGACCAAATTAAGTGTTTTTAACCGAAGCTCAAAAATGTGGCTAAAAAAGATAATTTGCGCGGAACCTATGGCCGCGTAAATGAATAAAAATAGGTAAAAACACGTTGAAGCTAAACAGGTTTTTTACATTGCTATTCGATTTCTGATTAAACCATTCAAATGACATCTGGACATCTGTCCAAAGTAAAAGTAGGAGAATACAAAATGAAGATTACACTTCTAATGTATCACTTTCCAAAATTTCCACTGCATCCACCTTTTATGGATGCTGACATTTTGAAGCCGGATTTCATGTGTTTTTTGTATTTTTTATGTAACTGGGACGCGCATTCGGATATTTCGAAAAACCAATTATAGGATTAAAGAACTCGCGATTTCGCATAATCTGATATGTATATTGAGTATGTAGCCCACACAACAGCAGAGTAATCTACTGCCAAAGGCCAAAATTTAGTGCGATATTTTTTCTAAAAAACCTATTTTTTGGGTACAGTATTTACAATATCGTTTTGAGTGTGCTGGTACCCCGCGATATTTTAGTTTTTCGACGATCCGGATCATATGAATCACAGATCGTAAAAATCCATCTACTTGAACGGCGGAAATGGCTACTGCAAAAATTGAAAAATTTGCGAAAAATATTTTTCAAAATATGTTTAGATCGACGTATTTTTTCACGGTTGATAGTGAAATCGGATGCGCATAAAAAGTGTATGCACTTTGTGAAAAATATAAGCGTTATACAGTTTGTTGCACACTAAACTGCAGACGATGCTACATCTTAGCGGCCAAAGTAAATCCTGGCAAATGTGTACAAATTAAAAGAGAAGAATTCGCTGTATTGGTAAACCACATGCGCATTAAGTGATTTTGAGGATTTCGCGATTTACACGCATTTCAAAATGAACATTACCCGATACAATTTTATTTCAAGATTGTACCCCATTTAAAGGAACCCAACATTTATTTGAAAGATACCCATATCTTCTGCTAGATGTTAACGTGTTTTCGAAAAGTGATTAGAATAAAAAATCTGATTTATTGCGTGAAATTTAACTAAAATAGAAGAAAAACTCCGACCTATTTTTCTTACATTTTGTTCAACTAACTCACAAAATAAATTTTAATAAATATTTTCTCTTACAAAAATTTTATAAATTTCCTCAATATATTTTTTGTTTTTTGCTTTAATATGCAAACCGCTAAACGGATTTGTATAGTTTTGGTTTCATTTGAATCTTCGCGATGTTTAGATTACGTACATATTTTTTATATATTTTTCACATGCATAAATAGCTTGAATTTTATTAGAACAAGTTGTAAACTACCAATTGTTTTGAATGCTTCCTAATTTCCGCGAAAATTTACAACTTTTTCACTAAAGTTATGGGACCTCAGTAAACATATAGTATGTAGGGAGCCCCTAATTAAGAGAGTTTCTCAATATAATGAGTAGAGTCTTTTAAAGATTTTTTTCTTCTTTTTATCAGAATTGAAACCGCCATAACTTTTGCGTGAAACAACCAAAATTAGTATCTCGAACAGATTTAAGAATGGGATTTTTTTCCCAATCTATGTACCAAAAATCTTTTATGTACCTTAAAAAAAAATTTTAATTTTTTTTATGGAAAACCAAAAAATTTTGTCTTTTCTTCATATACCCTCGTTAGCATAAATGTTGAGGGTATAAAAAGTCTAACGGAATGATATGAGACGATCTTGGCTGCCAATTGACTGGTCCAAAACATGCTCACCGAAGTGTTTTTTCAATAAATCCAATAAATCCATTGATTGATGCGATGTGTGGGAAGTGGCGCCGTTTTGTTGAAACCGAATGTCGCCGAGTTACGAGCTTCAATTTCTGACATCAAATAGTCGGTTATCACGGCGCAATAACGGTCGTCATTGACGATGAAGTCCTAATCGGCATCATTTAGAAGAAATAGGGTCCGACAATTCCACCGACCTACAAACCGTTATTTTTTTCTGGATGAAGTGGCTGCTTTTGAATCTCTTTAAGTTATTCTTCTTCCCAAATGTGGCAATTATGCTTCTTTACTTACCTATGTATAAAGCCAGAAATGTACCTCATAACTGAAAAAAAAATTGGGCTCGAAACACACTCCACACATAACGTAATAAAGTTGAACGATATGTAAACGTTGTAGAGGCGTAAGCTTTTCCATGATAAAATGTCAAACAGTACTAAACTAAAATAACATGAACACGTGCCACGACTCACGCGTTTTCTGTCAAAAAAAGGCTGTCGAAATAATACCTATTGTTGGATCACTCGTTTTATATATAACTAGCTTAACCCGGTGCGCTTCGCAACCCCGACTAAGTGAAAAATAAATGAATGAGTCCTACGTAGGTCACATTTACAAATTTTATATACTCTAACACTCCTGAGTCCACTCTCTCCTTTAAAGAAGATAATTAAATTAGGAACAACACTAAAATTGAGTACCTTAAGTTTGAGGATACTTGTAATTTATTTAGCCTATTGGGACATCTTAAATTACTCTTAGGATAACTGCTTCTGTTATTGATAATTTTTACTCCAATATTGATATAGATATGTCAATAATGATACAAATTTCATTGAAATGGGACGTATATATCAAATCAAATACACGAAATCGGCCGACAATATACATGGGAGCTATATCTAAATCTGAACCGATTTCGAAGTATTTTGGCACAATTATTTCTAGGCCAAATTCCGTCGCACATTACGAATGTCATTGAAATCGGACATATACAGCGTGATTGGTGCATCAAATAAATGAAATCGGCCGAAAATATATATGGGCGCTATATCCAAATCTGAACCGATTTCGATATAATTTTGAACATCTATTTCCAGGCCAATATTCGTCATAAATTCCAAAGTTGAAATCGTACATATACAGCGTTTTTTGTGCATTAAGTTAATCAAATCCGACGAAAATATATATGGGCGCTATACCTAAATCTAAACCGATTTCGATATCATTTGGCACATATATTTCTAGGCTAATATCCGTCACACGTTAAAAATTTCATTGAAATCAGACATATATAGCGTGTTTGGAGCATCAAATACATGACATCGGCCGAAAATATATATGAGCGCTATATCCAAATCTGAACCGATCTCGATATAATTTGGCACATTTATGTCTAAACCAAACCCCGTTACGCATTCCAAATTTCAGCGAAATTGGACATATATAGCGAGTTTGGTGCATAAAATACAGGAAATAGGCCGAAAATATATAAAGGAGCTATATCCAAATCTGAACCGATTTCGATATAATTTGGCACATTTATTTCTAGACCAAGTTCTGTAATACATTCCAAATTTCAGCGAAATTGGACATATATAGCGTGTTTGGTGCATCAAATGCGGAAAATCGGCCGCAAATATATATTGGAGCTATATCCAAATCTGAACCGATTTCGATATAATTCGGCACATTTATGCCTAGACCAAATTCCGTTACACATTCCAAATTTCAGCGAAATTGGACATATATAGCGTGTTTGGTGCATCAAATGAGGAAAATCGGCCGAAAATATATATGGAAGCTATATCCATATCTGAACCGATTTCGATATAATTTGGCACATTTATTTCAAGACCAAGTTCTGTAACACATTCCAAATTTTAGCGAATTTGGACATATATAGCGTGTTTGGTGCATCAAATGCGGAAAATCGCCCGAAAATATATATGGGAGCTACATCCAAATCTAAACCGATTTCGATATAATTTGGCACATGTATTGCTAGACCAAGTTCAGTCACACGTTCCAAATTATATTGAAATTGGATATAAATAGCGTGTTTGGTGCCTCATATACATGAAATCGGTAGAAAATATATATAGGAGCTATATCCAAATCCGAACCGATTTCTATATAAATTGACACATATATTTCTAGGCCAATATCCATCACACATTTTTAATTTCAGCGAAATTGGACATATATAGCGTGTTTGGTGCATAAAATAAAGAAATCGGCCGAAAATATATGTAGATGGGAGCTATATCCAAATCTGAACCAAACTCGATATAATTTGGCACATTTATTTCTAAAACAAGTTCCGCCACACATTTCAAATTTCATTGAAATTGGACATAAATAGCATGTTTGGTACATAAAATAAGGAAATCGGCCGAAAATATATGTATGTGGGAGCTATATCCAAATCTGAACCGATTTGAATAAAATTTAGTAAATTTATTTCTACACCAAATTCCGTCACACATACAAAATTTGGATATTGTATCTGTAATAGTTCTAAAGATATTTGCATACAAAATCTAAATTTTTTGAAGGTACCTCCGGTTTTAATGCTATATCTCCAGATCAACGCGAAATTTCAAAAAATGATATAGCCTATTTTCATTCCAGGCCATTTAGCAATGTACCCTTAACATTTCAATAAGATCTGCTCAGCGGTTTTCGAGTCTATAAGGCACAAACAAACAGACAAACAAATTTCAATTTTATATATATAGATCCACAGGGTCGAAACGTCTTGCAGAGAAGTTTTTCATGGCAGAAATACTTGTGGGATCTAAGTCAACATTACCCTGAGCGCCTTTGAAACTGTGGACGTTCTGGTCACGGATTAAACTTTAGAATATCTGAGTTCAACGCGGACGTGCTTACCACTGCACAATGGTGCCCCTCGGAATTCTGAGAGTTACGGGTGCAAATAGAAAGTAAATTATAAGACCCGCGCCACACTTTGGTTCAGAAATCGATTTTCCTGGCCAAAACCCCAATTTTTTTGTCACCGATTGTTAGTCTCTACATGGGACTCGATAGTAATCATCACTAAGGAAACCAACAACTTAGGTCCTAAATCCGACAATTTCCTCCATTTTGGAAAATAGTCAATTCTTGCAAATATCTTTAGAAAGAAATAGCTACACCAGATATTGTGTTCATTCTTTCTTTGGTTGAGAAACATTATAATAAATTATTGTAGCGTTTATACAAACACAGTATACCTGAACCAACTTTAAATGGAAGTTGCTTAGACCTGGGAAATTTTTTCGGATTCTGAAACCAAAATGTTCATAGAAGAAAAAAATCAGAAATAAAATAAATCGACAGAACTCTTTTTTCATAAATAGCGATAAAAATTCACATTTTTAGGTTTTTTTACGTTTTCACGATTTTCCTTGGAAAGCGCAAGCCCTATCGAAATGGGATAAGAGAACATAGTGTAACTGTGAAAATTCTCTACATGATTGACCTCTATGATATTTTCGTAGGTTTTACCATTTTTGATATATAAAAGTTCAAATTGGGACAATGCACTGACTGTATCGCTTCCTTATAAAACAATGTCATGTACGGTGCGCCTTAACTATCCTTAATTAAAAACCACTTAAACGTGGGAAGTTTTTGCGGATTCCAAAACAGCAATGTTCATGTATGAGAAAAATCCAAAATCGCGGTCAAAGTTCACATCTTTAGGTTTATATTAGGTTTTTGCGACTTTAGTTGAAAATTGCAAGTTCGGTTTTACCACTTCTAGGTTTTACCAGTTTTGAGATACAGAAGTTCAGGTCACATTTTTAGGTTTTGTTTTTTTTTTTTTAGGTTTTCACGATTTGCTTGAAAACGATAAGTCTTATCGAAATGGGACTAGAGAAAATCGTTTGGCTGTGAAAATTCTCTACAAGTTTGGCTTTTGTAATTTCCTAGGTTGCAGTATTTATACCCTACACCACTATGTGGGGAGGGTATTATAAGTTGGTTTTGGCCAAAAAGTTTGTAACACATCGAAATAATGGTCGCAGACCCATACTTATATATACCAAAATGAATGTCTCGATGAGCTGAGTCGATCTGGCTATGTGTGTCCGTCCGTCAGTCCGTCCGTCCGTCCGTCTGTCCATCTAAACCTTGTCGCAATTTTGATCGGATCGTCACGAAATTTTGCATGTTGATAGGGGTCCCGGAGGGGAAGAAGCCTATTGATTTTGGTGATGGTCGGATAATATTTAGGGGTCGGAAAGGGCAAAAAACTTAGGTGGATAAAAGGACAACGTTTTTTTCCAAAGTGAATATCTCAGCTTCTATATGGGGTATACCAAAAGCAAAACCTGACAATGAAAGTAGAAAATATCACCTTTCTAATGATGTAAAGCAGGTGCTCGTAGGTGATCAAACAACGAAGATATCACAATAGAAGCAAATAAAATCCCAATTTTCATTTTTGCGATTTTAATTATATTGACGAATATCACAGCTGTGGTTGAAAACTTTCCAAAAGCAAAGTGTGACTCCGAAAGTAGAAGATCCCCTCTTTACAATGATGCAAACTAGGTCGGCGTGGGTAACCAAATAACGGAGATATCGCAATAGTCGGTAATACATCCCATTTTTCTATTTTTTTGGAAATCACGCTACAGGTCGCAATTTTAATCGGATCGTCACGAAGATTTGAGGGTTAATGGGGGTCTCATAGATGAAGAAGGCTATTGATTTTGGTGATGGTCGGATAGTAATTAGGGGTCGGACTGGGCAAACACTTATTTGGAGAAAAGTCAACATTTTATTTTGAAGCGAATATATCTCTGTTTCTTTATGAGGTATATCAAAAGCAAAACCTGGCAAGGAAAGTAGAAAATATCACCTTTACAACGATGTAAAGTAGGTTGTCGTAGGTGGTTAAATAGCAGAGATATGGCAATAGTCGATAATGCACCCCATTTTCCGATTTTTTTGAAATCACGCTACAGGTCGCAATTTTGATCGGATCGTCACGAAATTTTGGGGGTTGATAGGGGTCCTAAAGAGAAAGAAGCCTATTGATTTTGATGATGGTCGGATAATATTCAGGGGTCGGAATGGGCAAACACTTATTTGGAGAAAGGTCAACGTTTTATTTCAAAGCCAATATCTCTGTTTCTTTAAGAGATATATCTAAAGCAAAACCTGGCAAGGGAAGTAGACAATATCACCTTTACAAGGATGTAGAGCAGGTTGTCGTAGGTGGTCAAACAACAGAGATATCGCAATAGTAGATAATGCATCCCATTTTCCGATTTTTTTGTAATCACGCTACAGGTCGCAATTTTGATTGGATCGTCACGATTTTTTTGGGAGTTGATGCGGGTCCTACAGAGGAAGAAGCCTATTTAGTTTGGCGATGGTCGGATAATATTCAGGAGTCGGACTAAGCAAAAAGTTTATGTGGAGAAAAGTCAACGTTTTTATGCGAATATTTCCGCTTCTGGTTGGAGTATTCCAAAAGGAATACCCGTCAATGGAAGAAGAAAAGATCTCGTTTATATTGATGCAAAGTATGTTGGCGTAAGTGAGTGAACCGAGATATTGCAAAATTCAGTAATATACCCAATATTTCCATTTTTTGTAATCACGCTACAAGTTGGAATTTTGATCGGATAGTGACGAAATTTTTGGGGTAGATGAGGATGAAACCTATTGATTTTGGTGATAGTCGGATAATATTTAGGGGTCGGAATATGGAAAAACTCATTTGGAGACAAATTCAAAGTTTTATTCTTTGTGAATATATCGGCTTCTAGTAGGGGTATTCCAACGGCAAAGCCTGTCAATGTAAGAAGAAAGTATTACCTTTACATTGGTGTAAAGCAGGTTGGCGAAGGTGGTCAAACAAGGGAGATACCACAATAGTCGGTAATGCATCCAATTCTTCCATTTTTTGCAATCAAGCTACAGGTCGTAATTTTGATCGGATGGTCACGAAATTGTGGTTGCTTATGGGGGTCCCAGAGAGAAAAAGGCATATTAT
Source organism: Musca autumnalis (assembly GCF_047663935.1). NCBI lineage: Eukaryota > Metazoa > Arthropoda > Insecta > Diptera > Muscidae > Musca > Musca autumnalis. Next base: position 187,321,603 of record NW_027411866.1, on the reverse strand, counting down.
TTTTGGTGGTAGTCGGATTATATTCCCTAAAAGAAATGTTTATCAGTGAAAAGTTTATGCACAGGGGTAATGGTGTAGGGTATCACATGGTCGGCCCCGTCCCGACTATAGCCTTTGCTCACTTGTTTTGAGATATATATGTTTAAGTTGGGAAATAACAGTCAGTGAATTGTCCCAATTTGAACTTCTATATCTCAAAAATGGTAAAACCAACGAAAATATCATAGAAGATAATCTTGTAGAGAATTTTCGCTGCTACAACATTCTTTTTAGGTTTTCACGATTTTGCTTGGTAGCCGCAAATCTTATCGATTTGTTTTTTCTTATCTATGAACATTATAGTTTCAGAATCCGCAAAATCTTTCTAGGTGTAAGGCCCTTACAATTAAAGTTGATTCAGGCGCACAGTGTTTGACCTTGAATTCCTCTGGAACTACTGGAACTAAATTGATTATCAAGATAGCTGATTGTTCCATCTGTCGAACAAAAAAATTAACAGCGAAACCGGTCACATAATTTCGTGCGTTCGAATCCTCGGGTTTCCTTTTTACATGCAAAAAAATCTTCGATCATTGAGCTCAACTCCAATGAGAAAATTAATAAAAATTAACATTAAATGATCTTCACCCTAACAAGCAGTGATTCTTATTACTAAGAAAATTATATGCCAAGAACTTTGGTTTGCGAACCCAAAACCTTTTGATCTACCAATTGAATACTACCAACCCCACTTGAATATTCCATTCATCAGAAATGTACAAAAATCTTATGGCAATATAAATAGAGCTGCATTCAAAACTGGACAGCTTTTCATCTTTTTTTAATATATATTTTTTTTGTACGACCATTTTATACCAATTATATTTCTAAAGTACTTGATGTGCCACATGAATTTTCTCATTTTTAATTTAATGAAAACTTATTTTTACTAAAATGCACAAAAAGTTTACGCTATAACTGTAAATGAATATTAATGCAAGTACGCAGTTTGATGTTTTACTCAGAACCCATAACTTTCCTAACATTATTGTTAGTGCATTATATAACTTTTCATGGAACATCATATATTAGCATTCAACTAGAAATAATGTCAATTTATAAAAAATGGATGATTTAACTAAAAGCAAATCACAGAGAGAAAATAATGTACAATAAAATAGTTCAATTTAAATAAATTCCAATACTATGAAATATCTGTGTTTGAGGAGTCATAATTCATATACGAACATAATTCCATGCAAAATAGTACTTGAGTGGAAAACTATTCAACGTAAATCTATTTTGTAATTTTACAACTTAATTGGATCTGAGATCGGTAGAATTTTTAATAAAACACGGAAACAAATTTTGTATTTTAACATTCATATTATTATTGTACAAATAATTGATGTCAATATGACGTCAATTATTTCCTACAAACCATATATTTGTAATTCAATTTTAATTGCTAAAAATATTCACACACATCATTGGTATTTTAAATAATAGTCCGTGCAACGTACTCATACATTCACACATTTGATTTCAATACATAAAATGGTATATTTTCAATAAACAAATGGTATCGAACAAGTAAAAAAGTATCAGTCGGCTTGGCCGGCAAGGATATACCCTCAGCCTCGGTCCTAAAGAAAAGAAGTAACACACAATACTTCTGATGTCTATATAAAATGATGTACAATGTTCTCCCTTCGAGGTTATCTTACATACTACCAAGTTTAGTTGGTGCCGGCAGGCTTTTTTGGAGCCATTATCTCAAGAAGTAAGGACTTACCACTGAAAAAACATGTACCGTCGTATACATCTTGTTACAACAAAAACCAAAGGAAAGTCCAAATTTTGGACCGATTCTATACTCAACCTTTCACACCAACCGTAATCTTAATGCCAAAATTCAGAAGTACACTTCTTCTCCTACACCGAATACCAAATTTAGTATCAGTTCTTACTTGTCGTACACTAATAGTAGGCATTTTAAAACCTTCTCCACATTTTAACCCAACACATCAACATTGACCCTGAGCCAAAATTCAGAATTCTAAATGTATCCTCACTCCCAGTGCAAAATGTAGTAATATTTGGTACCTTTTGTACTGCTATAGAACATATTTCCAAAACCGACTCCATATCTCAACCCTACACACCAACAGTGACCCCAGAACCAACTGTCTGAATTCCCGCTCTATTTCGAACTATTATGGTACATATTTCATAAATCCAAAACCCCACACACCAACAAATTTCAGAGTTCCAATTATATTCCCACACCCAACACCAAATATAGTACCATTTGGTACTTTTCATAGCACGACCCTACTGCCAAAACGATCTTCTTACCAAATTTAAGAGTGACAACTCTTTCTCTACACCGTATACGTAATTTAAATCATTTAATACTTTTTGTATACTTATGTTACTTATTACTAAAATCAACTACATTTCTCAACCCTAAACACCAACCCCTTTCCATACAACCATTAGTACCATTTACTACTTTTCGTACACACCACAACCACCATATCTAAAGTCTATACTCCAACAGTACTTAGTAAACAAAAGTAAAAATTTTAAAAACTACCTCCATACCTCGATTCTACACTCCAACAGTAATCTCAATTGCAAATTTCAATATTTCAACTCTATCCGTTCATCCAAACCCAAACTTTACTAAGTTTAGTACTATTTAGTACACATAAGTACGAATTTCCAAAGCAACCACCATAACTCAATCCTACATTCCAACAGTAATCGTAATTACAAATTTCAGGATTCCTGCTCTATCGCTTCACCCAAATCAAAATTGTACCAAATTAGTACCATTTTGTTATTTTCGTACACCTAAGTACGAATTTCCAAAACAACGAATTTCCATATACCAATCTGGCACTCAAACGGTAGTCTAATTCCATACTTCAGGATTCCAGCTCTCTTCGGTCTCCTTAATCCAAATTGTACCAAATTTTGTACCATATCGTACTTTCCGTATAAATAAGTAGGAATTCCAAAACCATTTCCTTATATTAACACCACATATTAAAATATGCAATTGGTACCCTTTAGTACTTTTCGTACAAATGTCCAATGTACGAATTTCCAAAACTACCATTATATCCTAATCCTACACTCCAAAATAATCGTAATTCCAAATTGCAGGATTCTATCTCAGTCCGATCACCCATATCCAAATTGTACCAAATTTAGTACCATTTAGTACTTTTCCTTATATTAACACCACTTTCCAGCCTTGACTCACATATCAAATTTCAAGAATCTAGCTATATCGGTTAAAAAGTATGCAATTGGTACCAAATTTAGTATATTTTAGTACTTTTCTTACACTTATAGGTCGAATTTCTAGAAACCCTTTTGATACATCTACCCTACACTTTGCCAGACTTCTAGCTCTATCCGTTCACCGATTTTCGGTATTTTGAGGATTTTATCTAAAATATTTAAGCGAACTAGCGGTAATTTGACGTTTGAGGTTCTCAGAGCCCACAAAATATCTCCACTACAATTTTTCACCATAGGTCCATGTTTGCATATAGCCCCTATATAAACGTAACCCCCGATTTTCGGCATTTTGAGGGATTTAGCAACATTTTTTGACCGAACTTCCTGTAATTTGACGTTTTAGATTCCCAGAGGTCACAAATTATCTTCACCAAAATTTGTCAACATAGGTCCATGTTTTTGTATAGCCCCCATATAACGGTACCTGTCGATTTTCGGTATTTTGAGGATTTCAGCTACAATTTTTAACCGAGCTATAGAGCCATAGAACGGTACTCCCGATTTGCCGTATTTTGATTTTTTATTTTTTGATTTTAGCTAAAATTTTTGACCGAACTACCTGTAATTTAACATTTGAAGCTCACAGTGTTCACAAATTATCTACACTAAAAACGGTTAACAAAGGTCCATGTTTTGGTATAGCACCCATATAACGGTACCTCCCAATATTCAGTATTTTGAGGATTTTAGCTACCTTTTTGACAGAAGTACCTACATTTTCGACATAGGTCCATGTTTGGATATAGCTTCATATAACAATACCTCCCGATTTTCGGTATTTTTATGGTTTTAGCTACATTTTTTCACCGAACTTCCTGTAACACTGTGACACAAAATGGAACTCAAAGTCTGGGGGGTGGAAAATTTCTTTTGGAGATGAAAGAACTTGATGAGTATACTAAGAACCCAAAAGGAAATTTTCGTCATACGTCAAGTTTCTGAGATATCGCGCGATGAAGTTTTTGATTTTTTTCCTATAACACTTGGGAAAATAGCTCCATATCTATGTTTGACGTTGCTATAGCTTCGGTTTGAGGTGACAGTGAAATCGATTGGCGAATCTTTTTGTAGAAAATTTCATTCTTCTAACTCAATGCCTTTCATGTCCTTTTCGTCCTTTATTTCTTGAAAGTGCGATATTTCAGCATCCAAATATTCTACAAAAATGTTGCTCAGAAGATTTTAGGTACGGTTCTCTGTGATAGCTAATCGATTTTGTCCCGTTTTCATTGTCATTTTTAACATTTATTCGGACTTGGTTCAGAATTAAACAATGTTTTGTTTTTTCTGTATATTCGTTATTTGTTATGTATAGGTATGTTGACATAACAATTGGTTATTGCTTATGTAGACATCTGGGGTGCTTCTGAAATATTTACGACAAATAGCTCTTGTAATGACGAACACGTTAATAACAAATTTTCTTGGAGGATATATCCGGTTATCTCAATTTTGAACCGGATATTCCGAGTGGTCACAACACTTATCCACCAAAAATTGTCAACATAGGCCCATGTTTAAACTCCATGTACCGATACATCCCAATTACAGGTATGCATTTTAAAATGTTTTAATTACTTATTGACTGAACATTTGAGGTTCCCAGTGCTCACAAATCTCTACCAAAAATTGTCAACATATGTCGATGTTTTGGTAAAACAGTACCTCCCAATTTTCGTTATTTTGAAGATTTTAGCTACAATTTTTAACCAAACTTGCCGTAATTTGCTATTTAAGGTTCCTAGCGATCACAACACCTATCTACTGAATTTGCCAATATTTGTTATACCCTCCACCATAATATGGAGGGTATATTAAGTTTGTCATTCCGTTTGTAACTCATCGAAATAATAATTTGCGACCGTGTGAAATACATATATTATTGATAAGCGTAAAATTTTAAGTCGATTTAGCCCTGTCCGTCCGTCCGTCTGTCCATCTGTTGTAATCACGCTATCTTCCGCATGAGTTGAGCTACTCGGCTGAAATTTTGTACACATGTGTTTTTGGTCTGAACTTAGATCAAGTTCGAAGCCCATCTTCGCTTCCACGCATTGGTACAGCCCCCATATAGCAGTACCGTCCGATTTCAGCTATTTTGACGCTTTTAGCTACATTTTCAGACCGAATTAACTATAATTTGACATTTAGGCTTTCCGATGACCAAGAAACTTCACCCCCATAAACAAGTAAAAAAGTATCAGTCGACTTTGCCGACAGAGATATACGCTCAGCCTGTGTGGATTGAAATACCTTTTATCCCAAAAAAACTTATGTATTTAGGATTTTCAAAATGTTGGACGTATAAACCGACAAAAATATGAGTAGGATTAAAGCCAAAAAATTTTGGGGGATATCGAGAGATAGGTTTTTTACCATACTAGCCTACGAAAAACACAATACTGCAGTAAACAGGGCCACTAGAAAAACCGTCGGTAAAAATGTCCAAAGGATCCTCGAACAGACCCTTAACCACACAAAAATGTTGAATATTTGTGTAGGTGGTACCCCAAGTATTGGACAGATAGGGCCCAAATTTAAACATAAACTAAGTTTCGACAATATTTAGAGATTCACAGTTACGACCAAACCGGTTGCTACGTTTATTAGATATCGCGCGTACTATTTTAGCGAATGTTTTCGAACTTTTGTTGGGAAGGTACCGGAAGGAGTGGACCTATATGCACCACCTTCGAATTGCATCTAATATTCGAAGAAATATTACAATATCCAAAGTGTTGACAAACAGAGTATTCGGTTCGAGCTCTCCAGCCACTACATATGGTTCCATAGGGGTTTTTTACAACTTTCGGGCTGTTTTCTCAAGAAGTATGGACTTGCCCCTGAAAAAACTTTTACTGTCGTAATTGAGGCAGCGAATGCCGATTGCTTCAACAAAAATTGAAGTGATTCGAGAGCAGATCTTAACTTGAATTTATCCAAAATTTTGTGTGGGATGTAGCCGAAGGAGTGAACAAAATAATATACTCCATACTCGAACCTATAGAGTCCATATTGGAACCTGACCTATATCTGGTAGATATGTATATGGACCAAATTGGTCACTCCCATCAAGAGTTATCGTGCGCACAATATTTTTGAACTTTTGTGGGAGAGGTACCTGAAGAAGTAGACCGATATGGCATATCTTCGAATTTAAACTAAGTTTGCACAAAATATTACGAAGGCGTAATTTTGGATCGAATCGGGAGATCTGTTCGAGAGTTACCGTGCGCTCCAACCACTACACACGGTTGTTTGCACCTTTCAGGCTATGTTCTCAGGAAGTATGGACATGCCCCTGATGAAACATGTACCGTCGTATGGGAGGCAGTGCATACAAGTTGCTACAACAAAAATCAAACCGATTCGAGAGCAGGTCCTAAACTGAACTTTTCCGAAATTTTGTGTCGGAGGTACCCGAAGAAGTGGACCTATTGAGTCCGTCGGGTATGTTCTTAGACACACTTCACCTCTCACTTCACGCTTCAAGCATTTTATTCACCCCATTTACGCTGATTTTTCGAGTATTTTATTGATGGACTAGGGCGTATTCTTCTTTTTAAATACCCTAGTGAATCTTAGTCCCAAGAAATTCGCAAAAAAATAGGAGTAAATGGGATGATCAAAATGCTTGAGGCGTGAAGTGAAGTGTGTCTCAGAACACCCGTATATATTGGAACCTCATCTAAGTCTGACGATGTGCTAAGTATGGACCAAATCCATTACTCCCTTCAAGAGTTATCCTGCGCACAAATTTTCCCAACATTTTCGAACTTTTGTGGGGGAGGTACCGGAAGGAGTGGACCGGTATAACCCATCTTCGAACTTAAACTAAGTTTGGACAAAATATTACGAAAGGCAAAATTTGGACCGAATCGGTTGATCCGTTCGAGAGTTATCGTGCGCTCCAGCCAGACAGACAGACGGACGGACATGGCTAAATCAACTCCAAATAGTCTGAAACACATTTCGTCCAAACATACTTGAACTCTAAAATCATTATTTCGATGATGCACATTTTGCCCGTATGAAAGTGTATATCACCAATATTTTTGAAAATTTAACATAGCTGAAGCCAAGGTTTACCCTTTTAGAATACGCGACTTGTGGTTCTATATTATACAAATTAATTATTTTTGGATAAAATGAAATGTTATTGGACGTGGCAAAAAATATTGGCCTTAAAAGATAATTTGTGTGGAAGCTGTGGCTATATTTATGTTAAAAAATGGGTAAAAATGGTTTGAAGCCACTATGTCTTTTTTTGTTTTCTCTCGATTTGTGAGTAAACCACACTTTTCTCGATTTTTCTGTCAAAGTAAAAGTAGAAGCAAACTAAATAAGGATCACCTCACTAATGTATTACTTTTCAAAATTTGAACTGCTTCTACCATTAAATGAAGCTGACATTTTGAAGCCAGTTTTACAGTGTTTTTTGACATTTTCTTCTAATTTCATTCCGCAAACAGGTTTTACAAAAAATCGTATATAGGATTGTAGAACTCGCGATTCTGAGTTATTTGATATATGTGTCGTGAATGTAGTCTACACAGCTTCATAGAAATCTGCATCCAAATACGGAAATTTTGTACGAACATTTTTCTAAAAATCATATTTTTTGGGCCTAATTTTTACAATTATCATTCGATTTCCTCGTACTTGATTGCACATTTTAGTTTTTTACGTTCGCGAACGTTACAAGAAAATCCAAAGTAGAAAAATCAAATAAAATTGTTTTTGGAAATATCGCGTATTTTATCGCGTTTTCTGCGGTTCGTTTCCACTGCAATGAAACAACTAATACAGCATCTTCGTTTTAGCGGAAACAGAGTTTTGAAAACTTCACTGATAAGGGAGCTACATTCATTTTATCCCAAAAAATAGTGTGTGATGCTACATCCACGGTTCCTAATTGATCGCCTTGAAATAGATATATATCAATGTAGATTTTCATGGTGGACATTGAAATCGGATGCGGACAAAAATAGTATGCACTTTGCGCAAATTAACTATATTTTATGGGTATCTTAATGCTAAGATGCAGCTGATGCTACATCTTAGCCTCCAAATTAAATTTCGAAAAATATATACAAATTAACAGATATGGTCTTGCTGTACATGAAAATCACATGCGGACAAAATGATTTTGATAATTACGCGATTTACACGTATTTTAAAATGCATATCAATAAAAATGGGTTCTTTGACCTCTATTTCCATTTCAGAAGCTTTGACATATATCCTCATCAACCCAATTAGCTTCCCTAATGGGAAAGCTTTAATATGAATGTCAATAAAGCAAAATCCGTCTATTTTGTTGGGAGATTTAAGCAAAATGAAGGAAGTATTCCTATAAATTTTTACAATATTTTCTACTACATAATGCATGTGAAAAAAATATTTTTTTAAACAAAAAATTATTTTTTGACCAAAATTAATTTGGCTGTAACATCCAAACTATAACACCAATCTGTATGATTGCAGTCTCATTTGATACGCCGTGAAGTTTGGATCCACAACAATTTATATGATCAATTTATATGACCACAAAATGGGCCTTAATTTTGAAAAAAGTATACTTATATTCAATAATTTAGAAATTTTGTGTACATTCCGCGAATTCTGTGTAACATTTTGCAGGTATTATGCAATCTACTCGCTGAAGTCACTTCGAGAGAACTTTTTTGTAACAATTGGGCTCATTAAAATAATTAGCGTTTTTATAATATTTTTTTCTTAAAAGGCGAAATAAAAGCGCCATAACTTTTGTCCGCAACAACCAATCGCGACCAGATTCGTACTGGGAATTTTTTTCTTAACCTACATATCAAAAATCGTTGATGTAGCGCGAAAAAAAATTTATCCTTTTTTTCTGAAATGGGATATGAAATAATTGACAATATTCCTGATATACCCTCGTTAGCATAAATGCTGAGGGTATAATTATGGGCATAGGTCCACGTTTTCTTGTAGCCCCCCATATGAAGTTTTTCTCTACATGTTCTGGCCGAATTTGCTATAATTTGGCACTTAGGGTTTCTAGTGGTCACGTGACTTCTGCAGCTAAAATTGTTTACATAGGTACTTTCGCAACAGAAAGAAAACTAATTATTCCATATTTTATGGTGGAGGGTATAAAATTGACCGAACTATCAGTAATTTGACATTTGAGGTTCCCAGTGGTCACACAATTTCACCACAAAAAAAGGTGGCGACAGATTAAAGAAATTTGTTAATAAGTTTTCTGACCTTACTTGTCTCCACTTAAAATTGTAGACAGGAAAGAAAACAAAATAATATTTATTTTATGGTTGAGGGTATAAAATTTCGGCCAGGCCGAACGTAACGCTTTTTTACTTGTTTATTTTATATTTTAAAAATATTTTAAAAATATTTTATGTTTAACTAGCTTAACCCGGTGCGCTTTGCTACCCCGACTAAGTGAAAAATAAATGAATGACCTACGTAGGACACATTTATAAATTTTATATACTCTAACTCTCCTGAGTCCACTCTCTCCTTTAAAGAAGATAATTAAATTAGGAACAACACTAAAATTGAGTACCTTAAGTTTGAGGATACTTGTAATTTATTCAGCCTATTGGTACATCTTAAATTACTCTTAGGATAACTGCTTCTGTTATTGATAATTTTTACTCCAATATTGATAGAGATATGTCAATAATGATACAAATTTCATTGAAATGGGACCTATATATCAAATCAAATACACGAAATCGGCCGAAAATATACATGGGAGCTATATCTAAATCTGAACCGATTTCGAAATATTTTGGCACAATTATTTCTAGGCCAAATTCCGTCGCACATTACGAATGTCATTGAAATCGGACATATACAACGTGATTGGTGCATCAAATAAATGAAATCCGCCGAAAATATATATGGGCGCTATATCCCAATCTGAACCGATTTCGATATAATTTTGAACATCTATTTCCAAGCCAATATTCGTCATAAATTCCAAATGTCATTGAAATCGTACATATACAGCGTTTTTGGTGCATTAAGTTCATTAAATCGGACGAAAATATATATGGGAGCTATACCTAAATCTAAACCGATTTCGATATCATTCGGCACATATATTTCTAGGCTAATATCCGTCACACGTTAAAAATTTCATTGAAATCAGACACATATAGCGTGTTTGGAGCATCAAATACATGAAATCGGCCGAAAATATATATGAGCGCTATATCCAAATCTGAACCGATTTCGATGGATCATCTATTTCTAGGCCAATATCCGTCACATATTCCAAATTTCAACGAAATTGGACATAATAGCGTGTTTGGTGCATAAAATACAGGAAATCGGCCGATAATATATATGGGAGCTACATTCAAATCTGAACCGATTTCGATATAATTTGGCACATTTATGTCTAGACCAAACCCCGTTACGCATTCCAAATTTCAGCGAAATTGGACATATATAGCGAGTTTGGTGCATAAAATACAGGAAATCGGCCGAAAATATATAAAGGAGCTATATCCAAATCTGAACCGATTTCGATATAATTTGGCACATTTATTTCTAGACCAAGTTCTAAAACACATTCTAAATTTCAGCGAAATTGGACATATATAACGTGTTTGGTGCATCAAATGTGGAAAATCGGCCGAAAATATATATGGAAGCTATATCCATATCTGAACCGATTTCGATATAATTTGGCACATGTATTTCTAGACCAAGTTCCGTCACACGTTCCAAATTTTATTGAAATTGGATATAAATAGCGTGTTTGGTACTATATAGATATAGGAGCTATATCCAAATACGAACCGATTTCTATATAAATTGGCACATATATTTATAGGCCAATATCCATCAGCGTGTTTGGTGCATAAAATAAAGAAATCGGCCGAAAATGTAGGTATATGGGAGCTATATCCAAATCTGAACCAAACTCGATATAATTTGGCACATTTATTTCTAAAACAAATTCCGACACATATTCCAAATTTCATTAAAATTGGACATAAATAGCATGTTTGGTACATAAAATAAGGAAATCGGCCGAAAATATATATAGGAGCAATATCCAAAACTGAACCGATTTCGATATAATTTGGCAAATGAATTTCTAGACCAAGTTCAGTCACACGTTCCAAATTTTATTGAAATTGGATATAAATACCGTGTTTGGTGCCTCAAATACATGAAATCGGCAGAAAATATATATAGGAGCTATATCCAAATCTGAACCGATTTCGACATAAATTGGCACATATATTTCTAGGCCAATATCCATCACACATTTCAAATTTCAGCGCAATTGGATATATATAGCGTGCTTGGTGCATAAAATACAGGAAATCGGCCGAAAATATATATGGGAGCTATATTCAAATCTGAACCGACCTCGATATAATTTAGCACATTTATTTCTAGAACAAATTCCGTCAGACCCTCCAAATTTCAGCGAAATTGGACATATATAGCATGTTTGGTGCATCAAATGTGGAAAATCGGCCGAAAATATATATTGGAGCTATATCCAAATCTGAACCGATTTCGATATAATTCGGCACATTTATGTCTAGACCAAATTCCGTTACACATTCCAAATTTCAGCGAAATTTGACATATATAGCATGTTTGGTGCATCAAATGTGGAAAATCGTCCGAAAATATATATGGGAGCTATATCCAAATCTGAACCGATTTCAATATAATTTGGCACATTTATTTCTAGATCAAGTTCTGTAACACATTCCAAATTTCAGTGAATTTGGACATATATAGTGTGTTTGGTGCATCAAATACATGAAATCGGCAAAAAATATATATAAAGAAGCTATATCCAAATCTGAACCGAATTCAAAATAAATTTTCACATATATTTCTAGGCCAATATCCATCACACATTCTAAATTTCAGCGAAATTGGACATATATAGCGTGTTTGATGCATAAAATAAGGAAATCGGCCGAAAATATATGTAGATGGGAGCTATATCCAAATCTGAACCAAACTGGATAAATTTTGGCACATTTATTTCTAAAACAAATTCCGCCACACATTCCAAATTTCATTGAAATTGGACATAAATAGCATGTTTGGTACATAAAATAAGGAAATCGGCCGAAAATATATGTATGTGGGAGCTATATCCAAATCTGAACCGATTTGAATAAAATTTAGTAAATTTATTTCTACACCAAATTCCGTCACACATACAAAATTTGGAGATTGTATCTGTAATAGTTCTAAAGATATTTACATACAAAATTTAAATTTTTTGGAGGTACCTCCGGTTTTGATGCTATATCTCCAGATCAACGCGAAATTTCAAAAAATGATATAGCCTATTTTCATTCCAGGCCATGTAGCAATGTACCCTTAACATTTCAGTAAGATCTGTTCAGCGATTTTCGAGTCTATAAGGCACAAACAAACAAACAGACAAACAAATTTCAATTTTATATATATAGATTTATTATATTTTATTTTTTATATTTATATTTTTTATTTTAGATTTTATATTTTATTTATTATATTTTATACTTTATACTAGCTGACCCGGTTCCGCGTTGCTGGCCCGTCGTTTTGGATTTCGGTGTAAGGCTTAGTATCTATCTACAATGTATCTATCTAATATTGATACCTCTAGATATTCGAACCGAATTGACGATAAATCGACGTTTTGGTATAACCCTCATGCAATGGTATCTCCAGATGTAAAATAGAAAATTACTTTAATTATAGCCTCCACAATAATATGAAGGGTATAATTACCCAGCAAAATTTGAAGGAAGGGGTTCCAAGCGATGACGTGATTTCATGGCATCTTTTGCATTGCTTCAAACGAAGTCGTGAAAGATCCGATGTTTTCATTAGCATTTGAAACAATACAAAGGAAGTCGTGAAAGATCTGACCTGTTGATCAGCATTTGAACCCATGCAAAGGAAGTCGGGAAAGATCCGATCATTTCATCAGCATTTGAACCCATTCCATCGATCCAATAGAGATGAATTTTGTGTTTTTATTTATACACATTTTTCTAAACGTATAAGATTAATTATTTACAATAGGCTTGATGTTGTCGGAGACTCGAAATCACAACCAACCTTGTTAAAACACTCGGCGTAATGATAATGTCATTTCAAAGGGTTGGTGAAAATGACATGGCAAAGCATTGGTGGAAGTGACATGCTAAAGCATTGGTGAAAATAACATATCAAAGCATAGGTGTAAATTACATGATTTGGATCCAAAAATGATTTTTGGGGTCCACGCTCATATAAAATTCATCGATGAAGATGCTAAAAAGATGACATGCTAGATCACTTGCACCCATGATTGAATGGCATCGAACATTTTGCTGGGTAACTTTATGATTCTGTTTGTAACACATCGAAATATTCGTCGGAGAACCTATAAAGTATATATTCGTGATCAACATAAAAAATAAGTGAATATAACGATGTCCGTCTATCTGTTGAATATTTTACATAGAGCTTTTCAATTTGGAACAGAAGTTTTTATTTTTTCTCGTTGCATGTTTGGTATTGAAAATTGGTTATATCAGTCCACATTTTGATATAGCACCGACTGACCGCCCGATTTTCGAAATGTTCAAGGTTTTAATTGCATTATCCTACCGAAATGACAATACTTTGGAATTTAGTCTCCATTAGAGGCATAAAGCATTTTTTTTCAAAGGATTATCAGCATAGGTGCACGTTTTGATAGAACTTCCCTAGAACGGTACCGCCCGAGTGTCGATATTTTGGAGGTTTTAGTCTCATTATCCCACCGAAATGGCTGCAAGTTGGTATGTAGTATTCAGTGTGGGTATAAAACATAGAATATTCGGTACAGGTTCAGGTTTCTAAATAATCTTCATTGAACGGTACCTCTCGATCTTCGGTATTTTCAAGTTTATAGCCACATTATTCATACGAAATGGCTATAATTGGTACTTCGTCTCCCTTGGGGATATAAATCAATTCTGCAGAGAATTATCGGCATATAGGACGGTACCTCCCGAGTTTCGATAATTTGGAGGTTTTAGTCTCATTATCCCACCGAAATGGCCATGGCAATTTGGTGTGTTGTCTTCATGGTGGGTATAAAACATTTCCGCATAGAATATTCGGTAGAAGTTGTTTATGAAGCCTTCATTGAACGATACCTTCCGATTTTCAATATTTTCAAGGTTTTAGCGGCATTATTCAACAGAAATGGCTGTATTTGGTATTTAGTCTTCCTTGGAGGTATCAAATATTTTAGCAAAGAATTATCGGTATAAATCCATGTTTTCATTCATAAAACGATACCTACCGATTTTTTGGGGATTTTGAATGTTTTAGCCACATTATTAAACCGGAATTGCTTAAACCTGATTTCAATATAATTTATGGTTGTGTGCATAAAAGTTCGGGCCGGTCGAACTTAACGTCGTTTTTACTTCTTGTTAACAGAGAGATGTTTCATTGAACACGTTATTATATTGCACTCCTAATCATGAAAACATCTAAAAAATGACTTCAAAATTCTATTGGGTTAATCTATACTTTGCTGTATTAAAAAAACGTGGTCTTGATCGAGTTATTCCAAGCACTGAAGTCAATGTTCATGCCATGATTGCTGTCCCACTTACTAAATTTGTAAATCTAATCAGTAAGAATAAAGCTTTCAAAAATTGGACGCAATCGTGGTATTCTGCTTCCAAAACACCCATTAATGACAGAGGCCACAATTGCAATTGTATTAATAATCTCTGATATTTAGCAATTTGTTAAAACCCGTTGTTGGGGAGGTCCCCCACACCCTCCATTTTCGGTATTCTACCACCTTATGAACCTACACACAATTTCATCCAATTCGGTCCAGCCGATTCGGAAGTTTAATTTAGAAAATCATGTCAGTCTTAAAGAACACTATATACATTTAGATAGGTTATAGATGCACCGAATTGCTGGCCCATCGCTTTGGTGACCAATGTAAATTTTTTAGACGTTCTAGTTATTTAACCATCTTTGAAATTATGTTTCGCCTGATTTCTCAATCGTTTTTTTGGAATTTCGGTCAAGGGACATTAAACGGTATTTGGGTTGTACTGTATTCCAAAATGTGGGGTTGATCGCGCTTTCCCAATTATTGAAGCCAGTGTTCATAGCGTTTTTCTAGTCACGCTTACTAAAATTAAGGATATAACCTATAATTATAAATTTAAAAAAAAAATTGGCTGACCGCGATATTCCACTTCCGAGATGACCACTCAGGATCAAGACAGTTATTACCATAGTATTGCAATCAATTTTTAAACAATACGTTCAAAATTATCTTTGATTTCACGTTTTCTTAAAAAATTTTGTGGGGGAGGTACCCTGGTCACTCCACTACTCACCAGTATAAAAAATAGCTAAAAACCTATTCTCAGACCTAAAAACTCCACATACAACATTTCATCGAATTCGGTCCAGCCGTTTCGGAGGAGTTTAATTTCGAACATCATGGCAGATTCGAAGAATTTTATATATATATATATATATATATATATATATATATATAGATATAGATTTTATATTTTCATTTATATACTCCACTCTAAACATTTAAATTCAAAGCCTTTTTTGCCATAATCAAATTTATATTAAATATTTCATTAAACGTGCCTATTAGTAAGATGTTCTCACAAACGTACAATGTTTTAGTTTTGTAAAAATATAACAACTTTACTAATAAAACATATCTCAAATTCCTATAATAAAACATATTTTCACATTTATATTCTTTATTTATTTTCCATTTTGAAATATCATAAATAATGCATTGAGTTACATTTCAAGCAACATTGCTCAAAGTTACAAGCAAGAAAAAACCAAAGTAGTAGAAAATGAAACATATTTAATATACGAAGAAGAACAAGAAGAATTTCAAAGAACTTAGTAAATCAGCTTATATATTTTATAGACTTCCATGTAAAGTGGAGATTGTGTTTCTGTAGAAGCATCAGTAATATACAATTTTATTACCGTTTTTTTGGTGTTGAGAATTGTTGTATTAATACAAGTTTTTTTTATTTATACTAGAAAGAAAAATGAAGTGAAATGAAAAATGAATTAAGGAAGTTTTTGCTCTGCAAAAACTATTAGAGTTAGTTTAAAATTGCATTTAATTCTTACTAAATAAAAAACAAAAATTGGTTTATTCATTTCAAAACAACTTTTGAGTATGAGTTGCAACTGATTCTTTGCACTGAAGCATACATAACTCATACGCTTAATATTGCTATAACCCATAAATGGCAATATGAAAATTCTTAAAAAAATTTCAAATATTAAAATTTCTATTTTTCATAGAAAATTACTTAATCTACATTTCAGAATATTCTTTTATTTTATTGCACTTTAAACTCAACCACACAAAAATTCACATTAAGCATTTGCTCTTATTCGAAACGAAAATATTGACATACAAAATACCATAAACATAAATGTTAATGTTCTGTGAAAAATGCCAAAAGAAAAAAAAAAACAAAAAATAATAAAAACAAAATAAACAAAACTTTCATTTCTGTATACATATGTACAGACTTGCATACATACATATGTATGTATGTTCTCAGATTCTAGTATATACATATTTAGAAAATGCATTGCAAATTTTACTTGTTGCCAGGATATGAAAAACTTTTCATTTTCTTTGCAGTTTCTCTGGGTTTTTACTGCCATTAACCCCACAAAAATGTTCATTAAACATGGAACCCAAATGAAATATTTATCCATATACTCTTCTTACATGTATGTGGATTGTGGGTTGCCGGCAAAAGCGGAAATATGTTAAGTAGGGCCCATCGAAAAAAAAAATATGCGGAGTAGAGCAAAAATGAAGCACAAAAAATGGAATGCAGTAATCGATTATTACGTCCCTTGAGTCTGTGTGTGCACTTAAATTTTCAGTAAACAAAATTGTTGCTCCAATTTTATTTTTTCATATAATGCAGAAGATATGGTAGCAGTTTTATCGCAAGATATCCTTTGGCATATGTATGGGTATTTCCATATATTAAAAAGAATTCAATAAAGTAATTAAACATATACTTTACATAGTGTGGAAATAATTAGAGACTATTATATATGTGATAACAAATTAGAAGTATTTAATTTTATATTTTGATACCATGGGACGTTACTTGTTTATTTGCCATTTATTATGCGGGATTTGGGCATTACTTCTAATAAGTATCCAGCCTAAAAATGATTAAAATGGGAGAAGTAGAGAACAGTTGCTACTGATAGATGTGATGTATTTCTTCTATTAACTTGGTCACAATTTGAAAACGGTGTGGCTTGCAGTTCTATTACACTACTTCATAACCTTGTTCAAACGATTCCAAATTTATTCATTCTCCAAATGCTCTAATTTTTTGTCACTTTAAGGTTCTACATTAAAACAAAAATCAATTATCTATCCCCCATATAAAAATTTATTTTTAATTTCCGCATTTTCCAAGAAGAATATTTTGTATTTTTAATAGGTTATTTATATTTTACACATAATATGTGTATAACTTCATTAAATATTAATCATAATAATGTAAAATTGAAAGATGCATGTGTGAGTATATGTCACATCATGAAAGACGTACAGCAAATTCCTTGAAATCTATATTTTGCTGTTGACGTACATACATTAATAAATAGAGGGGAAGTAAAAGGCGAAACATGTTCAAAAAAATGACATTCAACTTCCTAGTAATTAACTGAGGCACAAAAGTCAAGACACACTTCAACGAAATAATAAATTGATGACTGTTGTGTTTGTGTGTGTGTGTTTTTGAAGCAAAACACCAACACAAATAAAAACACCTTTCAAAGAAAACATAATGTTGAACACACCACACAAATTTGTATATGTGAGGATATATGGTGCGTAGATTTATAATTTCCTCCGGAGACATGCCAATTTGTGGCAAATTGGAATTATTTTACAAGAGAAGGTGGACATGTTTGCTGGGGTGTTGTGTGATGGGCGACGTAGGAGATGTTAAAAACACAAGGAGTGGTCCTCATCGGTTTTAGTATGGCGCAAAGTCTAGGATTTCCCATGGTAATTTCTTCAATTCAATGGCGGTAGTGTGAATTGAACTCGGCTAAGGGTGATGAGCGAACTTGTGCAGCGCAAAAATTCAGACTCATTATACCCTCAGCCTTTAGACTAAAGAGGGTATTTACACTTTGATACGACCAAAAATGTGCCTCATCGAAATAATGGTTTTAGACCCCAAGTATGTTTGTACGATATCCGTTTTAGACAATTTTGAGTAGATCTAGCAATGTCCGTCCGTCTGTCTGTCTGGCGGTCTGGCTGGCTGGTGCGCACGATAACTCTCGAACGGATCAATCGATTCGGTTAAAATTTTGGGTATCTAAATATTTTGTCCAGATTTGATTTAAGTTCGAAGATGGGCCATATAGGTCCACTCCTTCAGGTACCTCCACCACAAAAGTTCCAAAAAGTTCGGAAAATTTGTGGGCACGATAACTCTTGAAAGAAGTAAGCGATTTGGTCCATACTTTGCACATCATGAAATGTGTACCAGACTTAGGTAAAGTTTCAATATAGACTCAATCGGTCCACTCCTACGGGTACCTCCCACACAAAATTTCGGAAAGTTCAGTTTAGGGCCATCTCTCGAAACGCTTTGATTTTTGTTTTAGCAACTTGTATTCACTGCCCCACATACGACGGTACAAGTTTCATTAGGGGCAAGTCCACACTTCCTGAGAAAATAGCCTAAAAGTTGCAAAATACCCCTATGACACAGTGTGAGGTGGTTGGAGCGTATGATAACTCTCGAACGAATCTGCCGATTCGGTCCAAAATTTGACCTTAGTAATATTTTGTCCAAGGGTGACGTAGGGGATGGAAGATACCAAGGAACGGTCCTGACCGGTTTTAACATGGCAAAGCCCAGGATTTATCTTGGTCCCTCTTTCATCCCAAGTGGACACTGACCTCCCCGTGGTGTCACCTGGGGAACTGCCTTTAACACCCGTTAAAGGTAGTGAGCTAACATGTGCCGCGCGTTCACCCATAAGAACGTTAAAAACTTGGGTTTGGGCGTCGGGTTAGTAACCCTCCCCTAGAAAAAACAGCCTACTATGAAAAAACGAAAGAAAAGAAAAACAAACCCCTCTAAAGTTGACGAACCCCGCAAACGTTTTAAGGACCATGATCTGCGAATCTGCACCTGGAATGTTCGCACTCTTTATAGAGAAGGTGCAGTCTTCGCATTGGCAGACGTACTTGAAAAGTACAAGACCGATATTACTGCCATACAGGAAATACGATGGATTGGGAAAGGCGTCACAACAACACCTAAAGGTGACGCACTGTATTATAGCTGCCATGACGTAAAGCATGAGTTTGGTTGTGGATTCGTAGTTAGTCGGAGACTAAAACATCTTGTATCCAGCTTCACTCCAGTGAATGAAAGACTTGCTGCAATTCGAATAAAAGCTAAATTCTTCAACATCAGCTTTATTTGCGCTCATGCTCCCACTGAAGAAAAGGATGAACAGACCAAAGATATATTTTACGAGCGCTTAGAAGAAACATATGACCGTTGCCCTGCCCATGACATTAAAATCATTCTAGGCGATTTTAATGCCAAAATTGGAAAGGAGAATATCTTTGGCCCAACAGTCGGGAAATTCAGTCTCCACAGTGAAACATCTGACAATGGTATGAGACTGATAGACTTTGCAGCTGCAAAAAACATGGTAGTTAGCAGTACCAGATTTAATCATCTCGATATTCATAAGGGCACCTGGCTGTCTCCAGATCAGAAAACAAGAAACCAAATTGATCATGTTGTGATAGATGGAAGACATTCATCGAGCGTGTTGGATGTACGATCGTTCCGAGGCGCAAACATTGATTCGGACCACTACCTTGTTGCAGCAAAGGTACGCACCCGCTTAAACGTAGCAAACAAAGTACGAACAGACACAACACGAAAGTTAGACATCGGTAAGCTGCAATCACAACAGATAGCCACAGCATATTCCACTCAACTAGCCCAATTGCTTAATCAAAGCCCTCCTCATCCCGATAACATATCAGCGCAATGGCAAAGCATTGCCCACTCCATGCAAACAGCCGCAAAATCCATACTTGGATACCAGAGACCTCCACCAAGGAATCCATGGTATGATGAGGAGTGTCGTGCTGCCACCGAAGAGAAAAATGCGGCATATAAGGCTACTTTACAATCCGTAGCAACGCGTAGCGCACGAGAGAGATACAGGGAGAAAAGGAGAGAGGAGAAACGTCTTTTCCGCAGGAAAAAGAGAGAGATGGAAAAGCGGGAGTGTGAAAAAATCGAGATGTACAGGAGCCAGAATGAAGTCCGAAAATTCTACCAAAGAGTCAAGCATCAAACTGACGGCTTTGGTACAGGCACATCCTCCTGTAGAGACCAGCAAGGTAATTTGGTAACTGATACAGATAGTGTACTCAGGATATGGAAAGAACATTTTTCAAATCTGTTGGTATCCAATAGCAGCGAAGACGACGAAGATACCACAGTCCCAATCCCAGAAGATGGTATTGAATGTATACCGCCCAGCCAAGATGAGGTAAAGACAGCAATAAATCGGCTGAAGAATAATAAGGCAGCAGGAGCTGATGGCCTACCAGCCGAGCTGTTTAAAACCGGAGGCGACACGCTGATAAGGTGTATGCTAGTTAGCACCATCTGGCAGGAAGAACGCGTACCCGACGATTGGAACCTTAGCATCCTGTGTCCAGTCCCCAAGAAAGGAGATAAGACTGTATACTCCAACTATAGCGGCATAAGTCTTCTCCCTATCGCCTATAAGATAGTGTCAGGGATATTGTGCGAACGACTAAAGCCAATGGTCAACGAAATAATTGGACCATACCAATGTGGCTTTAGACCTGGCAAATCCCCCATTGACCAGATATTTACCCTGCGGCAAATCCTGGCGAAGACCCCAGAGATACAGATCGACACATATCACATTTTTGTCGATTATAAAGCAGCATTCGACAGTCCCCTCCGATCAAAGGTATTCCATGCAATGTCTGAATTTGGTATACCCGCAAAGCTCATCCGGCTTTTACTGATACTAGGTCCTCAGTTAAAATTGGAAAGAACCTTTCCGAACATTTTAGTACCAAAAGAGGTTTTAGACAAGGAGACAGCCTTTCGTGTGACGTATTCAACATTTTGCTGGAAAAGGTAATACGAGATGCAAATGTCAAAAGAAATTGCCCAATTTACACCAATAGCCACATGTTACTTGCTTATGCTAATGACATAGACATCATGAGACGATCAGTAAAGGAAGTAACTGATACCTTTAGGAAGGTTGAAGCAGAATCTGCGAAAGTGGGTCTGGCAGTAAACGAAAAGACCAAATT
The DNA here is from genome assembly GCF_047663935.1 of Musca autumnalis. NCBI lineage: Eukaryota > Metazoa > Arthropoda > Insecta > Diptera > Muscidae > Musca > Musca autumnalis. Next base: position 187,299,873 of record NW_027411866.1, on the reverse strand, counting down.
GATGGTGTCGACGCGCAAAGCGTCTATAGAGCTCGGACCAACTGTGGAAGTTGGTACCTATAATGTTGAGGTAGTTAAAGACTTCGTCTACATCGGCACTTCCATAATCACAACAAACAACATCAGTTGTGAGATAAGAAGATGAATTGTATTGGCCAACAGATGCTATTATAGTTCATGTAAGCAATTTAAAAACAGAGTCACATCTCTACGGGCCGATTTGCGTTGACGGTGAATATCGACGTCGTATGAACCACGAGCTATATCAGCTATACCAAGACATGAATATAGTTAATCGTATCGATATGCAACGATTGCGTTGGCTAGGCCATATCATAAGAATGAGCGATGATGAACCCGCTAAAAAGGCGTATAAATACATGCCACATGGCGGTGCACGCAGAATCGGCAGGCCTATGCTTCGATGGAGCATACAAGTGGATGAAGAAATGAAAAGGCGCGGTATTCCAGAAAGCGAGACGAAAAACATAAAGAGATGTAGATCTTTTCTTAGTTCGGTCTATAGAATAAATTTTCTGTAATGGGCCAGCTAAGTAAGTATTATATATGTGACTAGCTGACCCGGTCCGCGTTGCTGGCCCGTTTTTTAGTTTTCCGTGTAAACATTTATAACTCATCTACATATTTATATATCTACACCTTTTCAGATTCAATTCGAATTATTTTAGTTGTAATTCGAGAACTCCATTTTTAATTCGTAACATTTTATTTGTAATTCGAACATCGCATTTTTAATTCGAAACACTTCAATTGTAATTCGAATTATTCCATTTGTAATTCGAATTTATCTATTTGTAATTTGAATTACTATATTTGTAATTCGAATTATTCCATTTGTAATTCGACTTATTTTACTTGCAATTCGAACTATTTTATTTGTAATCCGAATTATTCCATTTGTTCCTTTTTGTTCCTTTCCTTTTTATAAATGGAATAATTCGAATTACAAATGGAACAATTTGAATTACAAATATAATAGTCGAATTACAAATGGAATAATCTGAATTACAAATAGAATGAAATGTTGCGATTTTCGAACCGAATTGACGTAACGTAGGACCGTTGAACCTCACCATTTAAGTACATTTGTAAATATATAGTTTTTCTTGATCGGGGGACAACCACCGTTGTCTCGAAAACTAATTTGCAACCTGGTGCACTCATAAGTTTAACAAATACACCCATTATAAAATAATAGGCCCCGAAATTCGTCTACAAATATATAGCATTTTGGACCACGGGACATTCCTGAATATTTTCTGAAAATTAGGTTCAGTAGTTTTGGAAAAATAATGTTTGGGCGTGGTTATCAGTTTTCAAGATATAACATATTAAAAAAGTGGGCCTGGTCCGGTCCTAGGGTGCACACAACTTCATTGCCTACCAAAATGTATGCTGAAACCGATATAATCATAAGTTTGGCTTATACATATAGCGTTTAACAGAAAGGCATGGGGAAGGTACCCTACATAACAACGGCAAACATTGAGCTTTTGCTTTTTATGGAAATCCCTTTAGTAGTATTGGAGTTATGACATACAAAAAAAAAAACAGGCTTGGTCGGGCCTATAGGCCCCAAAGAAGTACCTAGATTGTAGATTAATCCGTAAATTTTTATTCCGATACATACATAATTTTTGCAAATATAACGTTTTTTTTAAATATCGCATAGGGGAGGTACCCCGCCCCCTCTGGAATTCAATAAAATATTTAACCTGTTTTCGGGGGCGTGGTAAACTTTTCTTTCCAAAAAACCTAAGTTGTGTTATGACAGCATTTGATTTTTATTCATAAAGGTAAGGCGTTTTTTTAAATATGCCCTCTTCAAAATTCAAGAAAATATGCCTGTACATTCACTGACATTTTCACGAATATCGGTTCAGTAGTTTTGTAGATGTAAAATATTTTAAAAAGTGGGTATGGTTAAGTCTGTGGTTCCTAAAAAAGTAGGTAAGGTCGGAGACACAATCACAATTGTCTCGCAAATTAACTTCCAAATAGATACATTCGTAAATATTGTAAATATAACATTTTAAAAAAAGTAGGGTATAGGGAAAGTTCCCCGCCCTTTCCGAAATTCATTCCCAGCAAAATAAATTGGAAGTGGTGCTGTGCAGACTAGTTCTTTCACGGCATGTTTTTATGCAGTTCAAACGGAGTCGTGAAAAAGGCACTCCATTCCTCACATTTTAACCGCATTTGGATGCAATCCAAAGAATCACATACATTTGTCACATTTTAACAACATCCGAAGGCAGTTCAACGGAGTCGTGAAAACGGCACTTCAATTCCTCACAATTTAACAGCATCCGGATGCAGTGCAAACGGAGTCGTGAAAAAGGCACTCCGTTCACTACATTTTATTAGCAGTTGTTAGAGATCCCTACATGTACATAAATCAGTTTATACATATCTAGAGGCAGCGGAATACATTTCCAAAAAGAGATAATCGTGTTAACATTTCCAAACATTTGTTAATACAAAATAAATAATGTTAGCTCGATTAATCCAATTAATTAAATAAATAATATTTAATTTGTGAACATTTTTTCGGTAACTCACGAGAAGAAAATTTCCCAATGGAGTGCTGTTGGAGTACATGTCGAAATCTTAACTGGTGATGGGAAGACAATATCAAACCCATTTAGCAGATGAAGCAAAAGCACTTAAGCTTAGATTAAATGAAGAGCGGAGGAAACACACATGTTTGCGATTGAATTCAATAGAGAATTTTCATAATTTATGTTAATTTAATAAAGTTATTATGTTTCTGTTTTACACAAATAATAAATGCATTTTGTTTTGTTATTCAAAACACGTGCTCTGGGCTGCCTTCTATTCTACCCCAAAGGATCAGTTAAAATGCAATACCAAAGGGTCAGTTAAAATGCAGTGCCAAAGGTTCAGTTAAAATGCAATGCCAAAGGGTCAGTTAAAATGCGGTGCAATGGAGTGCCTCTTTCCGGGGTCACTCCCTTGTAAAAATCATGAGTGAAAATGCATAATTTGATGCACTTCCAAATCACTTGTACATATCATTTAACTGCCTCTTTGGAGGCAAACTTTTCGCTGGGTTTGAATTTGTAGCCTATTTTAAGCGGGGATCATCTCTGTACATTCCCTGGCAATTTCAGGAAAATCGGTTCAGTAGTTTTTGTAGAAATGATAAAAATAGAAAATTGAAAAAAGTGGGCGTAAAAGTGGGCATGGTCAAATTTTTCTTTGCATAGAAACCCAAGTCGAAAATCGGTCCAGCCGTTCTCAACTGATGCCATTACCAACGAACGATAGTTGATTTTTATTTATAAAGATTTAAAAGTTTAGACAAATCGCGATTTTCATGAAAATACCCTGTAGATGTAACCTAATTAGAAAGTGAGCGTGGTCGGATCTTAAGTCACAAAATAAGTACGTAAGGTTGGAGACACAATCGCCATTGACTCGCAAATAAATTCCCAAACTGATACATTCGTATTTGTTGCAAATATTGCATTCTTACAAAAATAGGGCATAGGGGAGGTACCCGCCCGATCCGAAAGTCAAAAAGTATGTAGCCTATTTTTATCGGGGACCAACCCTTTACATTCGCTGAAAGTTTCAGGAAAATCAGGAAAAAATAGGGCATAGGGGAGGTACCCCGCCCGATCCGAAATTCAACCAAATATATAGCCTACTTCAACCGGGGGCCATCACTCTACATTCCCTGCAAATTTCAGGAAAATCTATTGAGTAGTTCCGTAGATATAACATATTTATAAAAGTGGGCGGAAAAGTGGGCGTGGCCAATTTTTCTTTGCATAAAAACCTAAACTGGACTATGACTAACATTTCCACAAAAAATTATCCAAATCGCTCTAGCCGTTTTCAACTGATTCAATTACCAACAAACGACAATTGAGTTTTATATATAAAGAAGATAAAATTCTTCGAGTCTGCCATGATGTTCGAAATTAAACTCCTCCGAAACGGCTGGACTGAATTCGATGAAATTTTGTATGTGGAGTTTTTAGGTCTGAGAATAGGTTTTTAGCTATTTTTCATACTGGTCAGTGGAGTGACCAGGGTACCTTCCCCACAAAATTTTTTAAGAAAACGTGAAATTAAGGATTTTGTTGAACGTATTGTTTAAAAATTACTTGCAATACTATGGTAAATACTGCCTCGATCCTGAATGGTCATCTCTGAAGTGGAATATCGGGTCAGCCCAATTTTCAAAAATGTATTATTATAGATAATATCCTTAATTTTAGTAAGCGTGACTACACAAACGCTATAAACACTGGCTTCAATAAGTGGGAAAGGCGCGATCAACCCCACATTTGGAATACAGTACAACCTCGATAATGCGTGATCGAAATTCCAAAAAACTGATTGAGAAACCAGGCAAAACGTAATTTCAAAGATGGTTAAATAACTGGAACGTCTAAAAATGTGAAATGGTCACTAAAACGACGGGTAAACTACGCTATGATGTATCTAAATGTATATAAATTATTTATGACTGACATGATGTTCTAAATTAGACTTCCGCGTGTGCAGGTTCATAAGGTGGTAGAATACAGAAAATGGAGGGGATGGGGGACTTCTCCATAACAGGTTTTAACAAATAGCGAAACTCAAAGATTATTAGACGTATTAGTAAAAACAATAGTAATTGTGGCCTCTGTCAATAATGGGTTTTTTGAATCAGAATATCGCGATTGCGTCCAATTATTGAAAACTTTATTCTTTCTGATCAGATTCACTATTAATGGTGTGGCGGCTATATCAAAATGTGGACTAATATTATAACTTTTCAATACCAAACATGCTACGAGTAATAAATAGAAACTTCTGTACCAATTTGAAGAGTTATATGTTAAATATCGCGAGCTGTATCTTGATTTCAACAGATAGACAGACGGATATCGTTATATCGACTTATTTTTTATGTTGATCACAAATTTATACATACTTTATAGGTTCTCCGACGAATATTCCGATGTGATGCAAACAGAATAAAAAAAAAAAAACATTGTTCCACAACATCCCATACGGGACAAGGGAGACATCTCTCAAACAGAATCACAAAGTTAATTATACCCTTAAAATTCGTATGGTAGAAGCTATAATTTAAGTGACTTTCTATTCTACATTTGGAGATACCATTGTATGAGGGTTATACCAAAACATCGACATATCGTCAATTCGGTTCGAAAATCTAGAGGTATCAATATTAGATAGATAAATTGTTGATAGATTACTAATGCTTGCATGAAAATCCAAAACGACGAGCCAGCAACGCGGAACCGGGTCAGCTAAGTCCCTATGTGAGCAGGTCTTCTTTACAAACAAGTATGACGGAGAAAACCAAATATTGCCAAGGACTACAGTCGAACCCCAAATCACAATGCAATTTGTCCTTTTTAAAGTTTTAAGAAGTAACCCATTATTCAGCTTACTGGTAATGCAGAAAGTAGGGACTAAATACCAAATTGTAGCCATGACGGTGGGAGACCTCCAAACTGTTCTATGGTACTTATATCAGAACGTTGACTTATACCAACAAGTCTCTGCAGGTATGTTTACGACCCCCGACGGAGACCAACAACAACCATTTCGGTGGATTTCGGTGGGAAAATTAGGCAAAACCTCTTTACTATAGAAATTCATGAGGTATCGTTTTATGGGAGCTTTATCAAAAAGTGGACCTGTAGCGACAATACTCTGCAGAAGTATTTACGACCCCCAACAAACCAAATTATAGCCATTACAGTTTAATAATTTGGCTAAAATCTTGCAAATACCCAACATCGTGTGCTTTATCAAAAACTGGACACAGAATGGGAATGCTTATACCCCAAGGAAGACTAAATCCCATTTAATGGCGAATACCGAAAATCGGGTGGTACAGTTCCATGGGGTTTATATCAAAACGTGGACCGGTATAACCCATTTCCAATACCAAACATCCTAGGAGAAATTTATTACAAAGTTCAATGTTAAATATTGCAGGCTGTATCTTGATTTCAGCTGAAGAACATCGCTATATTAGCTCATTTTTATTCTGATATAAAAAAATTCGAAGTGTTAGAAAGGGAAACAAAAAGTTAGTTTACCCTTCATCTTATGGTGGAGGGTATAATTAAAAGAATTTTCTATTTTAAATCTGGAGATACAATTACATGAGAGGTTTGCTAAAATTTTTATTTTATGAAGTTTCAAGAGGAATGCATAGTTACGTCAATTCGGTTCGAAAATCGCAACATTTCATTCTATTTGTAATTCAGATTATTCCATTTGTAATTCGACTATTATATTTGTAATTCAAATTGTTCCATTTGTAATTCGAATTTATCTATTTGTAATTTGAATTACTATATTTGTAATTCGAATTATTCCATTTGTAATTCGACTTATTTTACTTGCAATTCGAACTATTTTATTTGTAATCCGAATTATTCCATTTGTTCCTTTTTGTTCCTTTCCTTTTTATAAATGGAATAATTCGAATTACAAATGGAACAATTTGAATTACAAATATAATAGTCGAATTACAAATGGAATAATCTGAATTACAAATAGAATGAAATGTTGCGATTTTCGAACCGAATTGACGTAACTATGCATTCCTCTTGAAACTTCATAAAATAAAAATTTTAGCAAACCTCTCATGTAATTGTATCTCCAGATTTAAAATAGAAAATTCTTTTAATTATACCCTCCACCATAAGATGAAGGGTAAACTAACTTTTTGTTTCCCTTTCTAACACTTCGAATTTTTTTATATCAGAATAAAAATGAGCTAATATAGCGATGTTCTTCAGCTGAAATCAAGATACAGCCTGCAATATTTAACATTGAACTTTGTAATAAATTTCTCCTAGGATGTTTGGTATTGGAAATGGGTTATACCGGTCCACGTTTTGATATAAACCCCATGGAACTGTACCACCCGATTTTCGGTATTCGCCATTAAATGGGATTTAGTCTTCCTTGGGGTATAAGCATTCCCATTCTGTGTCCAGTTTTTGATAAAGCACACGATGTTGGGTATTTGCAAGATTTTAGCCAAATTATTAAACTGTAATGGCTATAATTTGGTTTGTTGGGGGTCGTAAATACTTCTGCAGAGTATTGTCGCTACAGGTCCACTTTTTGATAAAGCTCCCATAAAACGATACCTCATGAATTTCTATAGTAAAGAGGTTTTGCCTAATTTTCCCACCGAAATCCACCGAAATGGTTGTTGTTGGTCTCCGTCGGGGGTCGTAAACATACCTGCAGAGACTTGTTGGTATAAGTCAACGTTCTGATATAAGTACCATAGAACAGTTTGGAGGTCTCCCACCGTCATGGCTACAATTTGGTATTTAGTCCCTACTTTCTGCATTACCAGTAAGCTGAATAATGGGTTACTTCTTAAAACTTTAAAAAGGACAAATTGCATTGTGATTTGGGGTTCGACTGTAGTCCTTGGCAATATTTGGTTTTCTCCGTCATACTTGTTTGTAAAGAAGACCTGCTCACATAGGGACTTAGCTGACCCGGTTCCGCGTTGCTGGCTCGTCGTTTTGGATTTTCATGCAAGCATTAGTAATCTATCAACAATTTATCTATCTAATATTGATACCTCTAGATTTTCGAACCGAATTGACGATATGTCGATGTTTTGGTATAACCCTCATACAATGGTATCTCCAAATGTAGAATAGAAAGTCACTTAAATTATAGCTTCTACCATACGAATTTTAAGGGTATAATTAACTTTGTGATTCTGTTTGAGAGATGTCTCCCTTGTCCCGTATGGGATGTTGTGGAACAATGTTTTTTTTTTTTTATTCTGTTTGCATCACATCGGAATATTCGTCGGAGAACCTATAAAGTATGTATAAATTTGTGATCAACATAAAAAATAAGTCGATATAACGATATCCGTCTGTCTATCTGTTGAAATCAAGATACAGCTCGCGATATTTAACATATAACTCTTCAAATTGGTACAGAAGTTTCTATTTATTACTCGTAGCATGTTTGGTATTGAAAAGTTATAATATTAGTCCACATTTTGATATAGCCGCCACACCATTAATAGTGAATCTGATCAGAAAGAATAAAGTTTTCAATAATTGGACGCAATCGCGATATTCTGATTCAAAAAACCCATTATTGACAGAGGCCACAATTACTATTGTTTTTACTAATACGTCTAATAATCTTTGAGTTTCGCTATTTGTTAAAACCTGTTATGGGAGAAGTCCCCCATCCCCTCCATTTTCTGTATTCTACCACCTTATGAACCTGCACACGCGGAAGTCTAATTTAGAACATCATGTCAGTCATAAATAATTTATATACATTTAGATACATCATAGCGTAGTTTACCCGTCGTTTTAGTGACCATTTCACATTTTTAGACGTTCCAGTTATTTAACCATCTTTGAAATTACGTTTTGCCTGGTTTCTCAATCAGTTTTTTGGAATTTCGATCACGCATTATCGAGGTTGTACTGTATTCCAAATGTGGGGTTGATCGCGCTTTCCCACTTATTGAAGCCAGTGTTTATAGCGTTTGTGTAGTCACGCTTACTAAAATTAAGGATATTATCTATAATAATACATTTTTGAAAAATTGGGCTGACCCCGATATTCCACTTCAGAGATGACCATTCAGGATCGAGGCAGTATTTACCATAGTATTGCAAGTAATTTTTAAACAATACGTTCAACAAAATCCTTAATTTCACGTTTTCTTAAAAAATTTTGTGGGGAAGGTACCCTGGTCACTCCACTGACCAGTATGAAAAATAGCTAAAAACCTATTCTCAGACCTAAAAACTCCACATACAAAATTTCATCGAATTCAGTCCAGCCGTTTCGGAGGAGTTTAATTTCGAACATCATGGCAGACTCGAAGAATTTTATCTTCTTTATATATAAAACTCAATTGTCGTTTGTTGGTAATTGAATCAGTTGAAAACGGCTAGAGCGATTTGGATAATTTTTTGTGGAAATGTTAGTCATAGTCCAGTTTAGGTTTTTATGCAAAGAAAAATTGGCCACGCCCACTTTTCCGCCCACTTTTATAAATATGTTATATCTACGGAACTACTCAATAGATTTTCCTGAAATTTGCAGGGAATGTAGAGTGATGGCCCCCGGTTGAAGTAGGCTATATATTTGGTTGAATTTCGGATCGGGCGGGGTACCTCCCCTATGCCCTATTTTTTCCTGATTTTCCTGAAACTTTCAGCGAATGTAAAGGGTTGGTCCCCGATAAAAATAGGCTACATACTTTTTGACTTTCGGATCGGGCGGGTACCTCCCCTATGCCCTATTTTTGTAAGAATGCAATATTTGCAACAAATACGAATGTATCAGTTTGGGAATTTATTTGCGAGTCAATGGCGATTGTGTCTCCAACCTTACGTACTTATTTTGTGACTTAAGATCCGACCACGCTCACTTTCTAATTAGGTTACATCTACAGGGTATTTTCATGAAAATCGCGATTTGTCTAAACTTTTAAATCTTTATAAATAAAAATCAACTATCGTTCGTTGGTAATGGCATCAGTTGAGAACGGCTGGACCGATTTTCGACTTGGGTTTCTATGCAAAGAAAATTTGACCATGCCCACTTTTACGCCCACTTTTTTCAATTTTCTATTTTTATCATTTCTACAAAAACTACTGAACCGATTTTCCTGAAATTGCCAGGGAATGTACAGAGATGATCCCCGCTTAAAATAGGCTACAAATTCAAACCCAGCGAAAAGTTTGCCTCCAAAGAGGCAGTTAAATGATATGTACAAGTGATTTGGAAGTGCATCAAATTATGCATTTTCACTCATGATTTTTACAAGGGAGTGACCCCGGAAAGAGGCACTCCATTGCACCGCATTTTAACTGACCCTTTGGCATTGCATTTTAACTGAACCTTTGGCACTGCATTTTAACTGACCCTTTGGTATTGCATTTTAACTGATCCTTTGGGGTAGAATAGAAGGCAGCCCAGAGCACGTGTTTTGAATAACAAAACAAAATGCATTTATTATTTGTGTAAAACAGAAACATTAATAACTTTATTAAATTAACATAAATTATGAAAATTCTCTATTGAATTCAATCGCAAACATGTGTGTTTCCTCCGCTCTTCATTTAATCTAAGCTTAAGTGCTTTTGCTTCATCTGCTAAATGGGTTTGATATTGTCTTCCCATCACCAGTTAAGATTTCGACATGTACTCCAACAGCACTCCATTGGGAAATTTTCTTCTCGTGAGTTACCGAAAAAATGTTCACAAATTAAATATTATTTATTTAATTAATTGGATTAATCGAGCTAACATTATTTATTTTGTATTAACAAATGTTTGGAAATGTTAACACGATTATCTCTTTTTGGAAATGTATTCCGCTGCCTCTAGATATGTATAAACTGATTTATGTACATGTAGGGATCTCTAACAACTGCTAATAAAATGTAGTGAACGGAGTGCCTTTTTCACGACTCCGTTTGCACTGCATCCGGATGCTGTTAAATTGTGAGGAATTGAAGTGCCGTTTTCACGACTCCGTTGAACTGCCTTCGGATGTTGTTAAAATGTGACAAATGTATGTGATTCTTTGGATTGCATCCAAATGCGGTTAAAATGTGAGGAATGGAGTGCCTTTTTCACGACTCCGTTTGAACTGCATAAAAACATGCCGTGAAAGAACTAGTCTGCACAGCACCACTTCCAATTTATTTTGCTGGGAATGAATTTCGGAAAGGGCGGGGAACTTTCCCTATACCCTACTTTTTTTAAAATGTTATATTTACAATATTTACGAATGTATCTATTTGGAAGTTAATTTGCGAGACAATTGTGATTGTGTCTCCGACCTTACCTACTTTTTTAGGAACCACAGACTTAACCATACCCACTTTTTAAAATATTTTACATCTACAAAACTACTGAACCGATATTCGTGAAAATGTCAGTGAATGTACAGGCATATTTTCTTGAATTTTGAAGAGGGCATATTTAAAAAAACGCCTTACCTTTATGAATAAAAATCAAATGCTGTCATAACACAACTTAGGTTTTTTGGAAAGAAAAGTTTACCACGCCCCCGAAAACAGGTTAAATATTTTATTGAATTCCAGAGGGGGCGGGGTACCTCCCCTATGCGATATTTAAAAAAAACGTTATATTTGCAAAAATTATGTATGTATCGGAATAAAAATTTACGGATTAATCTACAATCTAGGTACTTCTTTGGGGCCTATAGGCCCGACCAAGCCTGTTTTTTTTTTTGTATGTCATAACTCCAATACTACTAAAGGGATTTCCATAAAAAGCAAAAGCTCAATGTTTGCCGTTGTTATGTAGGGTACCTTCCCCATGCCTTTCTGTTAAACGCTATATGTATAAGCCAAACTTATGATTATATCGGTTTCAGCATACATTTTGGTAGGCAATGAAGTTGTGTGCACCCTAGGACCGGACCAGGCCCACTTTTTAATATGTTATATCTTGAAAACTGATAACCACGCCCAAACATTATTTTTCCAAAACTACTGAACCTAATTTTCAGAAAATATTCAGGAATGTCCCGTGGTCCAAAATGCTATATATTTGTAGACGAATTTCGGGGCCTATTATTTTATAATGGGTGTATTTGTTAAACTTATGAGTGCACCAGGTTGCAAATTAGTTTTCGAGACAACGGTGGTTGTCCCCCGATCAAGAAAAACTATATATTTACAAATGTACTTAAATGGTGAGGTTCAACGGTCCATCAGCCATGAAAAGCTAAAACATATAGGTATATCATTTTTTAACTTTTATTATTAGATCGCTTTAGGATAAAGACAGTAACATGGACAATAATAAATCCTAAAAGGCAAAAATTGGCGAAAAATCCGACAAAGTCCGTAAGAGAAAAGAAAGGTTACAGACAAAATCTGTTGATAAATTTAAAATCCTTCTCGGTTTGACAATGGACCGAAGAAGTGAGGTAGAAAATACCTACTTTTGAATTAAAACTCATTACGACGGGCCAGCAACGCGGACCGGGGTCTGCTAGTATATATGGTAACATGGGGCGCCTTCGCCACGTTTTTTTCAAAATGTTCTCATATCGACATCATTAAAGTTTTTCCAAATATTATTTTTGGTAAGAATATTAGCATGTTTTGACTACAACTTTTGATATATAAATGATTAAAATTTTGTTTCTAAAATATTATTTTTGAGCATTTACAAAATGTCTAAAAAGTGGCGAAGCCTCCCCACCCATGGGGTAGCTTCGCCATCGACATAGGACATAAATCAACGGACTCTAAAACTGGCATTTACCATACTTCCTCCCCAAATATCAACATTATGCATAAAAGGAACATGTTTTCTATTTAATAATCAAAAACGATTCTAAAATTTACAAAAAGAAACATATTCTAGCCGTTAATTGAAGTAGGTACCTTGAATTTAGGCATAAAAATGAAATTTTTGCCATATTAGATAGGTTTAGCACAATATTTGATTTCAACTTCACATTATAGCGTGGTATATCAATAGCATAAACAATTGAAGTTAAACCGGACATATTTCTCACATTAACCCACAACACCCCTATCATGTCGTAGCCGCCCCACCCCTACATAGTTCATAATATGAATATATTGACATTTATAATTACTTCTATCATGCAAATTATTTGGTTTTATATTCTTCAGTAGTTGTCTATTAACGGTATAAAATATAATTTTGATATCACAAAAGGTATACAAGATATCACAAAATATACCTACCATAAATATTTTTCGCAATACCCCAAAAACATGAAACCGCGTGCATCAGCAATCATATATTTGATAGTAATGCCAATTTTTGGGAGATGAAAGATCTTCGTTAAACTCACAATTTTTCCTTTAACGGCATTTCTGTAGCAGTTATAATTATCCAGAAAATCGGTGCTGGCGAAGGCGCCCCAGTGGCGAAGCCGCCCCATGTTACTATATATAGATAACAAATTAGAAGTATTTAATTTTATATTCTGATCCCATGGGACGTTATTTCTCCCCTGTTTCCTACTTGTCATTTATTATGCAGCATTTGGGCATTGCTTCTAATAAGTTTGCTAGCTAAAAATTATTAAAATGGGCGAAGTGAAAAACGTTTCCTTCTGTTTCTCTTCCCCGTTTATTGGTATAGATATGATGTATTTCTTCAATTAACTTGGACATAATTTGGAAACGTTGGTTCTCTTACAGTCCAAATTATTGCAAATCCAAATGCTCTAATTTTTTGTCACTTTAAGGTTTTACACTAAAACAAAAATCAATTATCTGTCCCCCATATAAAAATTTATTTTTAATTTCCGCATTTTCCAAGAAGAATATTTTGTATTTTTAATAGGTTATTTATATTTAAACATAATATGTGTATAACTTCATTAAATATTAATCATAATAATAATGTAAAATTGAAAGATGAATGTGTGAGTGTATGTCACATCATGAAAGATGCACAACAAATTCCTTGAAATCTATATTTTGCTGTTGACATACATACATTAATAAATAGAGGGGAAGTAAAAGGCGAAATATGTAAAAAAAAATGACATTCAACTTCCTAGTAATTAACTGAGGCACAAAAGTCAAGACACACTTCAACGAAATAATAAATTGATGACTGTTATGTTTGTGTGTGTATTTTTGAAGCAAAACACCAACACAAATAAACACACCTTTCAAAGAAAACATAATGTTGAACACACCACACAAATTTGTATATGTGAGGATATATGGTGCGTAGATTTATAATTTCCTCCGGAGACATGCCAATTTGTGGCAAATTGGAATTAGTTTACAGGAAAAGGTGTACATGTTTGCCGGGGTGTTGTGTGATGGGCGACGTAGGAGATGATAAAAAACAAGGAGTGGTCCTGATTTCAATGACGGTAGTGTGAATTAAACTCTGGCTAAAGGTGATGAGCGAACTTGTGCAGCGCAAAAATTCGGACTCATTTTAAATGGATCATCCGACATCAGATTTAAATACTTGCTGTATACTCAAGACCATGTTATGTTGCAATAAATCAAATCGATCCAGCTATGACAGATGGAAGACAATCATCGATTGAATACGACGAACGATCGTTCAAATGAACAAATATCGACTCTACTTTCTTGAAACAAGGGCTTGCTATTTATGGAAAAAGATTTACTTCCGAAATGGATTATGCTGATGGATTCCCTCAGGTTCCTCCTAAGCAACACTTCTATGCTTTAATCCAAATATACTTTTGTGCCACAACATCTTAAAATTTTTAATACATAATTATTGGAGAAAGGATTTCGGTTGCGAAGCCGGTATTCGATTCCATATTGTCAATAGATAAAAGTTTAAATTCACACAGGCTGAGGATATATCTATGCCTGCAAAGCCGACTGATACTTTTTTACTTGTTCCCACAAACATCCCAAGAAAAAATAAATTTGTTAATGACTTTGTGGCTTCTGCATTCCACCCACTGTAGGCTGACATAGGGGATAGAAGATACTAAACAACGGTCTTGTCCGGCTTTAATATTGCAAAGTACCTAAATTACCTTGCCTCTTCTTCCATCTCAAGAGGATACTCATGCCCGTAGTGCCCCCTAGGGAACTACCATTACGACACGTTAAATGTAGCGAGAATTCAAAGTTATTTATCTGCGCCCACGCACCAACCGAAGAGTAAGATGAACAAACCAAAGATATATTCTACGAGCGCCTATGACCGTTGACCTGGCCATGACAGTAAGATTGTTCTAGGAGATTTTAATGCTAAAATTGAGAGGGAAAATATATTTTACCCTACGATAGGAGTGTTCAGCATTCATGAGGTAAGAACTGACGATAGAATGAGGCTAATCGATTTTGCAGCGGCAAAACAACATGGTAGTGAGCAGCACCAGGTTCCATTCTTCTAGTGTTTTTGATGTCCGATCGATTTGAAAAGCGGTCATCGATTCGGACCATTTCCTTGTAGCAGCCAAGGTACCCACTCGTCCCAACGTTGCGGCAAAAATGCGATCTAACATAGAATGGAAGTTCTCAATTTACTCAAACGCTGGAAGACTGCGCTGCTTGCCCGATAATGAGAAAGCGCAGTGGCAATGGATAGCTCACTCTCTTCAAATAGGCCCAAAATCTATACTTAATTACCAAAAACCACTACGTAAAATCCATGGTACGATCAGGAGTGTCTTAAGTGTATTGAAGAGAATAAGGCGGCATACACGTCAACCCTGCAGTCAGTAGCAACACGAAACGAAAAGGAAAAATATCGGAAGAAGAGGAGAGGGGAGAAGTGTATTTTCAGAAGAAAATGCAAAGAGCATGAAAAACGTGAGCGTGAAAAACTCGAGATGTACAGGAGTCAAAATTAAGTCCGAAAATTTTACCTCAGTTTAACACGAGGCTGAAAGGTATGGTGCAGGCTCATTCTCCTGCAAAGATGATAAAGATTTTGCACGGAAAACCTGAAAGGAGAACTATCAATTGTATATCACCTAACCAAAAATGAGATGTGGACAGCACTTGGATGTACGAACGCATACCCAACAATTTCTATGTCCCTTACTTAAGAAAAGAGAGAAAACCCCACAGCATCTGAAGTGCTGTGTGGACAGTTAAGAAAAACCTATAGTCACGTAAAAATGATTGTGTCATATCCAGCCGGTTTATATCTGACAAAATCTACTGTAGATGCAATCTTCACTCTAAATCCTATCACCTGTTCCTCGACTTACCTAATCCAAGTCCTGTTTGAGTTTAGTGTGCCAAAAACACTTAAAATAGGAAAGAAGTTAAAAATAAGTTTTGTGCTATCCTTCATAGTAAGTCGACTACTGTTTAACATTTTATTCTAATTTTATTTTCCTATAGCTTGGATCTAATTCATATGTCCGCAAGCAGAAAAGGCATCAGTTGAGGCGCTTGAAGCGGAATATGTACGAACGCCCAAGTTGAATTTTAACGAAGTCATGTTACGATGTTATCAATGATTAAACGGCAACTATGAGACCTAAGCAAATTTCTGCCTGGCCGAACTTTTTGTATCCTCCACCATGAGTTGCATTGAAGTACTGAGCTCCTCCACCACATCTAAGCTTGTTCCTAGGAGAAGTGGAATATGCTAACTGAAGAATGTCAAAATTGTTTATAGATGGTTTAATACCAATGGGCCTTCCATGTTTTCTACCCATTCAGAATCCAAAATACCATGTTACAACCTTTCCATTTGGACGATACGTGTACAATATGACGGCCCAACAAAACATTTTTTTTTCAAAGGCCTACCCCCTATGTTTTGTCGATTTGATCCCATAAATTTATATATGGAATTTTATAGCGATCAGTTCGATGCGATCACCGGAGCGATGTTTGTTTCCATAGTAATTTGTGTGGGACCAAAGGCGAATTTTCATGAAAATGCTTTAAAGACCGCATTCATGGTCCAATCGATGGAAAAAATTTTACCAGTTCATTGTTGTGGCAAAAACGACAATGGATGTTTTCTACCCATTGAGAATCCGAAATACCAAGTAACAGTCGCTACAGTGATATCGAGAGGTGCCTCGACATTGAGGGGTACCAATACCTCTATCATGAGGGCTTTATCAAAACGTGGATATGTAACGATCATTCTCAGCGGGAATGTTTTGGAACCCCAAGGAAGATTAAAAACCAAATTTCAGCGATTTTGGTTAGATAATGTGGTTAAAACCTTCAAAATACTGAAAATCGGAAGATACCGTTCTATGTGGGCTATATAAAAAGTGTAACGTGGTTTTCTCGTCGGCTGGGGTAATCTCAGTCGCGTCCAAGGTCTCCATAAGGACCCACTAAACCTTACGAAATGAAAAGACTAGTATTCTCCCTTTCCTGGGGGCTAAATCGGGGATTTATTGATTAAATACTAATTTACAATCTACTTGTGTTTAAATGCGATAAGAATGAATTCAATGGGTATATATTTGTATTAATAGTTTGCGTAAGTATTATGCAGACTCGCTGGTGGTTGGCAGCTGAGGAGCTCGTGTTGAATTAGCGGGTTAGTTTTCGGGGAAAATGGTGTTATTTGTGTTCGGGTGTGAATGAAGTATTCGGTGTTCGGCTGTATATGATCGGGAAGACGATGAATTCGGTGTTAGGCTGCAGATGATCGGGAAGACGATGAATTCGGTGTTCGGCTGCAGATGATCGGGAAGTCGATGAATTCGGTGTTCGGCTGCAGATGATCGGGAAGATGATGAATTCGGTGTTCAGCTGCAGATGGTCGGGAAGACGATGTATTCGGTGTTCGGCTGCAGATGATCGGGAAGAAGATAAGTTCGGCTGTTGATGCTCGGGAACACGATGGCTTCGGCGTTCGGCTGTTGATGTTCGGGAACACGGCTTCGGGTGTTGATGATCGGGTATCGGTGTTCAGGTGTTGATGATCGGGTATCGGTGTTCGGGAGGCGACATGTACGGCGTTCGGATATTGACGCGATAAATTCGGCGCTCGGGTGTTAGTATAAGACTACGGTCTAGTTTCTACAGTATACTACTATTACTCAAACATTGGAACAGATGACCCGAAGACCCTGTAGAACTGAAAAACCCGAAGGTCCAGTGCCGAATGGAACAGATGACTCGGAAGCCCTGTAGAACTGAAAACCCCGAAGGTCCAGTGCCGAATGGAACAGATGACCCGAAGGCCCTGTAGAACTGAAAAACCCGAAGGTCCAGTGCCGAATGGAACAGATGACCCGAAGGCCCTGTAGAACTGAAAAACCCGAAGGTCCACTGCAATTTATTAGCTACCACAATTAAATGGGTAGCTTCCAAAAGGTATTCCCAACTCGGTAACACCAAGGTGTACGTTGGCGGATTTAGAGCAGTCTTTAGTTCCAACCCGTGTAGCTAACTCCCTGCAGTAGCCAGCTCGCCATTTGCCTCCAAAACTGAAATACTTTAATAACTATGAGTATGAAGCGAATGAGAATTATTCGCCCAAAGCTTAAATTACGATGGTTGCAAAAATACACTGGAGTTAAATGTAGCAGTGTGTGACCTGTGATGCCACTAGTGTCAGGTAGACAAGTGTTGTCGAAGCGATGTATGTGGGGGTAATAGTTGTTGTATTATGTACGTGAACATATTGTCACGTTACAAAAGGTAGACCTATACCGACATTCTCCGCAGGAATATTGTATATCCTTAAAAATGACTATATACCGAATTTTACCTATTCCTCTAGGATAATGCGGTTAAAACTTAAAAATACCAAAATCGGAAGATACCGTTCTGTGGGTGCTAAATCAAATGGTGGACATATACCGGGGGAAAGTTTTGTAGGTCCAATGAATACTATATTCCAAATTTCAGCCACTTCGGTAAGATAATAGAAAAAACCTTGAAAATACCGAACATCGGTAGGTACCGTTCTATGGGGGCTATACCTAATCGTGGACCTCTACTGATACATTTCTGGGGGAAAGTTTGGAAGCCCCAATAAAAATAAATGTCAAATTTCACCTATTTCGGTTGGATATTGGTGCCACAACCTTCAAAATACCGAAAATCGGGAAGAAGAAAATGAGTCTGAATAAAAATGTGGACCTATACTGATAATACTCTTTTGGAATGTTTTTCAGACCCACCGAAGACTAAATACCATCAATTTTGAAGCCTAAGTATCAAATTTCAGTCATTTCCGTGCGATATTGAGCCCACAAACTTCAAAATAACGAAAATTGGGAAGTAGCGTTCAATGGGGGCTATATGAAGACGTGGACCTATACCGACGAATTTCCTGTGGAAAGTTTTATACTCCCAACGAAGTCTTAGTACCAAATTTCAGCCATTTCACTGGGATAATGAGTCTAAAGCCTTGAAAATACCGAAAATCGGGCGGTAGCGTTCTATGGGGGCTATATGAAGACGTGAGCCTATACCGACAAATTTAAAGTGGAAAGATCAACTTCATAATAATATCAAATTTCAGCCATTTCGATGGCTTTCAAAATATCGAAAATGGGGAGGTACCGTTCTATGGGGGCTATATGAAGACGTGGACCTGTAGCCATAAATTTAAAGTTGTAATTTTTATACCACACACGGAGACGAAATACCAAATTCCAGCCATTCCCATGGGATAATGAGGGTAAAACCTTCACAATGATGAAAAACGGGTGGTACCGGGGCTATACAAAACGTGGAACGATATCGTACATTTTCAATCCCAAAGATCCTAGTACGAATAGAAAGTTCTGTACTAAATTATAGAGCTCTATCTTAAATAGTGCGAGCTGTATCATGATTTCAACAGACAGACGGACGGACATGGTTAGTCGAATTTCGTACTATCATGAATGTATATTGTAAATTTCAGACTTCCTTTATAATTTCATCCACATTCACGACATTCGCTTTCACAACAGCTATGGGAGGGCCCAACAGCTATGGGGAGGGAGGAGTTTATTCTATTATAAAGAAAAAATATTTAAAAATTCCCTTTGTGTTGTAATACCAAAATGTCTTTACAAATCGGTAACAACATTTAATATCTATCCGTAGACGCCTAAATATTTGCCAAATTAATTTTTTTTTTTCGCGGAAAATCAAAAAATAATGAAGGAATCTTGGAGTAAATTTTATTTACTCTAACTCAGAGTCCATACAAATATCTAAAAAAATAAATTAAAAATACATACAGAATCTAGACAATGTCCAGAACAATGTGATTAAAAGCAAAATTCTTCACCATCAGCTTTATTTGCGCTCATGCTCCCACTGAAGACAAGGACGAACAGACCAAAGATATATTTTACGAGTGCTTAGAAGAAACTTATGACCGTTGCCTTGCCCATGACATAAAAATTATACTAGGCGATTTTAATGCCAAAATTGGAAGGCAGAGTATCTTTGGCCAAACAGTCGGGAAAGTCAGTCTCAACAGTGAAACATCTGACAATGGTATGAGGCTGACAGACTTTGCAGCTGCAAAAAACATGGTAGTTAGCAGTACCAGATTTAAGCATCTCGATATTCATAAGGTCACCTGGCTGTCGCCAGATCAAAGAACAAGAAATAAAATTGATCACGTTGTGATAGATGGAAGACATGCATCGAGCGTGTTGGATGTACGATCATTTCGAGGTGCAAACATAGACTCAGTCCACTACCTTGTTGCAGCAAAGGTACGTACCAGATTAAACGTTGCAAACAAAGTACGAAGAGACACAACACGAAAGTTGGACATTGGGAAGCTGCAATCACAACAGATAGCCACAGCATATTCCACTCAACTGGCCCAAGTGATTAATCAAAGCACTCCTCGTCCCGATAACATATCAGGACAATGGCAAAACATTGCCCACTCCATGTAAACAGCCGCGAAATCAGTACTTCGATACCAGAGACCTCCACCAAGGAATCCATGGTATGACCAGGAGTGTCGTGCTGCTACCGAAGAGAAAAATGCGGCATATAGGGCTACTTCACAATCAGTAGCAACGCGTTGCGCACGAGTGAGGTATTGGGAGAAGAACGTCTTTTCCGCAGGAAAAAGAGAGAGATGGAAAGACAGGAGTGTGAAAAAATCGAGATGTACAGCAGCCAGAATGAAGTCAGAAAGTTCTACCAAAGAGTGAAACATCGAACTGATGGCTTTGGTACAGGCACATCCTCCTGTGGAGAACAGCAAGGAATTTTGGTAAATGATACAGATAGTGTGCTCAGGATATGGATAGAACATTTCTCCAAACTGTTGGTACCCGAAGTAGCGAAGATGGCGAAGATACCACAGATTCAATCCCAGAAGATGGTATTGAATGTATACCGCCCAGCCAAGATGAGGTAAAGACATCAATAAGTCGGCTGAAGAATAATAAGGCAGCAGGAGCTGATGGCTTACCAGCCGTGCTGTTCAAAACAGGAGGCGACACGCTGATAAGATGCAGATCGACACTTACCACCTTTTTGTTGATTACAAAGCAGCCTTCGACAGCCCCCTGCGTTCAAAGGTATTCCAAGCAATGTCTGAATTTGGTATCACTGCAAAGCTCATCCGGCTTTGTAGAATGACAAGAACCTCTCCGAAGAGTTTGGTACCAAAAAAGGTTTCAGACAAGGTAATGGCCTCTCGTGTGATTTTTATACCCTCCACCATAGGATGGGGGTATATTAAGTTTGTCACTACGTTTGTAACTACTCGAAATAATCATTGTAGACAAAGTATATATATTCTTGATCAGCGTGCAATTCTACATCGATATAGCCATGTCCGTCCGTCTGTCCGTCTGTGGAAATCACTCTAGCGTCCGAACGGATTGACGTAGGTTGATGAAATTTTGGGAAAATATGTTATATTTACGTAGGACTTTTGGTATTGAAAGCGGGCTATGTAGGTCCACGCTTTCGTATAGCCCCCATACAAAATGACGCGTGACGCGTCGTCGTTTTAAGGAATTTTTAAGATATTTGGCCCATTTTACCACCGAATTGGTTGTAATTTGGTACTTTGTGTCTCCAGAGGCCAAACAATATTCCTACCAAAGTTGGGTTACGTAGGTCCACGTTTTGATATAGCCCCCATATAAGGCCCCATATAAAGTACGCGTCGTTTTAAGGAATTTTTAAGATATTTGGCCCATTTTACCACCGAATTGGTTGTAATTTGGTACTTTGTGTCTCCAGAGGCCAAGAAATATTTCTACCAAAGTTGGGTTATATAGGTCCACGTTTTGGTATAGCCCCCATATAAGGCCCCATATAAAGTACGCGTCATTTTAATATATTTTGAATGTATTAGACCCATTTGACCACAGAATTGGTTGTAATTTGGTATTTTGTGTCTTCAGAGGCCAGAAAACATTGTTACCAAAGTTGGGTTATATAGGTCCACGTTTTGGTATAGTCCCCACATAAGACCCCTTATAAAGTACGCGTCATTTTAATATATTTTGAATGTATTAGACCCATTTGACCAAAGAATCGGTTGCAACTTTGTATTTTGTGTTTCCAGAGGCTAAGAAACATTTCTACCATAAAATGTTTATATAGGTCCACGTGTTGATATAGCCCCCATCAGGGACGTACGCAGGGAGGGGGGGCACGGGTGGCCGTGCCCCCCCCCCCCCCCCCCCCCCGAAATGGTTTGGTCGAACAAAATTGTTTAAGCTACTGTAACTAGTTATTATATTTTTTTCTCATAAAAATGTTTGTATATTTGAAGATTTGAAATTAAAACTTATATTTTCTTAAGTTTCTGAACAGAAAATGTACATCATTAACAAGTTTTGTAAGAAAATATTTTAAACATTTTTGTTTGTAAGCTGTTTTTGAGAGAAACTTCCAATGAAATCTGAATTACTTCTTTATGTCATATCATACCACTATCAAATGCTAATTCCTTAATGAATATACCCCATGTCTAGGCTTAAAACTCATCCGGTTATAACAAAAATAACGAGTTCAGTATTGTGGGAATGAAAATATATAAAAAAATCTATTCAATAAAATGTATGAAGGGTCGGTCTTTCGTGGACTACATATTGAAAGCCAATTAGAATTTTTCTTTTACTGCCATCGCCAAAATCTTATTATTCTGTTTTAGACAAATTTGCTGCTAAACAGTATGAGAAAATAAGGAAGACAAATGAATTTTTGTGCGTCACTTGGTTTTTACTTATCATCACCGAAGTATAATTGTAACCTCAGACTAGGATTGTATCGTATAGATTTCATCAAAATAATGATTTAAGACTTCAAATATGTTTGGACGATATTCGTTTCAGCCAAGATGGAAGTACTTACCACCGTCCGTCCGTCTGTATCTCTGTTTGTCTGGCAGGTTGGAACACATGATAACTCTCGGTCCAAGTTATGGATCTCGTAATGTTTTGTCCAAAATAAATTTAAGTCATATCGGTACCGCCATAAAAGTTCAAACATGTTCACTAAAATGGTCGAAGGGACTAACCGATTCGGTCTAAAATCGAACCTAATATGGTTGGCAAGATTACTTTCAAAAGTACATCAAGAGAATATGTTTGGACAACATCTTCAGGTCTCTTGTACAAGTCTAACATAACTGCAGTTTAAAGACTGTTCGATGATTCTTTGGACATTTTGTAGTCTTGTTTACAGCGATATCCTACTTTTTGTGGACAAGTTTATGCTTCCTGACAAAGCTCTAAATACTACGGTGGCCAACTAAAAAGCTTATGGGCGCGGTAACTATCGAGAGGAGTGTCTCTTAAATAATTATTAGTGAATAATTATGTGGGGTTCAATAAGTCCATCAAAGTGTTTGTCATCGAGTCCAAAAACCTCTAATCGTACAATTAAGAAAACAAATTATAACGCTTCTTTTGTAACATAATATTAAAAGTAAAAATAATCCTGGTATCAGAATCTATCTCTTTCGGTAAATAAAACTGTGCAACATTTTTAAGGTAATCTTGTGCAAATAATTTGAAGTGAGGATTTTTGAAAGTACAGACCCAAAGTACAAAAGCCCTAGTTCCGTTTTGTTGAGTCAGATACAGCTTGGATTTTATGGCCCCATCTAAACATTGTTAAATATCGACTTTTTAAACAACTCGGGGCTATATCTCTGAAACCAATGCAAATCTTCTTCTAACCTTTGCAGCAAATTTGTAGATAAGGGCCAAAATAAAATATTTGGAGAAATGAAAAAAAAATAAATTTTATAATATATCTAAAAATTCCATAATTTGTATAGATTTTGCACCATATCTCCAAAACTGTTAAATTTTTCTTAATGTTTTCATTTGGAAACATATCAACGACAACGACAGCCGATATTCTTAAAAATTAGGCTAAGATCATCGAAATAGTGAAAATCTTGCTATAGCAAAGACAACGGCAATTCTTCGGCATAACGTGGACCTGTATGATTAAAAACTTCAATATACTTCAATAAATTTTACATGGTGACATTACGGAACGTGGCCCGATATTGTCTATTTTCAATTCTAAATATCCTACTCTGTAAATATTTAAAATTGTATCCTTAGTCCCGATTTACATTAAACGATTTTTCTTGCGGCAATTTTTCTCGTTCTCTTTTAAACTTGCCTCTTGCGTTTATACAGGCAATTCTGTTTAGGCAAGTTTTCTTTCAAAACAATGAAAATAATGTCAAAAACGAAAAATATAAAAGGAATTGCCTGAAAATTGCCGGTACGAGCAATTTTTTTCCACTTTCATACCCCTTACGTGTCTCTTCAACAAACTGAGACTTGCCGCACGTAAACTCGCCTAATGTAAATTGGGACTAAATATTATGAATTCTTTCTATTGAATTTATAGAATATGTGCCAAAATTTCCAGTCCATCGGACAAAAATTTACCGAGATATGAGCTTTCGAAGGGAAACATTTATTGTGTTTTGTATGTAGCATAGAAACTAAAAACGTCTTTTACTCGAAGTGGCACTTTATATGTTTTTGTGGGACTATTGTACACATTAACCATGTGCTTAACCGAGAGAGTCTTTAAAGAAACTGCTGGACGGAGAAAAAATATCAATTTTGTACAGTGTTTTGTTTTTGTTAAAATCGAAATTTTGATTTTAACTGTTCAAATTTTTTAAAAATTGATTTTTTTAATTCCTTTTCGATAATGGACAAGATTATTAGGTTCGTAATGATCCCAAAAAAATATATGCTGATCGGTTTATTCTTTTTCAAACTACAGGTACCGCAAACTTCTTTAGCAAAAACAGTGCTTTATAAGCGGGCATCTAAATGTAAGATTTTTCAAAAACAAAAAAAAAATATATATATATATATATATATATATATAGAAGGTAACTTAAGGTTTAATAGATTTTTTATAAAAAATGCATGAAAATGGCTTTTCTCATGCTTATAAGTGGCCATAACCCCTTAAAATAGCTTTACGTAACGCTACACAACATTTGAATTTTTCATGATTTTTGGTCAAGTTGTGCCCCCCCCCGATATGAAATCCTGCGTACGTCCCTGGCCCCCATAATACAAAACTCCAGATTTTCGATATTTTGAACGTTTTAGCCTCATTATCACAGCGATATGGCTGAAATTTGGTATTTAGTCTTCTTTAGGCGGATAAAACTTTACCCCAGAAATTTGTAGGTATAGGTCCACGCCATCATATAGCCCCCATAGAACGGTACCTTCCGAATTTCGGTATTTTGAAGGTAGTGGCCACATTAATCCACCGAAACGGCTGAAATTTGTGGTGGAGGGTATAAAAAGTTCGGCCCGACCGAACTTAACGCTTTTCTTACTTGTTTAACATTCTCCTGTAGTGTGATTCTGTAACTTTTTTTAATAACGAACCGACATCGGTAGTTAACGAAAATATTCGGTTGAGTTAACGAATGTGCTATTCTGTAACTTTATGTTACCGATTGTAGAAATCGTTAACTCATACCGACGAATATCGATGGGAAGGAAATGTCAAATATTTTATTTTAATATTTATTAAAATATATTTTGAAGCTGAAAACATTATTTCATCGCGAATATAAAACATAAAGCGTTTAAGAAGGATAAGAAGGAAACAATTCAGATTTTTGAAGGAATGTGGCACAAATGTGTCTTTTGGATGACTACGGATGCCAGTAAAGAAGCATTTCTTAAGATGTTTTTATTGTGTGTGTGATTTAAAAGTAATAAAAGTGATTAATCTTTTTTAAAGGCGCAGTTGTATTTTTTTAATTAAAAGTTGGGATCATATTTTGGGTTGTGGCGCTCTGTATGGAAATTCAGCTTTGATATTTGACATGACTTTAGCCCCTTCAGTGATCGTGGATCCATGTTACCGTCAGTTTATATATTCACATATTCAATTCACGCCCACATTAAATGAAATTTCTCATAGCGGAGAGTATGAAAAGATCGAAAATCCAAGCTTAAACGCCATTTTTAGCATTCTGATTGTTAGTGATGCTGAGTTTAAATCTATAAGATTAGTACAGAACAAAGTAGGTTATAGTAATACTAATCACGTGTTGGCCTCAATGCCAAATTAAAGCCAACGAAAGCCTCCTAGAAAGATAGTGTTAAGGACATTGGTATAGGTCTTACATAGCAGTACCACACTTGAGTTCTTTTGAAGCATTAGCTAACGTTTTTCCTCTTTAATAAGGTTAGCACAGTCTTCATACGTAGGGTAGCATGGGGCAGCTTCGCCACTGTTGCGTCTTCGCCAGCGCCGATTTAATTGATGCTACATAAAGCTGGTCTAAAGAAAAGTTATGAGTTATTCGAAGACCTACAAGTTCTCTTTGATGATCTTTATGCAGTTTCAATAAAATCGGCGCTGTCAAAAGCACAACAGTGGCGAAGCTGCCCCATGTTATTCTACACAGTTAACACTTATGTAAATGCACTAAGAAGATTTTTCTCAATAAGGCGGAATTTACCTTGTGTACCCTCCTTATTAACATAACATATGTTCATATAAAAAGCCGTTGTTAAAAGAAATCAGCGAAATATTGTAATAATATACTGTCGCTAAGATTAACGACTACTTTTTTGGTTGTTAACTTAACAATCATTTTCGGTAATTAACGACAAAATTTACCGACAAAAATCGTTAAAACTGGTATACAGAATAGCACTTACCGAAAATTGTCGTTAATTCTGTCTTTAAGGAGTTACAGAATCGCACTACTGGAAAAGGTTATACGAAATGCCAAGGTGAAAAGAAGTGGCACAATATATACAAATAGCTATATGTTACTTGCTTATGCCGATGACATTGGCATCATAGGTCGATCGGTAAAGGAAGTAACTGAAAGGGAATCTGCTATGGTTGGTCTGGCGGTAAACGGCGAGAAGGCAAAGTTAATGGTGTCGTCGTGCAATGCCTCTATAGAGATTTTGAGGTGGAAGGGACTTCGTCTACCTCGGCGACAACAACATCAATTGTTAAATACAAAGAAATATAGTGTTGGCCAACAGATGCTACTTCTAGGCCATATCATAAGAATGAGCAAAAAAGGCGTATAAATTCGGGCCGCATAGCGGTGCGCTCAGAATTGGCAGGCCAAAGAATAAATGGCGCAAACAAGCGGTATTCCAGAAAGCGAAGCACTAAACAGAGAGAATTGGAGATCTTTTCTTAGTTCGGCTTATGGAAAAAATGTTCTGTAATGGGCCAGCTAAGTAAGTAAGTATTCCTATTACTAGGAAGCTGTACAGAACACACCCATAAGATATAAATCAAACGACGTGGAATCAAGAGTTCTACAATCGTATAAATTGTTTATGTCATTATCTGGTCGCGCCCTCTAATTATAACAAAAATTCAAAAAAAAAAAAAAAAAACTCCGAATCAAAACTTCGAAAATGTCAGAATCAATTTTTGTGTGATGAAGTGTTTATATCAAAAAACCATACATTAGAACTATCTTTCCCAAGGGGCATTCTTTAATTCCTTTTTTAACAGGTCTGAATGTGGCCTGATTTAGCCAGAAATCAAGAAAGAACACAAAAAACTTATTTACTTCAACACATTTTTACCCATTTTTTATATTACCACCAAAACAGCTTCCACGTAAATTATTTGTTATGGTCTATATTATGAGATCGTGGCTAAAACACTTCAATCAACAGAAATAAATGGATATTGTATAAAATATATTTACAGTTCGCTATTTATTAAATGGTAAACTTCAACTTCAACGATTGTAAAACTTTTTTGAATATTACCATATACTTATTGGGTATCCGACGAATATTTCGATGTGTTACAAACAGAATGACAAATGTACTTATACATTCGTGGAATTTGTTCTAATGTTGAAGGGTAGATCCGATGTTTCACGAATTCTATTTATCATTACTTCATTGGAACCAATGCAAAAGATCCAATGAAATCATGACTTCCATGAAATTTTTTTGGGTAAAGTTAGCAATGACCATTAGGACAACAATATTGAGTTTAAATATTTACCTCCAACAGTTTAAATAAAATAAGAAATATTTACCTGAAAAGAAAAGAAAATATAAACTATTAAAATACTAAAAAAATTTAACAAAATTTTTTATTTTTAAAAACTAAACAATTTTATAAAATTTATTGTATATGTTTTTCAAAATAGTCAGGCTTAATCCCATAGTCGTTGCTTTAATATTTTATTAAAACAACTTCAATTTATTAGTGGGAAAGGGAAGACTATAGTTTCAGATCTCGCCACAGATCTTCAGCAGTTCCCTTGTTTCTTGTTTTTCAACAAGAAACTTTTTATACCCAAGTGTCAATTGCTCGCTCAAATAGATACGTGCACAAAAAACACTCTGATCGAGAATTTCTTTCTGAAACTATAGTCTTCCCTGCTTTACCCCTTGGTAAACATTAAAATGCCAGTGAACCCTCATTCCACATATCCCCTTTTGCTTTTTGCATAACACAACCCATCACTTCATAAAAATTAGCTCAGTAGCATCATTACTGGCACAAGTGGTTGTACATTTTAGTCATAACAAAAATGGCTAACTTACTTTAAAAGAATAAAGAAAACAACATCTTTGATATGAGGAAATATTCCCTTTGTGTGCGTACATCGTCGTACAAGCGTTTTTGTCTATCTAACTGGTACACAAACTTGAGATTTTGAACAAGTTCTTCCTTTGGTTTGTGTTCTTCAATTCTTTTGCCGGCAAGAAATCTAATTTTGTATGTTTTTCCTGCCAAGACGACGAAACAAGAAAAGCCAACAAACTCTGCAATGATGTTCTTTGCTTTCATATCCTTTGCATGAATGATGATACTGTCAACTATTCCTTTACAGCTCGTTACTAAACTGGGTTAAGTTTTAGCAAAGATGCGAACAAAAAGAAAGAAAGAACGTAGCGCTAAGAAAACATCATCTACAGTAGTGAGTGGTGTTGGGAAAATTAAAGAAGCCGTAGAAAAAGACAACAGAAAAAAAAACAAACAACAAACGTTAACAAGAAGACGCTTTTCATTAAGGTGTCTGGTTGGGTGCAAAAAAAGGAAGAGTGACAAACTGTGCAATGCCAGCAACAGAAGATTTTTCCTAAGCAATTGCTCTCTTAATTTAAATTGAAACTTCGCAGTCATCAGCGTACATTTGTCATAGCTTTTGATTAGGAATTACTCTTGAACTTAAGAACTTTTCTCACGACGGCGAAGGGAACAACATTGTAAGTAGAACGGAATTGTAGTTGGGAAATACTTTTTTGACACTATCTAAAAATTAATAAGTAATTAATTTTCTGTGTTGTTGTTACTGTTTATTGTTTTGTTGACCTTAAGCCGAAATAAACCAAACAAAGGATAATTAATTTTCTTAATAAAAATAAAGTTGTTATAAATCAATGCTGAGTACAAATTAAAAGCTTATGGAGTCAAAACATATCTCCAATAAAATAAATATGATTTCATTAAATTCATAAAACCTCTAAGCGCCAAACTAAACAAATTTTATTTATTTTCATCTTTAATTGAGTGTGAGCCTAAAGAAAAAAATATACACACAAAAGGATTTATTATGCAAATCTTGGCTGCTGACTCTATTGGTCTGACACAAGTTCCTGATCCCAATGTCATTACAATGCTTCTGAGTTTGTTTGCTAGTGTTATTTAAACATATTAACTATGGGTAACACATTCTTCACTCGAAATATTTAACCAACAGTGGTCTCGAAGTCTTTTGCAAAAATGTTATATAAGAAGATTTTTTATATATACATATGTACACAATTAAATCTAACTTTATGTGGAATGTAAGCAATTACCAATCCTCAAAAGGTAAGAAAAATATTAGTTTAGGTGGACGGAAAAAAGTGAATTATATCAACCCAGAAAATTAGTTGCTATAATGGTGTACCCTTGACATGTGGACCTTTTTGTCACGTCAGAACCGATGGACAGTGGTTCCATTGGAACGGAATAAGATTGTTAATGTCAAATGGCACACCTAATATACCCCTCTTCTTCTTTATTTGCTAATTCGTTTTCCGAATGTTAGCGACCAATACAATACAAAATTTTTTTTATAAATACATACGAGCCCTAACCACTATTAATTCGTACACAGAGCATATTTCAACAATGTGGTATTAAAGTATGTATGTTAGAGCGACCCAAAAAAACAAAATATTTTTATTTTGGAGCTCCTACCTCCTAAATTTGTTTCGATTTGATCCAAAAACTTTGTATATGAAATTTTACGGGGATTGGTTAACGTTAACCCGTATCTACCGAGCGATCTTTGTTTCCATAGTAATTTGTATGGGATCAAAGCTGCATTTTCACGAAAATTCTCTATAGGCCGCAATTATGGTCCAATCGATGAAAAAACTTTTGCACTTCATTATTGTGGCTAAAAAATGATTTCTACAAAAATTTTTGACGATCGGTTAACGATAACCCTTTCTCTCTGGCCGCTCTTTATTTTTCGTAGAACTTTGTATAGGGACCAAAAACGAATTTTCCGAAAATCGCTCTACAGGACACAATTATTTTCCAATCGATGGAAAAAAGTTTACGAGTTCATTATTATGGCTGAAAAATGAATCCTACACAAATTTATGAAAATCTATTCTCTTTTGACATACATTTGATGTAAATTAAATTTCATGTTAAATAGTGAAAAATACCTGATGTACGAATTAATAGTGGTTAGGGCTCGTATGGATACAATATTTATAATATTTTTGTTTATAGATTGCTTAGTATATCTGCAAACGCCTCTCTATCTCTAGCTTTAAACAATAGGATTGTAATGTCTCGGATGCCAGTCCATTCTGTGATGTTATCGATCCATGTTGTCTGCTTTCTACCTCTAGCAGGGTTTCCTTCTATCCTTGTGCAGATTACAATTTGCAGTAATTTATATTGTTGATTTCGCATTATATGTCCCAAATACGCTGTTTTTCGTCTTTTTATAACTGAGATAAGTTCTCTTTCGCAGTGCATCCTTCTTAGAACATCGGCATTTGTCACATGGGCTGTCCAAGGAATTTTCAGAACTCTCCTATAAATCCACATTTCAAAAGCTTCAAGTCTTCTTATATCAGCAGTTTTTATGGTCCATACTTCCATTGCGTATAATAGCACCGACCAGACATAGGTTTTGATAAAACGAATCTTTGTTTCAAGATTAATGTCATGACTCGTAAACACTCGTCTGTATTTTGAAAATGCTTCTCTGGCCAGTTCAATTCTGCATCGTATTTCTTTTGAACAGTCCCACTGTTCAGTTATTGTAATTCCCAGATATTTGAAACTTTTAACCCTCTCCACATTGGTGTTGTGAATTTTCAATGTTGCATTATTGCGGTCATTCTTTTTGCTTTCAACCATGAATTTTGTTTTACAAATGTTTATTTTCAAACCATATTTCTCGCTGTGTGTTGTGAGCTTATTCACAAGATTCTGGAGTCCAGATATGCCATGCGACAGTAAGGTTGTATCATCAGCATATCAGAAATGTTCCATTTAAAGGAATGCCGATTGGAATTTTGTTTATCGATTCTTGAAAATTTTTTTCTGAATAGATATTGAATAGCAAAGGTGATAATATGCACCCTTGTCTGACTCCCTTGGGTATAGCAATACTATTTGTCATTTCCCCGTTCACTTCTATTTGTGCATTTTGATTCCAATATAGACTTTTAATACATTGTACTTCTTTCTGATCTAGGCCAATGGAGATGAGGATGTCAATCAACTTATCGTGTAACAATGTGTCGAAAGCTTTTTCGTAATCAATGAAGCATAGAAATAGGTCTTTTTGTGCGTTTTTACATTTCTGAACCAATGTTTGTATTGAAAAAAGTGCTTCTCGGGTTCCCATACCTTCCTTGAATCCAAACTGGGATGTTCCCATGGCTTTTTCACATTTTGAGTATATTCTGGAGTGGATAATACGCAGAAATATTTTTAGAGCATGGCTCATAAGGCTAATAAGTCTGCATTCGCTACAATATTTTGCATGGCATTTCTTCGGAATGGTAATAAATGTTGATTTTAGCCAATCTTGCGGGAATCGGCCTGTATCATATACATGGTTAAATAATTTTGTTATAATTTCTATATTTTCTTCATCTATTAGTTTTAGTTTAAATTAAATTAACCGCAGCATTTAGGCACCATTTGATGCGATCAAAAATTTGTTTAATCGAAATAATGGTCTGGCGGATGCGCACGACAATTCTCGAAAGGGTCAACCGATTTGGTCCAAACTTTCGTAACATGTTCTCCAAATTTTAACCAAGTTGGAATAAGACAATTTCCGGCCAGTTCTTCGGGTACTTCCCCAAACAAAAATTATGCACACTAGAATTCTCAAAGGGAAATGCCGAAAAATTCAATTATTCGGAATTGTATGCAGCAAAAAAGTCAAAGCAACAACCACAAAGAGAAAATTTTCTTTCCTGTTTTTTTTTTTTTTTTTTTTTTGTCAACATTTTACGGAGAACTTTACTCAAATGTTTATTCCCAGCAAAAAAAGTCCTCCCAAAATAATGAGTTTTATTTTAACAAGGTCATGTCGCACTGAATTACTAGATATATGACCACTAGAATAACTAGTTGAAAAATAAGCTATAAGCTAAAAAATATATATATTTTTATTTTTAGAACAGTTGAGGAGGAATTTGTTTTAAATTTCAAGACACTTCTCTTATTTTTATTTTATTTTATTTTATTTCGCTTTTTGCTGGATTTGAACACACGAACTTCTGATTTGTAGTCACACTAAGCCACGCACACGAACATTAACGGTTGTTTAAACGCTTACATGTGCACCACCAAATGTTCTTTGTGTTTTTTTACAAATGCGACGAGCGTTGATTTGTAGTCGGACACACACGCTCTGTGCCACCGTACTCATAACTAGACATCGGATTTTGCATATGTTTCAAAAATTCCAATAGGAGTATTTTGATATTCTTACGTGATTTTGAATATATTTTGCCACATTTTTACATATTTTGTCATATAATATGCAAATATGTAAAAAAATATATAGGAAATCGCCCAAAAATATAACAATTTTTATATTGGGTATTGTGAAAAACATGCAAAATCCGATGTCTACTCATAACTTAGTCAGGAGTAATATGAGTAGTTATTTTTGTTCACATTACTTTGTAATGGGTTACATAATGATAAATGGATCCGAATTTTTGCTGGGTTGTGTTTTCAATTTAAGCCTTTAATCACTGATTTTTTACATGACTGAATTGAGAGAAGAGTACTTCGGGAATTTTATGAGGATTTATTAATATTTTTTGGGAATTTTTCGGGACATATTAGTCTACTATATTTCAAAATATTCGCACAAGTCCAATATAAGGGCGTATTTCGGTTCGTTTTGAAATTTTTTGCAGAATGTTGTCTTGCAGTCCCGCTACGACGCACAGTGGTTCAGAATCATTTTTTCATGGTAAAAATTCTGTAACACATTTTTTTCTGATTTGTAGTCGGACACACACGCTCTGTGGCACCGTACTCATAACTTAGTAAGGAGTAATAAAATAGTTTTTTTTGTTCACATTACTTTGTAATGGGTTACATAATGATAAATGGATCCGAATTTTTGCTGGGTTGTGTTTTCACTTTAAGTCTCTAATCACTGATTTTTTACAGGACTGAATTGAGAAAAAAGAACTTCAGGAATTTTCTGGGGATTTATTCATATTTTTGGAGAGATATTAGTCTACTACATTTTAAACCTTTCGCATAAGTGCAATTTGAGGGCGTATTTCGGATCGTTTTGATATTTTTGCAGAATATTGTGTTGCAGGCCCTGTTACAACGCACAGTGGTTCAGAATCATTTTTTGTCAACATTTTTTAACACAATTTTTTCATAATTTTAAGTTTCTCCGTTTATTACGCATTGAAGTAATCTTTTGCGGCCCATAAAGTAAATATATTCTTGATCAGGATAAAATTCTGAGTTAATCTAGCAATGTCCGTCTGTTTCAATCTCTCTAGCGCCCACACTAATTTAGGTAGAACGCTATATTTTTGCACCTGAGAATATGTTTGCCAAAGGCAAGTCAAGTTCTAAGATGGACTACACCGGCCCAGATTTTGGTACAGCCATATTGACCTTTGAGGTTCCCAGTGGTCAGGAAACTTCTCCACCAACAATAGTCAACATAGATCCATGCTTTTTGGTATAGTCCCCATTAAACTGTACCTCGCGATTTAAAGGATTCCAAGGATTTAGGCGAACTACCTACCGTTCGTTTGATATTTAAGGTTTCCAGTGGTCACGAAACATCTTCACTAAAAATTGTCAACATATATCCACACTGTTATATAACCTTCATAAAGCAAATCAAGTTCTAAGATGGACTACACCGGCCCACGTTTTGGTATAACCCTCTTGACATTTGAGGTTAAGAGTGCTCAGAAAACTTCTCCACCAAAAATTTTCAACATAGATCCATGTTTTGGTGTAGTCCCCATAAAAAGGGTACCTCCCGCGTAAATCCTTGAAATACCTTATCAAGAATTTACGCGAACTACCTTTTGTTTGATATTATTAAAGTTTCCAGTGGTCACGAAACTTCAGCACTAAACATTGTCAACATATATCCACGCTGTTATATGACCTCCATATAAAGGTACCGGCCGATTGAAGACATTTTAAGATACATTCTCTGCGCTAATTTAGGAATTCGTCGAAAAACTTCTCTGCGTAAAATTGTAGAAGGGAGAGGAAATTATATATTCCATTTTAGTTCAGAATATCTTATGCTCGTATAAAAAGTTCGGCTCGACCGAATTTAACGATTTGTTTCTTGTTTTGTCTTTTTGGGTATAGAACAAGCGTTCTGAAGATTATTACTAGAAAGAGCCAAAGAGTGAAGCAAATTTTCAAATAGTAAAAAAGAATCTGTAGGTTTTACCTACAGTTAAATAACCTCAGGCTATTACTGTACAAAAACAATAACAGGTGTGGGTAATATTAGGTAAATTTCAAAAATTAATAGAAAGTTTTCAGCAGAATAATGAATAGAAAGTTTCCACAAACGCCTTAAAATTACTCTGAAAACTTCCACGAAAATTCTAATTATTTAAACTTAAATTAAATTTATTTTTGAAATTTTCCACTAGGATGTTAAATAGGTCACGCGATAGACTCGGAAAAGTTCTCACCTATTTTTACTGCAGATCTTTTATCAGTCAGTGTTATTCTGCAAAACCTTATCAACTTCGCAAGAATGCAGTGCTAAGGCATGTCAGGGAACACCTTGGATCTTATTGGGCTACCGACGATCTTTTTCGTGGTTCATATCCAGGATTTGGCATAGGATGACGATCTGGTTTATAGTGGACTTGCCTGGTCTAAGACCGCATAGGTATGACACGAATATTTCGTTCACCATAGGTTTCAGCAGCTCACACAATACGATCGATTACAATTTATATGCGATAGCGAGGAGACTTATGTATGCCTATATAGTTGTCTCTTTTCCTTCGTTCCTCCAACCAAATGTTGTTTATCAGCTAATGCATACTCCTTATCAGCATGTTGAACAGGTTTTGAACAGTTCGATGTGCAGTCCATGGGTTCCAGCTGCCTTATTGTTCCTCGGCCGCGGAAATGCTCACTTTACCTCACTTTGGCTAGGTGATATACACTCAATACCATCGTTTAAGATTGGCTAAGGGACATATCCATTATCGCCTATATTTGATACCAAAAGCTTACAGAATTGTTCATTCATGATTCTCAGTTGGCTTTCTGTCCCTGCACCATGGTCATCAGTCAACATTAGCTTTAGCATCTACGACAATTATCGGACTTCATTCTGAATCCTGCACATCTCTTTCGCTTAGGCTGTCCTTGTTCTTTAAGTCTGAAAATATGCTTCTCCTCTCGCCTGTTCTACTGACATCTTTCCTTGGTACTACATGGTGGTAACTTTTTGTATCCAAGTATATAGTTTGCCACGTCTACCTTTCATCCTTTGCTAGTTCAATCGTATAACACACTGGAAGCGTGCCTACCATTTATCGTAACATGATTGATCTGGATTCTTTTTAATTCATCTGGCGACACCCACGATGTTTGACCCTCGTACAGTTATTTTCCTTTTGCTTTTTCCTTTGCATATTCTATAAGGCGATAATATTAATTTTGTATTTTGTAAGTACAGTAGCCAGTACGAAAACTGTACCGTCTTGTTAAGGATCCGAGTATAGATTCGGACTTAACTCCCACGGATAAAAATCCCTAAAATGATTTTGGACGTTATGTCCACTTTGCTTTGCGGACATAATTCTCAAAAATAGTTGGGAGTTATGTTCGATAAGTCGACATAACCATGTCCTGTCTGTCTGTTGAAATCAAGACAAAGCTCGCAATTTTTACGATAGAGCAATATAATTTGGTATAGAAGTTTCTATCACTCCTAGGATGTTTGATATTAAAAATGGGCTATATCGATACACGCCTTCAAACAGCCCCTCCCATAGAATGGTACCTCCAATTTTTGGAATTTTGAAAGTTGTGACCTCAATATCCCACCAAAAAGTCCGATATTTTGTATTTAGTCTTCATTGGAGGTATAAAATTTTCTACCTGAAATTTGTCCGAATAGGTCCACACCTTCATATAGACCCCAAAAGAACGGTACCTTCGACTTTCTGTATGTTGAAAATTGTGGTCTCAATACCCCACCCGAAAGTCTGAAATTTGATACTTAGTCGTTGTTAAAGGTATACAACTTTCTACCTGCAATTTGTCGATACGGGTCTACGCCTTCTTATAGCACCAATAAACCGGTACCCCCAATTTTCAGTATTTTGAAGGTTGTAGCCTAAACATCCTACCGAAATGACCAACATTTTGCATTTGGACTACGTAGGGAATATCAAACTTTCCACTTGAAATTTGTCGGAATAGGCCCATGCCTTCATATAGCCCCCATAGGACGGTACTTCCCGGTTTTCGGTTTTTTGAAGGTTGTGGCTTCAATCTGTCATTGAAATGGCTGAAATTTGGTGTTTATTCTTCGTTGGGGGGATAAAACTTTACACCTAAAATTTTTCGGTATAGGTTCACATCCTCATATAGCCCCCATAGAACGGTACCTCCCGATTTTGAGTATTTCGAAAGTTGAGGCATGAATTTCCTTCCGAAATGGCTGAAATTCAATATTTAGTCTTCGTTGGGGTATACAAGTTTCCACCTAAAATTTGCCGTAATAGGTTAATGTCTTCATATAGCCCCCATAGAACGGTACCTCCCGATTTTCGATATTTTGAAGATTGTGGCCTCAATATTCCTTCGAAATGGCTGATATTTGGTATTTAGTGTACGTTGAAGGTAAAAAAATTCCGTCTGAAATTCGTCGGTACATGTCTACATCTCCATATAGTCCCCATAGAACGGTACCTCCGGATTTGCAGTATTTTGGAAGTTGTGCCTTCAGTATCCAACCGAAACGGCTGAAATTTGTCGTCCTTATATAGCCCCCATAGAACGGTACCTCCAATTTTCTTTATTTTGATTTTCCACCTGAAGTTTGTCGGTATAACCCACGCCTTCATTTAGCCCCCATTAAATTTGGATTTAGTGTTCGTTGGAGTTACAAAACATTTCTCCAGAAATTACTCGATACAAGCAAACGTAAAATAGAGCCTAATTAGAACGGTACTACCGTCCTTTCTTATTTTGAAAGTTTTAGTCACATGATTCAACCAAAATTACTGATGTTTCGTATTTAGTAATACGCTAAGTAATATAACGGGTACAAAACATTCTTGGTAAATATCAGAGTGTATAAGTCCACGTTTTGTATAAGTCCATTTCAGTCATTTGAAACTTCTCTACAAATGGTATCTTAAGACAGGCCGCGGCGCGCCTTTCGGACTCTGCGCAAAAACAGCAGATCTCATTGATATGAGAAGGCGACCCAAAGAAAATAAATTCTTTTAACTCCTAGTCCCTAATTTCTTCTATTTTATCAAAAATCCTTGTATATGAAATTTTGTGGTGATCGGTTAACTCCCACCCGTGCCACCTGAGCGATCTTTGTTTCCATAGTAATTTGTATGGGGACAAGGATGCATTTTTACGAAAATTCTCTAAAGTACGCAATTATGGTCCAACAGATTGCGCTATGGTTTCAATCAGGATTTCTTTTGTCAAAACTATTTTTTTGAAGTTTTAAAATTTTTATTTTTTGGTATTTCGACCTCTTGGAAGGTATGAATCCTTCGTACCAAAAATTATTAACATAGGTCAATGTTGAATGCATTTTGGCAGTTGTTGGCAATTTTGGTCGAAAAAAATGTAAGAATTGCTGTTTTACACACTTACTATAAATAATAATCAATGTCAATACAAAATGGAAGTTGAAATAGTTGTAGCCAGAGAATTTGGTTTTGAGACCATAGTGCATCGTTGTGACTAGAAAACAAATCCTACCAAAAATTTTGAAAATCGGATTGGATTTTGATATAGCTATATAGGGCCCAAAAATATATATAATCAAATATGTATATCGGAGATATGTAGAAATCCGATCAGATTTCCAAAATTGTTTGTAGGATTCGTTTTTAGCTACAAGAATGAACTGGTAAAGTTGCTTCATCGAATGGAACATAATCGCGGACAAATGAAAAAAAAAATTAGGGGTTGGAGTTCCAAAAAATGTATTTGGGTCGCCCTAATGTATATGTATAACAGTTTGATATAAAAATGTGACTCTACCGGCTGCAAAGATTTAAATAAATATATTAATACTGCACTTAAATCACTGTGCCTTTTACATATATTATGTAATGTACACATGCTACTAGGGAAAATTTATTAGTTGTGTCGTTAAGATGTTTTTTTTTTCTTTGGGAAATCACACACACACAATAACTCTGCCCTTTCACAGAAAAAAAGTGATGGAACATAAATTCATCTTTCACAAAATTCACCGACAAAGTCACAAATGCTTCCGGTCCGGAGGAAAAAGGCGCTGATCATTGTTATCGCAGTACATACATATACATATGAATATAGTCACATGTGTGTACGCTTATATAAATAAATATAAGCTCTTCGTTAAGTGTTAATTTTTAAAATCCCAACGGTATCTTCCAAGTCATTTGGAACAACCTCTTTAGATTACATTAAAATCTAATGAAAAAGGGAGAGAGTGTGTTACACATACATGTATGTATGTACATTAGGGTTATGACTTTTGAGATAAGTTTCTACATAAGATTACATAAAATTTAATCAAGGTAAAAACCCTTAAGCACAAAATGATTTTAAAATTTCAATTTATCAGAATTATGAGCAAATTTTTAAAGTCACTGTAAGCAGATATATAAATTATAATAAATTTTAGAGCCACATGAGTTAACGAAACTGACATAACATGTGTTTCCCACTTATTTTCTTTAATTCTGAGAATCATAGAAATGTAGTAAACTTTTGTTCAAAGATATAGTTTTTAACAAAAAAATTAGAGTGGTGTGTGCGTGACCTTTTTCTATATCTGAATGGAGTAAACGTTACTTTAGTTATTAGTTGGATTAATTTTCAATCGTGCAAAAAGAAATAATTTAATTTTTTTTAAATTTTCTGTAAAATGTTTTTTTAAAATCGATTTGTGCGTGAACTTTTTTACATTTTAATGGAATATACGTCACAAATGCTTCCGGTCCGGAGGAAAAAGGCGCTGATCATTGTTATCGCAGTACATACATATACATATGAATATAGTCACATGTGTGTACGCTTATATAAATAAATATAAGCTCTTCGTTAAGTGTTAATTTTTAAAATCCCAACGGTATCTTCCAAGTCATTTGGAACAACCTCTTTAGATTACATTAAAATCTAATGAAAAAGGGAGAGAGTGTGTTACACATACATGTATGTATGTACATTAGGGTTATGACTTTTGAGATAAGTTTCTACATAAGATTACATAAAATTTAATCAAGGTAAAAACCCTTAAGCACAAAATGATTTTAAAATTTCAATTTATCAGAATTATGAGCAAATTTTTAAAGTCACTGTAAGCAGATATATAAATTATAATAAATTTTAGAGCCACATGAGTTAACGAAACTGACATAACATGTGTTTCCCACTTATTTTCTTTAATTCTGAGAATCATAGAAATGTAGTAAACTTTTGTTCAAAGATATAGTTTTTAACAAAAAAATTAGAGTGGTGTGTGCGTGACCTTTTTCTATATCTGAATGGAGTAAACGTTACTTTAGTTATTAGTTGGATTAATTTTCAATCGTGCAAAAAGAAATAATTTAATTTTTTTTAAATTTTCTGTAAAATGTTTTTTTAAAATCGATTTGTGCGTGAACTTTTTTACATTTCAATGGAATATACGTTATTTTAGTGATAAATAGGCAAAAGTTCATTCACCGTGTTACAAGAAATCATTTTTGAGAAAAAGTGTCGAAAAGTCATAACCCTAATGTACATATATATGTAGATATGTACATATGTATTTAAGTGTGCACACAAAAGAAAAAAATCCGTTTTTGCAAAAAAGTTAAATCTTTTATGAATATCCTATACAATCTGTTGGGGCTCTTTTTGTTATATAAAAATAACACCAATTGTTGTTGCTTTTCTATTAGCATTTCTAAATTGTTATTGTCATTAGATTGGTGTCACATTTTATTTAGCCACAAGGGAGTTGTCTTGTTAATTTGTGTGCGTTTTTTTTTCCTTTTTCGTTCGTCTTACTGATTCTGTCATAAGAATCTATTTATCATTTCTAATGACAGTCTCAGCAGCTATAATTGTATTAAGATATTCAAATCGTTTTTTGTGCGGTTTTTTGTAGTTCATAACAAATGGGATTTGCGAATGTGGAAAAACGCTCCTTTAATATTAGAAGAAAAATTAATTGTAAAACATATTACTGTAGCTTTAAATATATGGAATGGCCGTAGGGCCAAATATTAATGATCCATGGTATTCATCTGTGGTCATTTTAATATTTTGCTTATAGGCTAAACTGTGAAATTAATGTGAGACATTACATGTAGACACAATTTTGAATAAAGTATGGCCATGTGATGAACAACACCTGTAGGCCTATTCTGTAACTTTTATCGATTCAAAAGTTGTTAAAATTTCTTTTGTTTTTGTAACAACTACAAAACAAACAAAGGAAATTGTTGTAAAATAAACAATGAGTAAAGTTGTTAAAAAGTTACAGAATAGGCCTACTGTAGGACTATTCTGTAACTTTTATCGATTAAAAAGTTGTTAAAATTTCTTTTGTT
The DNA here is from genome assembly GCF_047663935.1 of Musca autumnalis. Taxonomy (NCBI): domain Eukaryota; kingdom Metazoa; phylum Arthropoda; class Insecta; order Diptera; family Muscidae; genus Musca; species Musca autumnalis. The sequence continues at coordinate 187,258,577 of NW_027411866.1, read as the reverse complement.
TTTGTAACAACTACAAAACAAACAAATGAAATTGTTGTAAAATAAACAATGAGTGAAGTTGTTAAAAAGTTATAGAATAGGTACCCTGGGCCTCAATTCTGTTTCTGTGAAAATGTAAAATGAAAACTTTTATAAAGGAAAACACTGTCAAATGAAAAAAATATAAAGGAAATACATATTTTTCATTTCAAATTTTCATAGAACAAGAATCCAGCCCCAGGTTAATTGACATTCATGGGCTGATAAAAGACCTTTCTTCTATCTTCGAAGTAATGTGATCTGATGCAGCTGCAATTCGTACCCGAAAAATAGCATCGATTCTTCACCAGACAACACATTCTGCATAATTAAAAAAAATGCTATTTTTGTAAATCCTACATTAAAATATCTCCGACTGAAATGTACAATCAGCCGGTGATCTAAATATAGGAAGAAAATCTAATATGGGTTGTTATAACCATAACAAATCTTTTTATCACTGACATATATACATTGCCACGATTTTTTTAGACGTCAACCGAGGTGTAATGCTAAGAACATACATATGTATGGAATACCGGCTACGGAAATCCTTTGTATACCCTCCACCATAGTATGGAGGGTATATAAAGTTTGTTTTTTCTGTTTGTAACACATCGAACTAATCAGTTGCGACCATATAAAGTATATATGTATACAAATGGTGATCCATTTAGAGGCTCCTACTTTCTTTAAAGAAAAAAAAAAAAAACAGAAAAAACAAATGCAAATGCCATTTATTTTTTGCAGATTATGTCCAACAAATATTGCCTGAGGCTACGTCTTAGACGGTCTGTCCGTAGAGTCCAATTTTCGCTGAATTATTCGAACATTTCGACTTGTACCTGACGAATGACACGCGTGATGTTTTCCGCCAAGACATGAATCGAAGCGAGGTTGTCCGTGTTCACTTTAGACTTTACATATTCCCACAGGAAAAAGTCTAACGGTTTGATATGCCAATTGGTGGCCAATCGACTGGTCCAAAACGTGCTCACCGAAGTATTCTTCCAATAAATCCATTGATTGATGCGATGTGTGAGAAGTGGCGCCGTTTTGTTGAAACCAAATGTAGCCGAGATTACGAGCTTCAATTTCAGACATCAAATAGTCGGTTATCACCGCGCAATAACGGTCGCCATTGACGATGAATTCCTAACCGGCATCATTTTGAAGAAATAAGGTTCGGCAATTAAACCGACCCACAAACCGTTATTTTTTCTGGATGAAGTGGCAGCTCTTGAATCTCTTTACGTTGCTCTTCTTCAAAAATGTGGCAATTTTGCTTCTTTACATACCTATAAAGCCAGAAGTGTGCGTCATCACTGAACAAAATTAGGCTCGAAACACACTTCACACATAAAGCGAACTTTCGTAATAAAGTTGAACAATTTGTAAACGTTGTAGACTTTATGATAATTTTTAGGTTATGGCCGAAACATGAGCGTTATGAACTTTATATTATATATTTGAATACTGGACTATATAGTAAACACCCAACGCATATCCGGTTAGATATGGGTTAGAGAATCGCACTACTGATCTAAAATGATGCAAGATGTTTTAGTATAGTTGTCAGGCTGGATGAGGTCCCGGGACTTGAGGTACACTCGCCGAAGACGAAACTCGTACACTACTCTCGTGGAGGAAATTGCATAGATTCAAAATTCCTTGATACGATTCTCGAATGATGCGCCTTGACAACTTTATAGGACTTTGTTTTTTCGCAGTTGGATGTTTTCGTAGGGACGTATTACTAAGACGACACCGAGTCGAAGCTTCTATCGTCTATCAAAAGAGTCACTTCCAAACTAATATCAAGTTCCGAAACGGACGCAATCGATGTTTTCCTTTGGTTTTATTCTCCATAAAAATTCTATGATTTTGCACGTAAACCCAATGTTGAAAATTTATAACGGGTCACTTCAATGTGAGCCCGTTGTAAGAATGACTACAACAGCATAGTTTTGATGATGGCGTGGCCGTATACCACAAATTTCTGGGAGAAAGTTTTATACCCAAACGAAGACTAAGTACAAAATTTCAGTCATTTCGGTGTGAAAATGAGGCTAAAACCTTCAAAATGCCGAAAATCGGGCTGTACCGTTCTATGGGTAATTTCGCCATTTCAGCCATATCGGTGGATTATTGTGGTCACAACCTTCAAAATACCGAAAATCGGGAGGTATCGTTCTATAGGAGTGACCGTGAAGTAGTCAGCGGGAAATAGGGAGTGATCGTTCTATGGAGCCTATACTAAGGCGTGGACCTGTACCGACAAGTTTCTGGAGAAGTTTTATACCCCCAACGAAGACTAAATACCAAATTTCAGCCATTTATGAGGAATATTGAGGCCACAACTTTCAAAACACCGAAAATCGGGAGGCACGTTCTGTGGGCGTGGACCTATACCGGCAGATTCCATGTGAAACGTTTATATAGGGGCTATATCTAGGCGTGGACCTGTACCGACAAGTTTCTGGGGGAAAGTTTTATACCCCCAACGAAGACCAGATACCAAATTTCCGCCATTAGGGTGAATTATTGTGGCCACAACCTTCAAAATCGGGAGGCACCGTTCTATAATAGCCCCTATAGAACGGTGCCTCCCGATTTTCGGCGTAAACCTGTACCGACAAATTTCTTGGAGAAAATTGTATACCCCCAACGAAGACTAAGTACCAAATTTCAGCCATTTAGGTGTGATAATGATGCTAAAATCCTTAAAATACCTAAAATCGGGTGGTACCGTTATATGGGGACTATATCAAAACGTGGACCGATATAGCCCATTTGCAATACCAAACATCCTAGGAAAAATAGAAACGTCTATACCAAATTACAAAGCTCTATCTTAAAGTATCTTGATTTCAACAGACGGACGGACGGACAGACGTACATAAATGGTTATATCGACTTAGAATTTTACCCTGATCAAGAACATATATACTTTACAGGGTCTCCGATGAATATTTCGATGTGTTATAAACGGAATGAAAAATTTAATTATAACCCCATATTATGGTGGAGGGTACACATTTTTTTTTTTTTTTTTTTTTTTTTGTGTAAAGAAAATATTGTTATATTTTCTACAACACAAAAAATAATTACAAGATAATTCGGCAAGATTATGAAAGAGGACCGAAAAAAAGAAGACAAATGTATAGGCGTTTTGAAAGTTGACGTCGGGAAGTAACCTAAATAGGTTGGTGGGTTCCGCCCATTTCTACAGGTTGTGAAATATTCGACATCAGATTCCTTGGACTCCTTGCATTTTAGGTATAAAGTGTCTTTGGCAATATTTCTGACAACAATGCGGCCTATCTTTTTATGAAAATAATTAGCCCTTGTGCGAGTCACTAAAGGGGTCTTTTTGGTCCCTTTTTTCAAAAACGTTTAAAAACTCCTTTAAAATGTGATCGTATCAGATCAAAATGTTCTACGAAATTATTTGTCATAAAATTTTACTACAGGTCCCCGAATACACCAATACTCTAAACCGTACCTAAACCCCAGGAATATGCCAAAAGTAAAATCACGGTTTAGGGTTAATGTTGTACTTTATCTGAGTTTATTAAGTTTTGTCCCACAAAATTTTATTGTAGATAGAAGAAGTCAAAGACAAAAGTATTCTCCAAATTTCAATATAAGTCGACGAATAAATGAAATATGTATTTACAATATATATCAAGAAATTATATACATCAAGTTTGCCCACAAAACACCCAAATATTTATACCCTACACCACTATGTGGGGAGGGTATTATAAGTTGGTTTTGCCCAAAAAGTTTGTAACGCATCGAAATAATGGTCGTAGACCCATACTTATATATACCAAAATGATTGTCTTGACGAGCTGAGTCGATCTGGCTATGTGTGTCCGTACGTCTGTCCGTCTGTCCATCTAAACCTTGTAATCACGCTACAGGTCGCAATTTTCATCGGATCGTCACCAAATTGTGTGTGCTGAAGAGGAAGAAGCCTATTGATTTTGGTGATGGTCCGATAATATTTAGGGGTCGGAATGGGCAAAAGACTTATTTGAGGAAAAAGTCAATGTTTTTACCAAAGCAAATACCTCAGCTTCTATAAGGGGTATACCAAAAGGAAAACCTGCTAATGAAAGTAGAAAATATCGCCTTTCTAAAGATGCGAAGGAGGTTGTCGTAGGTGGTCAAACAACGAAGATATCGCAATATCCGCTCATAGTACCCAACTTTTCCTTTTTGCGATTTTAGTTATAATGACGAATATCACAGCTTTGGTTGGCGACTTTCCAAAACCAAAGTCTAACTATGAAAGTAGAAAATCCCTTCTTTACAATGATGCAAAGTAGGTTGGTGTAGGTGGCCAAATAACGGAGATATCACAATAGTCGTTAATACATCCCATTTATTATTATTATTATTACTAGCAGACCCCGGTCCGCGTTGCTGGCCCGTCGTAACGAGTTTTAATGACAACTTTTTATCGACTTTATGCTTGAAAAATTAAAACATAGGTATTTTCTACCTCACTTCTTCGGTCTATTGTCAAACCGAGAAGCATTTTTTTGTCTGTAACCTTTCTTTTCTCTTACGGACTTTGTCGGATTTTTTCGCCAATTTATGCTTTTTAGGATTTATTATCGTCCATGTCCCTGTCTTTATCCTAAAGCGATCTAATTTTAAAGGTTAAGAAGTGGTTAAATCGAATTCTCTCGCTTATTGAGACTTATATGTTTTAGCTTTTCATGGCTGATGGACCGTTGAACCTCACCATAATTTGTAAATATATAGTTTTTCTTGATCGGGGACGCAACCACCGTTGTCTCGAAAACTAATTTGCAACCCGATGCACTCATAAGTTTAGCAAATATAGCGATTATAAAATAATAGGCCCGAAATTCGTCTACAAATATATAGCATTTTGGACCACGGGACATTACTGAACATTTTTGGAATATTAGGTTCAGTAGTTTTGGAAAAATAATGTTTTGAAAAGAGTGGGTGTGGTCATCAGTTTTCAAGATATAACATATTAAAAAAAGTAGGCCTGGTCCGGTATCTTGGCTCCAAATATGTACCTAGGGTGCACACAACTTCATTGCCTACCAAAATGTATGCTGAAACCGATATAATCATACATTTGGCTTATATATAGCGTTTAACAGAAAGGCATGGGGAAGGTACCCCACCTCTTCCGAAATTCATAATATATACATAACAACGGCAAACATTGAGCTTTTGTACAAATTTTATGGAGATCCCTTCAGTAGTATTGGAGTTATGACATATTAAAAAAAAACAGGCGTGGTCGGGCCTATAGACCCTAAAGAAGTACCTAGATTGTAGATTAATCCGTAAATTTTTAATCTGATACATGCATAATTTTTGCAAATATAACGTTTTTTAAAAATATCACATAGGGGAGGTACCCCGCTCCCTCTGGAATTCAATAAAATATGTAACCTGTTAACGGGGGGCGTGGTAAAATTTTCTTTCCAAAAAACCTAAGTTGGGTTATGACAGCATTTGATTTTTATTCATAAAGGTAAGGCGTTTCTTTCAAATATGCCCCCTTCAAGAAAATATGCCCGTACATTCCTTGACATTTTCAGGAAAATCGGTTCAGTAGTTTTGTAGATGTAACATATTTTAAAAAGTGGGTGTGGTCAAGTCATTGGATCCTAAAAAAGTGAGTAAGGTCTTCCGAAATAGATACATTCGTAATTATTGTAAATATAACATTTTTAAAAAAGTAGGGTATAGGGGAAGTACCCCGCCCCTTCCGAAATTCAACTGAATTTGTAGCCTATTTTAAGCGGGGCCATCCTTGTACATTCCCTGGCAATTTCAGGAAAATCGGTTCAGTAGTTTTTGTAGAAATGATAAAAATTGAAAATTTAAAAAAGTGGGAGTACATTTTCTTTGCATAAAAAAATATCGAAATCGGTCCAGCCGTTCTCAACTGATGCCATGACCAACAAACGACATTTGATTTTTATTTTTAAAGATTTAAAAGTTTAGACAAATCGCGATTTCCTTGAAAATCCCTTCAGTAGTTTTGTAGATATAACCTAATTAGAAAGTGAGCGTGGTCGGATCTTAAGTCCCAAAATAAATACGTAAAAGGTAGCCTATTTTTATCGGAGACCAACACTGTACATTCGCTGAAAGTTTCAGGAAAATCGATTCAGTAGTTTCGTAGATATAACATATTTAAAAAAGTTTTAATGCCCCAAATAAGCACGTAAGGTCGGAGACACAATCGCCATTGACCCGCAAATAAATTCCGAAACCGATACATTCGTATTTGTTGCAAATATTGCATTTTTACAAAAATAGGGCGCAGGGGATGTACACGCCCGATCCGAAAGTCAAAAAAAAATATGTAGCCTATTTTTATCGGGGACCAACCCTGTACATTCGCTGAAAGTTTCAGGAATATCGCTTCAGTAGTTTCGTACATATAACATATTTAAAAAAGTGGGCGTTGTCCAGTCTTAATGCCCCAAATATTGACGTAAGTTAGGAGACACAATCGCCATTGACTCGGAAATTAATTTTTAAAGCGATGCATTTGTAATTGTTGCAAATATTGTATTTTTACAAAAATAGGGCACAGGGGATGTACCCCGCCCGATCCGAAATTCAACTAAATATGTAGCCTATGTCAACCGGGGGCCATCACTCTACGTTCCCTGAAAATTTCAGGAAAATCTGTTGAGTAGTTTCGTAGATATAACATATTTATAAAAGTGGTCGTGGCCAATTTTTCTTTGCATAAAAACCTAAACTGGACTATGACTAACATTTCAACAAAAAATTATCCAAATCGCTCCAGCCGTTTCAATTGATTCAATTACCAACAAACGACAATTGAGTTTTATATATAAAGTTTTTTTTTTTTTTGTAATCACGCTACACGTCGAAATTTTGGGGGTTGATGGGGGTCTCACAGAGAAAGAAGCCTATTGATGGTTGGCGTACATCCCACCTTTCCATTTTTTATTTGAGTTGTACTGACGATGCATTTAAATGCATTGAAATTGACCTTTATTAATGAAGAAATTCATGGCAAAGGCGCTCAGCTATCCCAATTTTAATATTTTGAATTTTACCAGTCAAAAGCTTATGCACAGGGGTAGTAATGTAGGGTATCACATAGTCGGTCGCGACCCGACTATAGCATTGGCTCACTTGTTGTTGGTAATTTGCTACTTGCTTTGTAGGGGTTCCTTTAAAGGCTTTAACGTAGCTTCAACATAAATTATATATGTTTTCACACCACATTTAACAGGTTGTTAAAGTTACCTGACTTCCTCTTCCTCGTTCCTTAAATATTATCAATAAAAACATGCAGACAGCAATTTTCAATTGTAGTTGCATTAAAAACTATCCTAGAGACTAAATAATTATTCACCGCTCAACAGGTTTATCTTTTATAGTTGCCAATAATATTCAAACCACAAAAGCCTCTTTAAAATATCATCGTCATTATAATTTTTTGTGCAGAGTAGTCAAGTCATAAACACTCGGTGTGGTAGGCAAAACTATTTAACCGCAAATGAGCCCGACCACCAACCAAACACTCAACTACTTGTGGTATTTGGCAATGATGGATCGTCTCTCATTCGTACGGACGGCTAAAGATAGTATAATTTTAATGTGTTAAACGTTTACACTTTTATTACCCGCCCATAATAGTACCAACATACATATATGTGTGAATGTATCTATGCAAATAATGGGGACAGTTTAAAAAACGATTACTTTTTAGGATTTGTTTTTTTTTCGCACCAGACAAAAGGGTCACCCGCACATACGCCCATTATCCTCCATTAAATGGAAAACAAAACCAAAACAAATAACCCTTATAGGGCCACATAAATATCACCACATTGGGTGTGACAATTGAAACAAATATACAACAATATGAGTATATGGTATATGGTGGCACGGCAAAGGGATGAATAAATAACCATCTATCGTATATATTTTTGGACATTTGAAAAGTAATCTTAAAATTCATGGACAGGCACGTGTCACAGCTGCTGAAAAATACATAATACATAATTTGTAAATATATAGCACCACTTAAATACGACCATCAGCAACAAGAACAATAACAACAACGATAATAATAAAACGCCAACACCAATGTTAACAATTGGACATTTACAAAATAAAAACAAAACATTGCCACCCTCCCCAACATTGGCAATACGGAAACAACACGAGCGGACAGCCCTTAAAAAATAAATTCACTTTACTTGACCAGTTGACACAGTAATCGTATCCATGAATATATTTTTTCTTGTATGGTTTGGGTCGAACGTCCAAGAATTGTTACTAAAAAAACAAGGAACAAAAACACCAAATGCTGTAACAACTGTGGAGAACATGAATTGTACAAAAACAAAGGAAAAACTCAGCAGCAAAATATTCAGCAGGCCTTGTTATAAAAACAAAACCTTCTAAAGTTGATTCGAAGGTAACGTAAAGCCAATTGAATTGGAAAATAAAATTGTATACATTTCCGTTGAAATTGAAACACAATTAAGAAAAGGTTACACCTACACTTATCTCAGAGATAGGAAAACAAATTGTAATAATAAATTAATTTTATAATTGGGAACAGGTACACTAGACAATAGAAATGAAAATTCGAAGATCATGAATTTTGCGGGTGTGGTTTAAATAAATTCGTCTCATAAGAGAAATATTTTTGTTAGAGACTAGAGAGGTTAAAATCTAGTGCGTTTGAACGACCTAGTTCACTCTATAGTTCAGTGGATACCGGTCGTTTAGTCGAACTGCGTATGAGCTATTTCATACTTTTGTTTTTATGAACTATGGTACTGAACTTGTTCACTAGATTTAACATATGTATATATGTTAACATATGTTAACTGGAACTGGAGATAGACCCAGAGCCAGATTGAACAGGAGAACAAACATAATAATAAAACACTGTTACAACAACAACTAGACTAAACAACTCTATTAGACTAACTAAAAGCTTAAACGAAAGACTTTTATCGTTCTCATATGTCAAGATCACATTGGATGTTTAAGCTCAATCAACCAAGCAATAATAGGCACTTAGACATTATCTATGAGACAATCCGTTGAGTTGGCCTCTTATTAAAATTAATGATTTGCATTGTCAACCCAATATCCGCGGCCTGTGGACATATCCATAAGCACGTTGCTATGATACGTCACTCAAGAGATATATACAAGTCTTGTTCGGGTGCCTGATTAGCAACCCATCTTCAACTAAGAACGGTGTTAGTTCGACCGGGCAAAAATTGTTATACTCTCCGCCACGAGTTGTATTGAAGTAAAATGGAACAATTAGTTCCCTTCCGTTAACGAAAGTACGCCAAGACAAGGCCTATTTCTAGAAGAATCTGAAATGCATTGTTACATTCATTCAATTTGAACGAGGCGTGCATAAAAGGGTGACCCGAAGAAAATAGTATTTTTGAAAGGCCAACACCCTATTTTTTCATTTGATCTAAGAACCTTATATATAAAAATTAATGCCGATCGGTTAACGTTAACCCGTGCTAACTTGGCGATCTCTGTTTCCATGCTAATTTAAATGGGACCAAAGGTAAATTTTAACGAAAACAAGTAAAAAAGTATCAGTCGGCTTGGCCGACTGAGGTATACCGTCAGCCTGTGTTGAAACAATTTTTCCCAAAAAACGTATGTATTAAGAGGGTTTTAAAAACTTTGGGAGTATGAACCGACAAAAATGTTAATTATGATTAAAAGGCAAAAGTTTTGCGGAGGAAATACTTAAAGGAATGGATCGACATTGACCATTATGGAAGTGGATCTCCAGCCACTACATATGTTTGCTCAAGAAGTGTGGATTTTTCCCTAAAAAAAGTGAATTTATCCGAAATTTTGTTTGGGAGGTACTGGATGAAGTGGACAAATATAGTCCATATTTGAACCTGATCTATATGTGGGAGATATATTAGGATGCGTAAAGTATGGACCAATTCGGCGAATGCCTACAAAAGTTACCGTACGAACAATTTTTCCGAAAATTTTTGAAAATTTGTGGGGGAGGTACCTGACGGAGTGGACCGATATGGCTTATCTTCGAACTTAAACTATGTTTGGACAAAATATTGCTAAGGCCAAATTTTGGACCCAATCGGCAGGTCCGTTCGAGAGTTACATTGCGCTCCAACCACCTCACACGGTGTAATAAGGGTTTTGTGCAACTTTCAGGCTATTTTCTCAGGAAGTATGGACTTGCCCCTGATGAAACTTGTACCGTCGTATGGGGGGCAGTGAATACAAGTTGATAAAACAAAAATCAAAGCGATTCGAGAGCAGGTCCTAAACTGAACTTATCCGAAATTCTGCGTGGGAGGTTCCCGAAGGAGTGGACCGATTGAGTCCGTATTGGAACCTCATCTAAGTCTGGTAGACATTTCACGAGTTGCAAATTATGGACCAAATCGGTTACTTCCTTCAAGAGTTATCGTACGTACAAATTTTCCGAACATTTTCGAACTTTTGTGGGGGAGGTACCGGAAGGAGTGGACCGATATAACCCATCTTCGAACTTAAACTAAATTTGGACAAAATATTACAAAAGCCAAATTTTGGAGCGAATCGGTTGATCCGTTCGAGAGATATTGTGCGCTCCAACCAGACAGACGGACGGACATGGCTAAATCAACTCCAAATTGTCTGAAACACATTTCGTCCAAACATACTTGGGGTCTAAAACCATTATTTCGACGAGACACATTTTGCCCATATGAAAGTGTATATATCCTCGTTAGGTTATAAAAAATTTAGTGTTAATCATAAAGACTGCACGCTATTAAAATATCTACATGATCCGAGAAGTGGTCTCGACCAGGTTTTATGTTCAAAAGTTTGAACTTTTGTGAAGGATGAACATGATGGAATGGGCCGACGTACCAGAATTGGAGTTTGAGAGTCCTTTTTCTCACCGCAGGATATTTTGAAGCTCTGTACCATCATGTCCGAATGTATAGATCTCCCCACGAAGAAATTATATGGTTATAATTTGTGAAACTAGAAGGAGTTGTATATACGACAACTTTCTTGGAACTCAATAAGAGTTTGGAAGTCGAGCCATGCCGAATCCTAAGTTCGTAATTTATTTTGCTTATTAGTCTTTTTAGTTGGTGCGAGTAGGGGTTTTAGCCCCCTTTTTGGGCCACGAAATATTGTGAATATGCTCTTACACTGCACTTTTGAGAAAAATATTGACATTTATTGAGAGATACCCGAAGGAGTGGCCCGATATAGTTAATATTCCAACATAATAGAAGAAATGTTATAAGGAAATCTATTACATTGTGCAAGATTTTTAAGGTGATATTGTGCAAACAATTCGAACTGAGGATTTTTTGAAAGTACAGACCCAGTTGGGTTTTGTTGTGTCAGATCCAGCTAGGATTTTATGGCCCATCTAAACATGGTTAAATATTGAGTTTTTAAAGAAATTCTTGGCTATATCTCTGAAACCAATGCAAATCTTCTTCGGACCTCTGAAGCAAATTTGTAGATAAGGACAAGAATAAAATACTTGGAGAAATAATGAACTAGAAAAACTACATTTATTGCCTCAAATTTCAAAATATATGCAAAAATTCCACAATTTTTATACATTTCGCACCGTATCTCCAAAAACGTTAATCTTTTCTGAATATTTTCTTTGGGAAAAATATTCTCTGGAATGTAATACACAACTCGTCAGAACATGTCATTGTTGTAAAATGCCCCTATGCCCTTGTTTCCACGACGATTTAATAAAAATGTCAATAATGTAGTTAAATCCGAAATGCGAGAATAACCTCTTGGAGTGAACTGTGTTTGAAATACGTGTTGTAAAAGATATGATGCAAAATACCGCTGAAACAACATGAAGTAAGCATTTTAGAGTTTCTGAATTTTCTAAAGAATTGTTGAGAACTTTATTTGGAAGATTTTTGCAAAAGGTTCGTTGGTTCAATTCCCAATAGTTTAGCCGATACTGAGCAGAATTGCAGCAATTATGTAAAATTTTCTATATTTTATAGATTTTGATGCCCTAGATGGAGTTTTTTTATGTGTTTTTTTTTCAAAAGAAAAGTTCTACTAGTTTAGTGCTACAATATTGCTGAAGACAGCAAGGCCAAATTCCTGATAAATGCTACTCCTGTTCTGATAAAATTGACTGAATTAACCCTTCAAATCGAAGTAACTAGCCATATCCTAACTAAATTTGTTATGATCACTCATGGTACACACATGTATGTCAGTTCCTAGGGTTCATTCAATCAATTTTATCAGAGCAGGAGTAGCTGCCATCATTAGAGTATTTAGGACCATGCCAAAACCGTGGATGTTAGGACTCGTATGTCAGATATATATTCACTGGACAATATGTAGCCGTAGACTATCCCCGCATTTTCACATACAATATCAGGAACCTATGCCTTATCCTGATGACGTTATTTTAGTTTATAGTACTAAAATACGTAATTTTTCAAAGTCCGATCTGGGTTATCAATATTTTCGCTTTACATATTCACCATAGAAATTTCAAAATCGGTAAAATATGGTCCTAAATAATATATAAACATCGAAAGCTTCTGGAGATGTTAAATATTATAGCTACAAATTTCTTTTGTTCAGAGACTCATAATGAAATTTGATTTGGAACATTTCTTCTTTTGACACAACCCCCAAAAAGTGAGGTATTTTAGGAGATTTTGACTCAGTATGGAATAAATTTTAATTAAGAGTCTAAAAGTTTAACAAATAATTTCTACCTATAATATCTAATTTTGTAACGTCATTTTCTTAACAAAGTATTTTACTTTGATATCTAGTTTGTTCTAGGACTTACAATAAAACTTTGTGTAGAATATTTCTTTTTTTAACACCTTTCGTCTAGAACTACATTTCCTGTTACTTTCATGCATCAACTCAAAAAAGAACAAAACAAATTTATTCAAAAAAATATTTGGGTGTTTTGTTGGCAAACTTGATGTGTATATTTTCTTGATATATATTGCAACTACATATTTCATTTATTCGGCGACTTATATTGAAATTTGATGGAGATTATTTTTGTCTTTGACGTCTTCTATCTAAAATGAAGTTTTGTGGGACAAAACTTAATAAACTCAAATAAAGTACAACATTAACCCTAAAACGTGATTTTACTTTTGGCAGATTCCTGGCGTTTAGGTACGATTTAGAGTTTTGCTGTATTCGGTGACCTATAGTAAAATGTTATGACAAATAATTTTGTAGAATATTTTGATCTGATACGATCACATTTTAAAGGAGTTTTTAAACGTTTTTGAAAAAAGGGACCAAAAATACCCCTTTAGTGTCTCGCATGAGGGTTAATTTTTTTCATAAAAAGATACCCCGCATTGTTGTTAGTAATATTGCCAAAGTCACTTTATACGTAAAATGCAAGGACTCCAAGGAATCTGATGTCGAATATTTCAAAACCTGTAGAAATTGGCGGAACTTGCCACTCCTATTTAGGTTACTTTCCGACGTAAACTTTCAAAACGCCGATACAAGTGTCTTCTTTTTTTCGGTCCTCTTTCATTGTCTGGTCAAATTATCTTGTAATTATTTTTTGTGTTGCACAGTGTTATAATAGATCAATACACGCATAACTCACTTGACAGTCATGGAGATGTTTTATTTTTATACCCTATACCACAATGTGGAAAAGGGTATTATAAGTTTGTTTTGATAAAAATTCATGTAACACCGCGAAATATTCGTCGGAGACCCCCAATGTGGTATACCAATCTTCATATTTCGACGAGATAAAGCGATTTTGAGATGATTGTCCGTCCGTCCGTCCGTCTGTCCATTATAAATTGTAAACACGCTCCAGGCCGCAATTATGGACCGATCGTCACGAAATTTTGTATGGAGGTCGGGTTCAGATCAGAATAGATCCCTATTCTTATTGGTGATGATCGTGAAATACTTAGCGGGTGAAATGGACCAAAATCATAATATTTATCCAATTTTCTAGCGGCTCTGTGGGTCAATAATAGTCCGATCAACGCGTAATTTTAAATAAGGTATGAGTATATCACAAAGGAGAAGCTTGCAATTTGAGATGGCGATCGGATAATATTTAGAGGGTTAAATGGACCAAAACTTTTGTGTGAAAATTGTGAAAATTTGTAATATACAGCTTATATCTTAACTCCTGGAAGTGACATTCCGGACAAGAGAAGTCGAACGCTTGACCTTTCAATTGACGCCAATTATGTTGGTGTGCATGATCAGATAACAGAGTTACAGCCTAATATATTCCGTTATTTGTTTGTAGTGTAATAATAAACTCGCTAGAAGTCGCAATTATACATCAATAGTCACGAAATTTTGCACCAGGTAAGAGTATAGGTCGAAAAAGATGCCTACAATTTTGAATGATGATCTGATATTCTTTAGCGGGTGAAATGGACCATTACTTTTGTATGAAAAATATAAAAATTTTATTTTTGGTCGATATTTTAATCCCTTGAGGACATACATATATGTTTCGCAAAGTAGCCTACATATGGAAAAAAACTACTGACCTTTCCTCTGATGTAAATTGCAATAAAGTGTTTGCTAGATAATGGGCCTACTGCCTAATATATAATGGGTTCTGTGTAGAGAACCACATTTGTATCCCATGCTACATATTGTTTCTCCAAAAGTTTATGTAACACCACGAAATATTCGTCCTAGACCCCTTATTTGGTATGCCAAAATTCATATCTCGACGAGATAAAGCGATTTAGCGATGTGTGTCCGTCCATTAAAAATTGTAAACAAGCTTTAGGCCGCAATTAGGGACCGATTGTAACGAATTTTTTAAGGAGGTTGGTTTCGGGCCAGAATAGAAATTATTAGTTTTTGGTGATGATCGTGAAATGTTCAGGGGATGAAATGGACGAAAAACAAAATTTTAACCAATTTTGTAGCGGCTCTGTAGGTCAAAATAATAACCCGCAAAAATTTAAACAAAGTTTGAGTTTAAACCAACGTGAAGATCAGATAATACTTAGCGGGTTAAATGGACTGAAACTTTTGTGTGAAATTGGTAAAAATTTCAATAACGTAGCGGTTAAACAACGGAAGTGGTAGTACTACATAAGTGGGTTTCATTACATTTTAGTTTGTGGGAACTAAATTTTCCTTTCCTGCTACAAAAATGTCTTTGTCATGCTAGATAACTTTTTGGTTTTGGTCATAAGTATTATACATTACATCTCTGATATTTGATAATTAAATTTTCACAATCATTGAAAAGAAGTTCCGTGGAGAGCGATTGTCCAGGGATAGTGGTATAGGGTATCCCATGGTCGGATCCGTCTGACTATAGACTTTTATTACTTGTTTTTTTTTCAAATTCATTATAGAAATATTTGTCTATGTACGTACTTTTCAGCAAAGAATAATGACAGTCTCAGTATGACTTTTTGTTGGACTTGGCTTCATTGTCAATTCAATTAAACTCATTGTGGGAGTTGAACGTTTTAAAAAAAAGTATAATTTGTCCCTAATGACATACGGCTTTCTGGCTTAACCAGACAAGGACATATTAAAAAACAATATGAAAAACTTACAAAAGAGCGAAATTGTCCTTCTTTTTGTGAGTCACATTGTTAGCGCACGTGTTCCACCTTTTTTGTATTGTATCTTAACGAGGCAAAACGACAAAACAAAAATATGCTAAATTTACATAAAACGAGAACGATATGAAGACGAAATAGCATTAAATTCCCGAGCTGGCTTACTTGAAGAAATGTCACAGACTTAATGTAAAATGTCATGGTATTGCTGACCTTAATCTCCTATAGAACAAAATTCTAAATGATGGAAAACAACTACTTTCGCCCACATATAACCAAATGTAGGGACATCCATCATAACCAGTTCCCAAATATATTGCAAATGGTATTTCATTATCTTGGTTTTGAGAATAAATTCATTAAATTAGGAAGGAAACGAATTAAGGACTTGTTTGTTTCTTTGGGTTTACATAAAGCAAATATTTATACCCTACACCATTATTATATTATAAATTATTATAAATTGGTTTGGCCAAAATGTTTGTCACGCATCGAAATAATGGTCGCAGACCCATACATACATATATATACTATAGTTAATGTCTCGACCAGCTGAGAAGATCTGGCTATGTGTGTCCGTCCCTACGTGCGTTCTTCTGCCCATCTAAACCTTATAATCACGCCACAGGTCGCAAATGTGATCGGATCGTCTCCTAATTTTGGGTGTTGATGAGAGTCTCGGAGGGTAAGAAGCCTATTGATTTTGGTGATGTCGGATAATATTTAGGGGTCGGAGTGCACAAAAAACTTATTTGGAGGGAAAGTAAACGTTTTTTCCCAAATCGAATATGTCAGCGTTTATAAAAGGTATACCAAAAGAAAAACCTGACAATGAAAGTAGGGAATATCACCTTTTTAACGATGTAAAGTAGGTTGCGTAGGTAGTCAAACAACGAAGATATCACAATAGTCACAAATAAAACCCAACTTTTCATTTTTGCGATTTTAATTATAAGGACGAATATCAATGCTTTGGTTGGGGACTTTCCAAAAGCAAAGCCTGACTATGAAATGAGAAAATCCCGTTTTGACAATGTTACAAGATAGGTTGGCGTAGGTTGCCAAATAACGGAGATATCGCAAAAGTTGGTAAAGCATCCCATTTTTCCATTTTTTTTATTAATCACGGGTAGCAGGTCGCAATTGTGATCGGATCGTAACAAAATTGTGAGGGTTAATGGAGGTCCCATAGAGGAAGAAGCATATTACTTTTGGCGATGGTCGGGTAATATTCAGGGATCGGAAAGGGCACAAAACTTATGTGGATAACATTCAACATTTAATTCATATGCGAATATCTCTGCTTCTAGTAGGCATATTTCAAATGATAGAAGATAAGATTTCCTTTACCGGTTGCTCCCATCAAAATTTATCGTGCGCACAATTTGTCTGAACATTTCCGAACTTTTGTGGGAGAGGTATCCGATGGAGTGAACCGATATGGCCGATCGATCGTTGGCGTGAAGATGGCTGGATGGATCGGTGCTCGTTAGATGAGGTTCGCGACATGTGGGCGTTGTTCTGACAATGGTTACCCTTACTCGGATGGTTCGTCGGAATCAGTGGTGGTTGAAGGGTTTGCTGGGTATCGCAACCCAGTGATTTAGCTGGTGGCTCGTGGATATTTGGGAAACTGGTACATATATGGATGACGGTGTGTAGATAATCGGGATGGCGGGTTGAAGGGGATCGGGGACCTGCTACGATGTCGACGGTTCCTGGTAGTCGAGACGGCGGCTTGTAGCTAGTTGGGAGCCAGGTGGATCCGGCGTTCGGCTGATGGTGCTTGGTGAGCCGATGGATTCAACGTTCGGGAACACGATGGAGTCGGCGTTCGGCTGTTGATGTTCGGGAATACTATGGATTCGGCGTTCGGCTTTTGAAGCGCGGGAATACTATGGATTCGGCGTTCGGCTGTTCGGGAAGACGATGGGTACGGCGTTCAGGTGTTGACACGATGTATTCGTCGCGCGACGGTCTAGTTTATACAATGTACGACTACTAACCAAACAGTGGAACAGATGACCCGAAGGCCCTGTAGAACTGAAAAACCCGAAGGTCCAGTGCCGAATGGAACAGATGACCCGAAGGCCCTGTAGAACTGAAAACCCCGAAGGTCCAGTGCAGAATGGAACATATGACCCGAAGGCCCTGTAGAACTGAAAAACCCGAAGGTCCAGTGCAGAATGGAACAGATGACCCGAAGGCCCTGTAGAATGGAAAAACCCCGAAGGTCCAGTGCCGAATGGAACAGATGACTCAAGAGCCCTGAAGAACTGAAAAACCCGATGGTCCAGTGCAATTTATTAATCACCACAATTTAATGGGTAGCTTCCAAAAAGTATTCCCAACTCAGTAATGTCAATCTGTACGTTGGCGGATTTAGAACAGCGTTAAGTTCCAACACGTGTAGCTAACTCCCTGCAGTAGCCAGCTCACCATTTGCCTCCAATGCTGAAATACTTCAATAACTTGAACCATGAAGCGAATAAGAATTATTAGACGTAGGCAGTGCCAACGAAAGTCCTAAAAATACACTAGAGCGAAATTCATCAGTAAAAATAGTTGTTTGAAATATGGTAAAGCGCAGTCAGTGAGGGCTCTTTGATAGTAGTTGTTGTAGTACGAACTTAATAATAGTATTTGTTGTCATATGCAGGGTTTCCAGGCCAGTTTTATTCACGACTCCGGCTCCGACTCCGAAGGTTAATTCTTATACCATTAAAAATGAATAAAATGTGGACAAATGTATAACTTTTTTATATTTGGGCCCATATAGGATAATCTGTGTGTCTACCTTGACCAAAAATCATGAAAATTGAAAATGGTGTGCAGCGTTACGTAAAGCTTTTTAGGGGTTTGTTGTGGATTTTATATGAAATATTGACGCAAAGTATATAAATTGAGTAGAGAAAGCTCACAATATTTAGGATACAATTTTAACTTTTTGCAGTCCTCGGATATTTAGAATTGAAAATAAACAATATTTATATACCATTCGGTATAGTCGCAATATAAAAGTTGCGCCCCGTTTTCAGTATTTTGGACCTTAAAGAAGAACAAAACAACAAAATTAATCTAAAATTGTACTTGACTCTCCATTTAGCTATTATTTCCAGCAAAACATCTAGGTCCATCAACTTGGGCAAGCGTGGTATTGATGTTAAGCCTTCAACTCTAGCTAAAGAATGAGAGCGATTTTATTGAAATTTCGATTTACTTAAGTGCTTAGGATGAGACGCGAATAGTATTAGTTGTACAAAATGGTATTAATATCAAAGATGTAATTAATTGTACTATTTACAAAATATGTACATGGTTGCATTTTTAGCTGTTAAATTCAAATATTTAAACATATGTTGCGTAATATTAATTGAATTAGTGAAAACATATACGTAAAGTATTAAAATAAAATATATACATAATGGAAATTATAATAATAAAAGTTGATCCGCTTCAGTCTCCCCCTTCTGATGCTCCAATCGTCCCGATTAAGCATCAGAAACAATGAGTTGTTGAATCTGCTGCGGTAAACTGCATTATTATTATGGGTTATTGAATCGGGTATGTCCTCAATAACACTACAATAATAGTGTGTAGATGGAGTTGTTGTTGCATTTCCAAACTATGTAACGGACTGTCATCGAAATCTCCCCCTGGAGTAAAGCTGCGCAAGTCTTGTTGGTTCTCCAAACAAGCTGGTAAAACTCCTCATAATCTCCTTCTAGAGTTATTTTGCTCCACGAATTGTTGGTTCTCCAAACAACCTGGTAAAACTCGTCGGAAAAAGCTATGATAGATTAAGGTCATCGGTTGGCAGTCAACAGAATCTTGAATAACAACTGCGAATGTTCTGGCTGCTAAGGCTGTCCAAATACAGCGATAATCTCTTCAACAGTAAGTTCACAGTTACAATTGTCACAAATTGCCTGGATAAACATCTTTCTGCTGGGATCTTCTAATATTCGCGTTATTGATGTTCTGCTTGTAAACACAATATGCACGACAAACACAGCAAGCGTTGATTTTCTCGGCTGAACGTTACGCACATTTTGAGCTGATGTGTGCGGACGTTGTTGTTCTTGCTTGATGTGCGTCGGTTCACCATTGTGCGTTTTCTTCTTGATGTTTTGTGTGTGGTTGTTGTAGTACATCATCACAATGTTGTTTTTCAATCCTCATTTTCATACAGATGAATGTGCCTGCGTCGTCTTTGCTGCTTGCATTCATACTTGTACGTAAATGTGTTTTTGATCAATGCCTTTGCTTGATCGAAGGAGTTGACGTTCTTGTTTACGCCAATCCACAAATTTGCTGCGTAATCCGGATGATTGTCGATGGATGTTGTTCAAAACTGATACACAACAGAGACATCTCAATGTTTCTGGGAACGCCTAGTACAAAACGCATGGTATTGTCATCATAACGCATTGCCTGGATAAGTTTTGTAAACTGTGCCAACTGATCTTCACCAGATACGTACGCTTCGCATTCAATGTTGTTGTTGTCCTCGGCTGTTTATGATAGAGTGGTCGTGTTACATGGCCACGAGTTGGGCGTCAATAAAGAAGAACAAACAACGAAATTAATTTAAAATGGTACTTGACTCTCCATTTAGCTATTATTTCTAGCAAAACATCTAGGTCCATCAACTTGGGCAAGCGTGGTATTGATGTTAAGCCTTCAACTCTAGCTATAGAATGAGAGCGATTTTATTGAAATTTCGATTTACTTAAGTGCTTAGGATGAGACGCGAATAGTATTAGTTGTACAAAATGGTATTAATATCAAAGATGTAATTAATTGTACTATTTACAAAATATGTACATGGTTGCATTTTTAGCTGTTAAATTCAAATATTTAAACATATGTTGCGTAATATTAATTGAATTAGTGAAAACATATACGTAAAGTATTAAAATAAAATATATACATAATGGAAATTATAATAATAAAAGTTGATCCGCTTCAACCTATATAATTAAAAAAATACAGGTCCGCGTTGTGGTATATCACAGAATTTTAAAAGCACAGAGAATTTCCATTATTTCTGCCATCGCAAGATTTTCAGTATTTCAAAGCTCTAAATCTAATTTTTATAGTATCAGCTGTAATACAGATTTTGGGATTCCTTTTTGTTGAAGAGCCTCCATGCAGAAAGTGGTTAAAATATATCCACGTTTTAATCCAATCCACATAACTATATTCGCGAGTAGGACGAATTGAGTTATACAGGAGTTATAGTGTATAAGGGTATAGTTCGACCCGAACATAACGCCTCATTTTTTAATTACATATCAAGATACCTAAACTACTTCTTTACCTGTAAAAAGAAGAATAACTCGAATCGGCGATAATCTAAGAAAAAAATATTCTATAATGCATTAAAAACGCCAAATTTGATTTTTTACCAGAAGTGACACAGACGATACGGACGATCGGAGTACTGTTTGAGACTACAAAACTCATGTTTGGGCTATGCCACAGCATGGTCGAACAAATATCTCAGAAACCAATCGGCAAACTCTAGCTAAGTCGTGACAAAATAATATAAGTCACAATATAAACACGGTGCGCCTTAACTAACTTTAAATGAAAGGTGCTTACACCTGCGAAGTTTTTGCGGATTCTGAAAGTACAATGTTCATAAATGAGAAAAATCAAAAAAAATTGGACTAAAGAAATTGTTGTAACTGTAAAAATTCTCTACATGATTAGCATTTATTACTTTTTCCTAAGTGTTACCATTTTTGAGATATAGAAGTTCAAATTGGGACAATGCACTGACTGTATCGCCTCCTTATAAAACTATATCATGTACGGTGTCTTTAACCCTTTGAACCCCGAATTTTTCTCCGTAGTAATAAAAATATTTTTCATATTTATTATGATTAGTAGTCGCAAAAATAAGTCCTTTATGCAAATAATTCTTATCAATTCCTTGCGGTTGGGGAGGTACCAAATGTCGCCTGTGGGAAACATCGGGCCATTGTGGTTATAAAAATGAACAAAGTTTGTTTCTTAAGTAATTTTATTATCGTTATGTTTTTAATTATTCATGATGTGAAAAAGCATAATCTGATGAGTTTGTTTAGTTCTAGAAGAAAATTGATGGAAATTTAATGGAAAATTGGTCTATATTTATCACAAATTAGCCAATTTTGCCGTATATGGTAGTGTTCATATAACCTAAAATGCACATATTGAGATTTTTCAGAGTAGAAGCGTTTGAAAAATATTTTCTATTTTGTATGCAGACTCTAAACCTGATAATATTGACCTTCATCCAATACATAAAATTATCATCATCGTTATTTGAACAGATATTCGCTTGATATCATACAAATTCCTAACAATGTAATATGTACATGCACCAAAAACTGTGTCAATCTCATCTTGATTCAAGTCCAATCTTCGAATAACAATTAAATACAACATTTTTCACAACCCCGAATGTCCCAATTACCCTTTATATTTCATTGAATACCACTAACCAGCATTTTCGACTTCCACTAATGTAACCAATTTATTACCACAATGGCCCAACGTTGCCCACAAGCAACTTTCAAATTTCAAAAATTTGTAACTACTAATTGGAACTGTAAATTGTATGTGTGTTTTTTTATTTTGTTAGATCAACATCTCAGTAATATTTTTTCAAAAAATTTTGGCTGCAATTATTCAATTCGTTTGACATTTAACGGCATTTTATAAAATCCCCAAAATATTTCATGTCCAAATTTGTACTCGACTACTTATACTTAAACAAGCATAACTTGGCCAATCTAGCTATTTATTTAAAAGTAATTTCCATTTTGTTATTCTTCTGAAATCAATCTACCGACACTCACTTTGTATTTATAAATATCTCAAATGGTGTCGGAAATACGTATACACTAACATGCAAAATTGCCCACGGGCAACATCGGGCCACAAAGGTTTAACTAACTTTAGATGAAAACGGCTTACACCTGGAAATTTTTTTACGGATTCTGAAACAACAATGTTCATAGATGATAAAAACTCAAAAACAAGAAAAAACGCTGGTGGGAATTTTAAATAAATCGCAGTCAAAGTTCACATTTTTAGGTTTATTTGAGATTTTCAGGATTTTGCTGGGAAGCGGCAAGTCCTATCGAAATGCGACTAAGGTATATGTTGTAGCAATAAAAATCCTCTACAACTTTTCCTTAGTTCTATTTTAATAGGACATGTCGTTCCCACGCAAAATCATAAAAACCTAAAAAAACCCCAAAAATGTGAAAATTTACCACGATTTATTTGAAAATTCCTCCGGCGATTTCTTTTGATTTTGCTCATCTATATTATGTAATAATTATTCACTAATAATACCTAATAAAACACTTGTCTATTGACCACTTGTGCCCAAAAGCGTTTTATATTTATAATAAATTTTGATTTCTGAAAAATAAGTCAAAAAGTATAAATCGCCTTTGCCGACAGGATATGTGCCCTCAGCCTGTGTGAATTTGCGACTATAAACAGATCAAATACCGGCTACACAACCAAAATATTTTCCCCTAAAATTATGTATTCAGGGAGTTTTTAGAACGTCGTGGCCTGTTTGCATGATAGTTACTGCGCCCACAAGTCATTTTAGTTGGTCACCTTAGTATTTAGAGCTTTGTCAGGTAGCATGGACTTGCCCACTAAAAATTGGAGATCGCAGTAAACAAGACTACAAATGTTAAAAAAAGTCCAAAGGATCCTCGAATAGTCTTTGAACTGCACTTATGTTGAATTTTGTGAGGGACGTACATGAAGATGTTGGCTACACATATTCTCTTGGAACTTGTTGTACGTTGGGAAGTATTTTTATTTGAAGGAGTGGACCGATATAATCCATATTAGGTTCGATATATTTCTGGAAGAAACATTGCCATGTGCAAAGATCAAATCGAATCGATTACTACCATTCTAGCGAATGTTGAACTTTTATAGCGGAAGTACCGATATGACTTAAATTTAATTTGGACAAAATATTACGAGATTCAAAACTTGGACCAACTGAGATACAGACGGACGGGCTGTCCGTCCAAACATATGTGGAGTCTACAATTTGAATCGTATCAAAGTGTATATTATCTCATAAACCTAAAGGCTGAGGGTACAATTATACTTTGTGGGTATGATACAAGTGGGTATGCTACATATACCAGATTTTAGCAGTTTTTGAAGCACACAAAGTAATTTTTCTTCATTATGTTCTCCTCTTGTTTAGCAACAAATAACAACATTTTGGTGAAGGCAGCGAAACAAATTCTAATTGGCTTTCAGTATATAGTCCACGAAGAACCCTTCATACATTTTGTCCAGTAGACATTTTTCATGCACTTCCATTCCCACAATACTGAACTCGTAATTATTTTGGATACAGGATGAGTGTAACGCCTCGAGACCTCAATATAGCTTGAATATGACATAACAACTATGGAGTATATTTATTACGGAATTCGTATTTAATAGTGCAATGATGTGACATGAAGAATTAATTCAGATTTCATTGGAAGTATCTCCAAAAAAGAGGATACAAACAAAAAATTTGAAAAAAAAATCTTACAAAACTTGTTAATGGTGTACATTTTCTGTACAGAAACTTCAGAAAATATAAGAAAAAAGTAATATTTGGTTCCAGTGGCCCCTAGGCCCCCCGGGCCTTTTCTAGACTGAATGCCTACCAATGCAAAATCATTCCGGGTACTGGAACCCGAACGCATAATACAGCGCAGCTTTTAGATTGTCCAGATCGACCCTTAGATCTATAACTTATAGATGTGTGGCTCCATCCAAATCCCTACCTCCCATCCAATCACAAATCCACTTCATACAGTAACACACGATCCCATTAAAAATGCACAACCCATAAGCTTAACGCATTTATATAACATTTTTCAGGAAACAACAGCACAACCTTGACAACAATTGCCGAATATTTCCATACAAGTGGGCCCATGTTGATATGTTGGTATGTTGAAGAAAACATTAAAAACAATTTTGTTAATATTGTTTTTCAATCCATTGTTTACAACGTCTGCAAGACAAGGGAAAACATAATTTTCTACCGAAATCTATGTATTTACACACACGAATTAAATCATTTTTAATATATTTTATTTATTTCAACTCAATTCAAAGAAATCTCTGTATCTTACACAACTGACTATACCTTATTTTGTTTCAATTTGATATTAACGCCTTGGGATATGCCATGATAATTCAGTTGTTTGTTCATTTCTCACTGTTTGTATGTAAACACACAACAGTATTTGTAGCTTATTACTGAGCCTAAATTGCATTTAGTCTAGCATTGTATGTAATTGAAGGGAATATTTTGGCTTTGACAAAAAAAAACAAAACAAAGAACTCTGTGAAAGTATGTTTTCTGTTAGACCAGCATATGTTTCAAGGGGCGTTAACGCCTAAAACCACACAAGGCCAGTATTTTCTTTAGTGTAGGTATTTTTTGTGCTGACCGTATTAATCTTAGGTCTGAACATATGTTTATAGATGTGGTTACCTCTAATAATATTGCACTTGAGGCTTTTGACACGAGACCATGGACTCTTCACAAATGAATAGATGGCGCCTTGATACATGTTTCAGTATTTTGTTTTTCTTTTTTTCTTCGTACTTTTCAAATGGGTACAAGTATCAAAAGATCTAATGTCTGCATTTTAACATCAAACAGAATGAGCATACAAGTGATGTTGTTGTTGTTGCTGCTTTTTATTTCGTTATTTCTTTAGTGTGTGTGTGTGTAAAGACTTTCGTATTTTAAATGAATGTGGGTTTGTTGTTTAAAAGGTAAACTGTCTGCATTAAATGCCATTATATGCATAGGAAATGTTTAAGCTTTAAAATATGCTACTAAGTAGAGATTTTAAAAATATCAAAGAAGTTAAAAGCCTACAATTACAGTTAAATTTGAGAATGAAAAGGAAAGAAGGTGAAATGTCTTTACTCAATTCACATGGTTAGATAGCCTTTGGCTTCGTAGTGACCTTAATAATAATTATGATGTGCTTTTCTGCGTATTACAAGTAAAACAGACCTATACTAACGCACTAACAAATTAATTGGTCCTTCATGCACTTTACAAGGTACGTAAAAACAAAAAGCAGCATTCATGACAAAATACACACAAAGTTCCGCGTGAACACTATAAGGAATTTTGAAGGTATCAGCGCCATTTGCCCTTCAAATTGGTTGTATACAACGCACCATTTGACGCGACGCGTGACTTTAAGGAATTTGTTCCCATTTGACCACCAAATTGTAATATGGGAGTTTGTGTTTCCGGAGGTAAGAAAATAGTTTCAGACACAAATGGAAAAATACCAGTCCTCATCCTGTGTGAAATTAAACTATCATCCATGGAAAATCTTGGAAACCGAAATCTTTTTCCTCAATAATTATGTATTAGGGGGTATTCAGATTTTGTGGACCTTCTTGGACGTATGAACTTACCGACAAAAATATATTTTGATTAAAACTCAAAGGAGTTGCGGAGGAGGTACCTTAAGGAATGCATCGGCATAGTTCATTTTGAAAGTGGATCTTATTTTGCGAGTCATTTCTTTTCGATAGATGTTGCGCCCATCACTCATTTCAGTTGGTCACCCTATAACTTAGAGATTTTGGACCACTATCGTAGGAAGCATGGATTTACCCACGAAATATATAATATCGCTGTAAACAGGAGAACAAGGAGTAACATCGGTATACATTTCCAAAGGATCTTCAGACAGATCCGTAACTGCACTTTACCAAAAATGCTGAAGTTTTGTGGGGGAGGTAGCCTAAGGAGAGGACCGTAATAGTACATATTCGAACTTTATCTAAAATTCGTAGAAATATTGCGATGTGCTAAGTGTGGACCAACACGGTTACTGCCTTTAACAGTTATCCTTCGCACCATTTTAGCCAACATTTTTGAAGTTTTATGGGGGAGTTACCTGAAGGAGTGTACCGATATTGTACATCTTCGAACCTAAACTAAGTTTGGACAAAATATTTGGAAGACCAACTTATAGACCAAATCGGTTCTTCCGTTCGAAAGTTATCGTGCGCTCCATCCTCTACATACGGTGTTTTTACAGCTTTCGGGCCATTTTCTCAGGAAGAATGGATGGAAAACTTGTACCGTCGTAATGGAGGCAGCGAATACAAGTTGCATAACAAAAATCAAAGCGATTAGAAAGTAGCTCTTAAAGTGCACTTTTCCGACATTTTGTGTGGTAGATACCCGAAGGGGAAGAATCGGCTGAACCGTTGGAGAGTTATCGTGCGCTCCAGCCAGACACACCGACAGACGGACGGACACTGCAAAATCTAATCCAAATTGTCTGAAACGAAAGCCGTCTCTAACATAAGAAAAAATCTGAATAAAACTGAATTTTTAAAGGAAGCCGGAAGGAAACGCGTCAGCAATAAACGCGTACACGTCTGAAACTTACTAACTTATTTGGCCTTCTATTGAACATTTGTCCTGTAAGCCGAATTAAGAAAAGATTTTCATTCCTCCCTATTTGTTTATTATACCCTCCACCATAGGATGGGGGTATATTAAGTTTGTCACTACGTTTGTAACTACTCGAAATAATCATTGTAGACCCCACAAAGTATATATATTCTTGATCAGCGTGCAATTCTACATCGATATAGCCATGTCCGTCCGTCTGTCCGTCTGTCCGTCTGTCCGTCTGTGGAAATCACTCTAGCGTCCGAACGGATTGACGTATGTTGATGAAATTTTGGGAAAATATGTTATATTTACGTAGGACTTTTGGTATTGAAAGCGGGCTATGTAGGTCCACGCTTTCGTATAGCCCCCATACAAAATGACGCGTGACGCGTCGTCGTTTTAAGGAATTTTTAAGATATTTGGCCCATTTTACCACCGAATTGGTTGTAATTTGGTACTTTGTGTCTCCAGAGGCCAAAAAATATTCCTACCAAAGTTGGGTTATATAGGTCCACGTTTTGGTATAGCCCCCATATAAGGCCCCATATAAAGTACGCGTCATTTTAATATATTTTGAATGTATTAGACCCATTTGACCAAAGAATCGGTTGTAACTTTGTATTTTGTGTTTCCAGAGGCTAAGAAACATTTCTACCATAAAATGTTTATATAGGTCCACGTGTTGATATAGCCCCCATAATACAATATCTCCCGATTTTCGACATTTTGAACGTTTTAGCCTCATTATCACACCGATATGGCTGAAATTTGGTATTTAGTCTTTATTTGGCGGATAAAACTTTCCCCCAGAAATTTGTAGGTATAGGTCCACGTCATCATATAGCCCCCATAAAACGGTACCTTCCGAATTTCGGTATTTTGAAGGTAGTGGCCACATTAATCCACCGAAATGGCTGAAATTTGTGGTGGAGGGTATAAAAAGTTCGGCCCGACCGAACTTAACGCTTTTCTTACTTGTTTATTTTTCCAATTTGGAATACCGTGTTTTTCGATCTCGTATTCCACTTGTTTATTCCATCGAAGCCTTGGCCTTCCAATTCTGCGTGTACTGCCATACGATGCGTACTTTTTTACGGCTTCTTAGCGGGTTCGTCATCGCTCATTCTTATGACATGGCCAAACCAACGCAATCGTTGTATCTCGATACGTTTAACTGTACCAAGCACTGCCTTATCTGCTTGCGCACGTACCCACTCTGGCTCCGTAACCATATATCAGCACGGGTAATATCAGAGTTTTGAAAAGTCTTATTTTTGTTTGCTGAGATGTGGCTTTGTTTTAAAACTGCTTACTTAAGCCAAAGTTACATCTTAGCCGTTAGCCAGTCCTATTATTCTTCTTATTTCACAACTGATGGTGCTTGTTGATACCGAGGTAGACGAAGTCTTTAACTACTTAAAAATTATATGAACCAACCTCCACAGTTGTAATATGGACACATTTCGTGTGGATACCATCATCTTGGTCTTGTCGCCATTTACTGTCATAAAGAAAGAAAGACTTGCTACAATACGGATATAAGCAAAATTCTTCAACATTGACTTTATCTGCGCTCATGCTCCAACCGAAGACAAGTGCGAACAGACCAAGGATATATTCTACAAGTGCCTAGATGAAACATATGACTACGGTGGCCAACATTTTGGGATAAAAATAGAGTACACATACGTGGGCTACTACATAAGTTTCGGGCCTAGACAACAATGCCAGGCGTCATTCACAATTTCCAATACGGGTTGACGTACCAGGTATTGCGTTTTTTTACAGGAATTAAAGAATTAATTTGCTTAAAAAATATGGAATTTACTTGTGAACAATTTCGCCCAACCATTTTCACAATTTTCTACGCGATGACGAGGTAACATCCTATAGTCAGTATTCAATAGCGTTAAGTAGTCTCAGTTGGAGTCGAGAAATTATGCTGTAGTCGGAGACTGAGTCGAAAAAATAACTTGACTCCAACCCAGGGCAACAATTTTTTTCTACATTTATCAAAAATGAATTTCAAGAACTTTTTTGGTCCAATTAATACTACTTTAAAGCAAACTTAAAATTCCATGACAATCGAATTAGAGTTTCATATTCCCGAGCGAAAGTCTGCACACTTCAGAACCTCTTATACAGAGTTTCAAATTTCAGTGGTCTTGTATTTTTATTATAATCGTAGAAGTTTTAAAGAAAGAAGTTTTGTAGTTGGGTATGTTATTTTCTGGGAATACCTCAGAAAAAGGCCAACATATAGGAAAAAGTTGAAAACTTGTGTAAATTTTATTCATATTGAGTGCTATTAGAAATTATTCTCGGAGTCGACTCCGGAGTCGGAGTCGAAAAAATGGTTCGACTCCGAAACGTTGGTACACACGTAAAAGGTTTGTCGTAAAGTAAATTGAGTTTTTGTGAAATTGATTGTAGAGGATTTCTATCCTTCCCGCTCTCTACCAAACAATCAATCGTAGTGGACGCTTGCTCAGCGAAGAAAGGGTGGTCCAAAAACTGCCTTTGTGACAGAAAACATTGAAGCCGTGAGTAAACTGATAATGCAAGATCGCCATGATAGAGGCATCCTTGGACATTTCTTTCACCGGCTTACATTCTATATTGCATGAAAACCTGGCCGAAAAAGGGTTTCTTATTTGTGTGTCTAAACACAGACTATTCACATGTATTTGTAAAACAAATCAAAAATAGAGGACATAGAGTACATATGATGAAAATAGAGGACAAATAGAGTACGATGAAAAAATAGAGTACGGACACCTAAAATAGAGTACTGTCCTCTATAATAGAGTACGGTTGGTCACCGTACATATGACCGTTGTCCTGCCCATGACATTAAAATTATTCTAGGCGATTTTAATGCCAAAATTGGAAAGGAGAATATCTTTGGCCCGACAGTCGGGAAATTCAGTCTCCATAGTGAAACATCGAATAATGGAATGGGGCTGATAGACTTCGCAGCGGCAAAAAACATGGTAGTTAGCAGTACCAGATTTAAGCATCTCGATATTCATAAGGGCATCTGACAGTCTCCAGATCAAATAACAAAAAAAAACAAGTAAAAAAGTGTCAGTCGGCTTTGCCGACAGATATATACCCTCAGCCAATGTGAAGCGAAACATTCACCTCCGGACAGATCGTATGTATTTGAGGTCTCTGCAAAATTTTGTGGCCCTTTTTGGACATTTGAAATTGCCGTCAAAAATGTGGGTTAGGAATTAACTGCACTAAGATACAAATGTTAAACTTTTGTAGGGTAGGTACCCTTAGGTAGGACCGATATGTACCATTTTAGAAGTTAAACTAAATTTTGATAAAATATTAGGAGATCCAAAGTTTGGATCAAATTGGTTGCCCCATTCAAGTGATATCGTCTTGGCATTTGAGTGACATTTTTTAAATATTGGGAGAAGTACCGAAAATTGTGGACCGGTATTGCACATGAAACTAAGTTTGGATATAATATGACAAAGACCAAATGTTGGGCCAAATCGGTTAAACAGTTCGAGAGTTATCGTGCTCTCCGACCGCCACATATGGTGACATAGGGGTTTTTAAACCTTTCGGGCTGTTTTCCCAAGAAATATGGATTTGCCCCTGAAAAAACTTTTACAGTCGTAATGGAGGTAGCGAATGCAAATCGCTTCAAAAAAATCAAAGTGATTCGAGAGCAGGTCTTAAAGTGAACTTATCCGACATTTTGTGTGAGAGGTACCAGAAGGAGTAGACAAATATGGTTCATATTCGAAACTGATCTATATCTGGTAGATGTTTTAGGATGTGCAATGTATGGATTACATCGGTCAATCCCTTCAAAAGTTATCGTGCGCAAAATTTTTCCGAACATTTTTGAAGTTTTGTAGGGGAGGTACCTGAAGGAGTGGACCGATATGGTTTATCTTCGAACTTAAACTATGTTTGGAAAAAATATTATTAAGGCCAAATGTTAGACCGAATCGGCAGATCCGTTCGAGAGTTATCTTGCGCTCCAACCAACTTTCAGGGCATTTTCTCAGGAAGTATAGACTTGCCTCTGATGAAACTTGTACCGTCGTATGGAGGGTAGTGAATACAAGTAGCTAAAACAAAAATCGAAGCGATTCGAGAGCAGGTCCTAAACTGAACTTATCCCAAATTTTGTGTGGGAGATACCCGAAAGATTGGACCGATTGAGTCCATATTGAAACCTTATCTAAGTCTGCTACACATTTCACGATGGGCAAAGTATGGACCAAATCGGTTACTCCCTTCAAGAGTTACCGTGCGCACAAATTTTCCGAACATTTTCGAACTTTTGTGGGGGAGGTACCGGAAGGAGTGGACCGATATAGCCCATCTTCGAACTTAAACTAAGTTTGGGCAAAATATTACGAAAGCCAAAATTTGGACCGAATCGGTTCATCTGTTCGAGAGTTATCGTGCGCTCCAGCCAGCCAGACAGACGGACAGACAGACAGACAGACGGACGGACATTGCTCAATCGACTTCAAATTGTCTGAAACACATTTCGTCCAAACATACTTGGGGTCTAAAACCATTATTTCGATGAGGCACATTTTGCCCGTATGAAAGTGTATATACCCTCGTTAGCATAAATGCTGAGGGTATAATGATCACGTTGTGATAGATGGAAGACATTCATCGAGCGTGTTGGATGTGCGATCGTTCCGAGGACCAACATAGCCTCGGACGAGCACCTTGTTGCAGCTTTGCTTACCAGATTAAACGTAGCAAATAAGTTACGAACAGACACAACTCCGAAATTGGAGGCGTTACGAAATAAGTCCCCAAACTGAAAATGAAAT
The DNA here is from genome assembly GCF_047663935.1 of Musca autumnalis. Taxonomy (NCBI): domain Eukaryota; kingdom Metazoa; phylum Arthropoda; class Insecta; order Diptera; family Muscidae; genus Musca; species Musca autumnalis. The sequence continues at coordinate 187,226,616 of NW_027411866.1, read as the reverse complement.
AAGTCCCCAAATTTGGGGCGTTATTTCATAATGAAATAAGTCCCCAAAAATTTAAATGAAATAACTTCACAACGAAGTGAAATAACTCCCCAAAATAAAATGAAATAAAGCCCCAAATTTGGACTTATTTCATTATGAAACAAATACCCAATTTTAAAAATGAAATAATTCCCCAAAAACTTTCTTCGATTGTTATGTTTTTTTGTTCGTATGCAGCAAAAATTTTAATTGATAACATGTACAGTTATACAACATCAGTTTAGATACAAATTTTCTAGGCAGCAAGGCCACTTGAAGACGTTATTTTCTTCTGCAAATGAGTTATTCTTCAAAGATTTTATTTTCATTTGAAAAAGAAACTTTTCGAATTTCCTCTTGGAAAATATCTACTTTTGGTACCACATTTGTATACATGCCGTTTCTCTCATATATTATCCAAGTTAAAAAGATTTTAACCGTTATCTTGCCATTTTCCAATAACTCTGTTGACTTATCTATTTCACTCTCTTTCATAGGAATATTTTTTCATTTTTTTAATAAAGATACATATTCGATGCTTTGAAATATTTAGAATTTGAAAGTAAATTGTTTTGTTGTGAAAATAGGTTGATATTTTGGTATGAAACAAAAATTCGCGCGAATTTTGGTTTCATACCAAAATATCAACCTATTTTCACAACAAAAAAATTTACGATCAAATATGATGAATGGTAGTAAGTACTAGGAGTTGTTTGTGGGAAAAAGTATCAAGTTAAAAATTCGCGCGATTTACTTTCACAATCACATATCCCTATGTTTTTAGTTATATATATTCCTTTTTTCACTCTAATGATTAAGCTCCATATTTTTTTATTAAAAAACTTTCCATCTTCCACATTCACTCTTGATTTGGAACCTTTTATGCTGCAATTGCAGGTGTTGTGTGTAAATCATTTTTGGAATATATAATACCTTCGAACTTTTTTCTCAGCGGCAATAATTTCGAATTCCATACTGATCAGTAGACTTGATAAGCAATAACTACATGAGAAAGCACGAAGACTGCCTGGTAAGTCCAGTGGGATAAAATTTGCTATTTCGAAATAATTTGTAATTTTAGAAAAATGAAATAAGTCCCCAAATAAATTTTTGGAGATTTATTTCATTTCCAAATTTGGGGAGTTATTTCATAATGAAATAAATCCCCAAATTTTTGTATGAAATAAATCCCCAGAAATATGAAATATGTTGTTGTTTGGTGTATAAATTTTTGGGGACTTATTTCATTTTCAGTTTGGGGAGTTATTTCATTGGGGACTTATTTCGTAACGCCAAATTGGACATCGGTAAGCTGCAATCACAACAGATATCGACACTTTGATGGACTTTGGACAAACACTTTGATGGACTTCTATATAGTTTTGACAAACAACAATCGATCCTTATTGAACCCCACATAATTATTCGGTTATAATAAGCTAAATAATTTTTGTTGCAAAAAAGCAAAGCGTTTCCAGAGAGGTATTTTTATTTATTAACTAGCTGACGTGTATACACATTGTCAGTTTTGAATGACAGCTTTGTTGTTGCTTGCTAGTGTGGCCGTTCATTTTTGTCATTCATCATTCAACCACAAAATATGTTGCGGTTGGACAGTTATCGATAATTGCAAAAAATCGTAATTCAAAACTGACAATGTGTACTGTACTTAAGTCAGCGATTGTATTTTTATTGCATCGCTAATTAGTCGGGATCTGCAAGTGATTATAAATAAAAAATCTTCAGATTTGTTTGTTTGGATATGTAATTTTAACATACCGCCAAAAAGCTGATGACATGGGGCATGCATTTATTTCATCTGCTGGAATAGTATAACTGGAAGTGTTTGCTTGAAATCTAAAGGTGAATTGCTTCTTAAATTATTATGTGCCATTGTAAATTCGTTCCAGGTGATAACTTATATTTAATATTGCATATGTGCCCTTCATTCACATGAAAGTTCAGTGCAACTTAAGGGCCAACTGTGTCGTCCTTCCACCTTCTTATAATGTACATCTAATATACCTGATGAAGCTATAGCTATCGATATGTTGCCTTCTAATTTAAATACTTGCTTTCCAATTCGACCAAAGCTTCGCTATGCATAACATCTGGTATTTCCATTGATTTGTAACATATTTAAGAAAGTAGGAGTTTGTACATTTTACATGTATAACGCATTTAAAAAATAGGACGCAGGGTATAACCAGCACCTCCGAAATTTAACAAAATTTATAGAATTTTTTCACCAAAGACCATCCCTGTACATCATCTGAAAATTACATGGAAATCGGTTTAGAAGTTTTGAAGATATAACACATTTAAAAAAGTGGGCGTGGCCGGGTCTTAAAGCCTCAAATAAGTCCTTCGGGTCGGAAACACAACCACCATTGTCTATCGAATTAATTTTCAAACCACGCCCCGCCGAAATTCCACAAAATATATAGTCTATTTTCACCAAGCACCAGGGGACATATATGCAGCCTATTTTCACAAGGATTATCCAGGTACATTCCCTGAAATTTGTAGGAAAATCGGCTCAGAAGTTTCAGAGATAGAAACTGGGCGTGGTCGGGTCTTAAGGTTCCAAAATGAGTACCTAGGGTCGGATAATCGAAGGGTGAAAGTTCGGGTCTTATGGTTTGTACATTTTACATTTATAACGCATTTAAAAAATAGGACGCAGGGTATAACCAGCACCTCCGAAATTTAAGAAAATTTATAGCATTTTTCCACCAATCCCAGAATATGGTATTGAATGTATACCGCCTAGCCAAGATGAGGTAAAGTCGGCAGTAAACTGGCTGAAGAATAATAAGGCAGCAGGAGCCGATGGCTTACCAGCCGAGCAGTTCAAAACCGGAGGCGACACGCTGATAAGGAGTATTCATCAGCTAGTTAGCACTATCTGGCAAGAAGAAGGAGTACCCTACGATTGGAACCTGAGAATCCTGTGCCTCGTCTACAAAAAAGGAGATAAGACTGTGTGCTCTAACTATAGGGGCATAAGTCTACTCCCGATTGTCTACAAGATAGTGTCAGGGATATTGTGCAAACGACTAAAGCCTATGGTCAACGAGATAATTGGGCCTTACCAATGCGGCTTTAGACCTGGCAAGTCCACCATTGACCAGTTTTTACCCTGCGGCAAATCCTGGAGAAAACCCAAGAGATGCAGATCGACAACTACCACCCTTTTGTCGATTATATAGCAGCCTTCGACAGCCCACTACGTTCAAAGGTATTCCAAGCTATGTGTGAATTTGGTATCCCCGCAAAGCTCATTCGGCTTTGTAAAATGACTTTAACTGACACGAGATCCTCAGTTCAAATAGGAAAGAACCTCTCCGAAGAGTTTTGTGCCAAAAGAGGTTTCAGGCAAGAAGACATCCTTTCGTGTGATCCTTAACATCCTGCTAGAAAAGATTTTACGAGAGGCAAACGTCAAAAGAAGTGGAACAATCTACACCAATAGCCACATGTTACTTGCTTATGCTGATGATATAGACATCATGGGTCGATCAGTAAAAGAAGTAACTGACACCTTTATTAAGGTCGAAGAAGAATCTGCTAATGTGGGTCTGGCGGTAAACGGCGGGAAGACCAAGTTGATGGTGTCGACGCGCATTGCGTCCATTGGGATCGGACCAACTGTTGACGTTGGTTCCTATAATTTTGAGGTAGTAAAAGACTTCGTCTACCTCGGCACCGCCCTGAACACAACTAACAACATCAGTTGTGAAATAAAAAGAAGAATTGTATTGGCTAACAGATGCTACTTTGGCTTAAGTAAGCAGTTTAAAAACAAAGCCACATCTCGTCAAACAAAAATAACGCTTTACAAAACACTGATTTATGGTTCCGAAGCCTGGGTACTTGCACACGCGGACATGGCCGTGCTTGGTGTGTCTGAAAAAAATCTGTGTTGACGGTGAATATCGACGTCGCATGAACCACGAGCTGTATCTGCCATACAACGACATCAATATTGTTAAACGTATAGAGATGCAATGATTGCGTTGGCTAGGCCATATCAGTTTGGCGGTGCACGCAGATTTGGCAGGCCAAGGAATAAATAGCGCAAACAAGTGGATGAAGAGATGAAAAGGCGCGGTATTCCAGAAAGCGAAGCAATAAACAGAGAGAAATGGAGATATTTTCTTAGTTCGGCCTATGGAACAAATGTTCTGTAATGGGTCATCTAAGTAAGTAAGTAAGAATTTTACTATCACATAGCTTTTGACTGAATTCACCTCAAAAACCAACACTTAAAGTTCCTCTTTTGTGAATCTCTTAAAGATCTCTTAAAGAGTACGGTAAGAAATTTAACCGCTTAGGAGTATATAGGAATCCAGCAAAATGTTCGATGCCAAAGATGCTATTCAATCATGGGTGAAAGTGATCTGGCATGTCATCTTTTTAGCATCTTCATCCAAGAATTTTATATGAGCGTGGACCCCTAAAGATGCTATTCATTTTTCGATCCAAAGCATGTCATTTACACCAATGTTTTGACATTTCATTTTCACCAATGCTTTGGCATGTCATTTCCACCAATGTCATTTTCACCAACCCTTTGAAATGACATTTTAATGCGTCGAGAGTTTTAACAACGTTGGTTGTGATTTCGAGTCTCCCACAACATCAAGCTTATTGTAAATAATTAATCTTATATATTTAGAAAAATTTGTATAAATAAAAACACAAAATTTATCAAATGCTGATGAAAGGATCTTTCACGACTTACTTTGCATGGGTTCAAATGCTGATGAAAAGATCGGATCTTTCACTACTTCGTTTGAACCAATGTATAAGATGCCATGAAATCACGTCATCACATGGAACCCCTTCCTTCAAATTTTGCTGGGAATACATTTGGTATCAAAAAGTAAACTTTCATTTAATTTAATTTTAACCAACCACTGTATGATGTCCAACTTCCGTGTTGTATCTTTTCTCACTTTACTCACCACGTTTAAACGGGTATGTATATGTTTGCCCCTCGGAACAATCATACATACGAGTATATCCAGCAAGTTCGATGAATGTTTTCCATATATCAAAACCTGATCAATTTGATTTGTTATTTTTGATCTTCAGACAGCCAGGTGCTATCTGTTCTTTTCTTTCTTTTTTGCCGCTAAGAAGTCTATCAGCCATATTCCATTATCCAATGTTTCACCATGGAGACTGAATCTCCCGAATGTTGACCAAAGATGTTCTCCTTTCCAATTTTGCCATTAAAATCACCTAGAATAATTTTAATGTCAAACTATATGTTTGGTCTGTTCTTCCTTGTCTTCAGTGGGAGCATTAACGAAAATAAAGCTGATGTTGAAAAATTTGGCTTTTATATGTATTGTAGCAAAGCACTGGGGTGAAGTTGGAGAACCAGATGTTTAAATTTCCTAGCAACTTCAAATACGCAGCCAAACTCATGTTTTATATCATGACAGCTAAAATACAGTACGACAGCTTCAGATGTTGCTGTGACGCCTTCAATCCATCATATTTCCTGTATGGCAGTTATATCAGCCTTATATTTTTCAAGTACATCTACCAATGCGTAAAACGCACCTTCTCTATAAAAAGTGCGAATATTCCAGGTGCAGATCATGGACCTTAAAACGTTTGTAGGGGTAGTCAACTTTAGAGGAGTTTATTTTTGTTTTTCTCTTTTTTTAATATTATGTTGCTTTTTTGAGGGATGGGCTACTAGCCCAACGTACAGTGGCTCCACCCAATATCTACCTCGGGAATAATATTCCAAAGTAGGCCATGGGTTCAAGATTATCCAGTATTAATATGAGCAGCCATCTAGTGCCAGACTTTAAATGGTGGGCCGCAGACTAAAGCTTCGCCAGAATATGGTTTCTATGGATATATTAGGGTATAACTTTGTTACCTGACCACATATTTGGCACCAATGGAAAGGTCAATAATTCTTCTTCCATATATTTCTTACGTGGGCGGTACGTATCTTCCAGGAAGAACACTAGAAGATCTATGTTAAAAATGTTACCACTTTTCAGACAAAAATGTTCGTCTGTTTAACCCGCTAAATTGATTGGTTTTTTTTTGTTTCACGATGTCTATTTTTGCATCGTAAGATAATCGGTACTTCTGTTAAAGATGTTTTGTATTAACAGCATAAAGAAATTCAGAGAGGGGAAAGAGGGGAGAACGCCACGCTCATGGTTTCGTATAACAATCCTCGCAGCAGCACAAAGCTGTACCCAGCGCATTAGCTTGAAATTTACACGGGAAATATTTTTGGCCACTTTCCCCATACAAGTGGAACCACTTTGCAACGCCTAACCCAAGTTTTTAACATTCTTATGGGTAGAACGCTCGGCACATGTTAGCTCACTACCTTTAACGAGTTGTAAAGGCAGGTCTCCTGGTGACACCACGGAAAGGTCAGGGTCCACTTGAGATGAAAGCGCGACCAAGATAAGTCCAGGACTTTGTAATGCTGAAGCTGGTCAGGACCGTTGCTTGACATTTTGCATCCCCCACGTCTCGTCTGAAACTACAAAGTACAAAAACACGTTGAAATGTCTGCTATAAATTTAGTTATCTACCCTTCGTCATCTACTCTAAAGCCAACAAAAGTTGTTAAGAGTGAAAACCCAAACTCAGAATATTGAATTTACTCTGTGACATCTCTTGATAACATTTCCATAAAATTTCTATAAAAGTCTTTCTTAGTCTTAATGTGACCGCTACGCTTAAATAATATTTGACTTTACCTTCATTTAAAGTTAAATTTCTATGGAATTAATATTTGAAAATAGCCGTACAATATTTGTCTTTAACAAATAATTTGTAACATTTATGGTTGTTGTTGTTTATTGTTGCTCCTGTCTGTGTGAAGAAACGAAAAAGTCAAAAGAACTCTTACCATGGATTGGAATTTGTCAAATATTTACATATCATTGTAAATTGCAGACTTCCATTTACCAAAGTGCAATGCCCCAAAGCATAATATAATATTTTGTGAAATGTAGAAAGAAATTTTTATTCTGCCAACAATTACAAAGTCCCAGCAAAATAAGTTTGAGTTTGTTGCCTGAAAGAAAATACTTTTTTAAGTTTTTTTTTTTCTTAATGGCGACAAGCCAAAAAAAGTAAATCAAACGAGGCATAGAATTTAAAAGATTTTTTTTAATTTTTTAGTTTAGCGAACTGAGGGATTTTTTACTTGAACTTGACCTTAAGGAGTTTGCAGCTTAACATTGATAACGACAAGAGGTTTCACGGAAGAAAACCTGTCTCTTTGAGGATTTTTCAACATTCAAATTTTTAGTTTTTAGAAGAAACACCCGAAAACTTTATATGTATCTTCTAGGTGAAGTATATTGTCGTTGTATGGGCTATACATCGACAAAGGCCTTGGGAAAGCTAGACCACGTTCAGGGTGGTTTTTTACTGGCCAAAAATACAAAAAAATATTTCTGCGAGGGGCACTACAAAACGTTCTGGCCTAGGCAACACGCAGCGTCGGCAGGCGTCATTTGACATTTTTAGGAAAGCTTGACAGTTTTTAGTCTAAGCGTATTCAGGACAGTTTGACATAGGCCCATGTGTTGTTTACAGTGACTTGAAAAGATCACTTTGCAAAAAAATGGAATTTACTTGTGAACATTTTTGTCCAATCATTTTTCACAACTTTCGACGTGGATGATCACGGCAACAGTGCATCGATCAAATTAAATCTTTGTATGTCGATAAAGGGCCATCTTATCTCACTATGAAAAACTGGTTTAATGAAATCAATCGGGGCCGACACTGACAAAAAAACGAAGGTCGTGAGGGTAGCCCAAAATCGGCCGTTGTGCCAGAAAAAATTAAGCTGTGCGTGAACGCATAATGCAAGATCGCCCTGCTATATACTGTGAGATAGAGGCATCCTTTGGCATTTCTTCCACCATGCATGAAATTGATTTTTCTCGCTAGGTCCAGCAAAATTGTTCAATCGCTCAAAAAAGGCTTCTGTGGATTGGTGCAAAGAATAAAAACTATCGCGGTGCTTCAAACGACATTTATAAGATCGCTACAGATGACGAATCTTGGATCTATGCTTAGGAGCCCAAAACAAAACAGAAATCGACGGTTTGGGCCTTCGAAAGCGAGCCAAATGCAACGAAAGTTGTTCATGGAGGAAGATCTTCGAAGCAAATTGTCGCATGTTTCTTCAGCAAAACTGACCGTGTGGCGACTATACGGCTTGAGTAATGTAGGGCGGTTAGTTCTGAGTATTACACTTCAACTTGTTTGCCAGAGCCTGTTTAACGGAACAATTGATGGGTCGGTCATGGGATACTATAACTTCATTTGATTCTAGTACATCATGAAAAAGGCGTGGTCAACGATTTACGTCGCCTGAAGATGTTGTAAAAGCGTTCAAAACTATGTTTTGGAGGTGTCTCAATCAAGCCAATGTAAACAACCCAACAAATGGTCGTATGTCAAACTGTCCAGAGTACGCTTAGGCTAAAAACTTTCAAACTTTCAAAAAAAAAACTGTCAGATGACGCCTTGGATAATGCTTGTTGCCTAGGCCAGAAGGTTTTGTAGTGCCCCTCGTTTTAAACCCCAATATGTTTGGAGAAATTCGCTTCAGACACTTTGGAGTTTAGCCATGTCCGTCCGTCTGTCTGGCTGGTGCGCACGATAAGTCTCGAACGGATTAAGCGATTTGGTCCAAACTTTGGCTTTCGAATTTATTGTCCAAACTTAGTTTAAGTTCGAAGATGCGCCATTATCGGCCCACTCCCTCGGGTACCTCCCTCTACAAAAGTTCAAATTTGTTCGCAAAAATTATGTGCACGATAACTCTCAAAGGAACTAACATATTTGGTCTATACTTTGCACTTTGTAATATTTCTACCAGACATAGATAAAGTTCGAATATGGACTATATTGGTTCACTCCTTCGGGTACCTCCCACACAAAATTTCGGAAAAGTGCAATATAGGATCTCCTCTCGAATCCTTTTGATTTTTGTTGTACCAGCTTTTATTCACTGTCCCCCATATGACGGTACAAGTTTCATTAGGGGCAAGTCCATACTTCTTGAGGAAATAGCCTGAAAAGTGCAAAAGTGCAAAAACGCCTATGACACCGTGTGCAGTGGTTGGAGCGTAAGAAAACGCTCGAACGGATCTGCTGATTCGGTCCAAAATTTGGCCTCAGTAATATTTTGTAGATAGACCATATCGGTCCACTCCTACAGGTACCTCGACCACAGAATGTTCGTGAAAATTGTGCGATCCATAACTCTTGATTGACTGTGACCGATTTGGTACATACTTTACACATCCTAATATACTACCAGATATAGATCAAGTTCGAATATGGACTATATTTGTCCACTTCTTCGGGTACCTCGCACACAACTTTTCGGATAACTTCACTTTAAAACCTGCTCTCGAATCACTTTGACTTTTGTTGAAGCAACTTGCATTCGCTGCCTCAATTGCGACGGTGCCAGTTTTTTCAGGGGCAAGTCCATACTTCCTGAGAAAAGGAACTGAAAACTGTGAAAACCCACAATGGCACTATGTGTTGTGCATGGAACGCGCAGTACCTCTCGAACAGATAAACCGATTTGATCCAAAATTTGGCAATCGTAATATAATGGCTAAAGTTAAATCAAGTTCGAAGATATGCCTTATCGGTCCATTCCTTTGGGTACCTCCCCACAAAAGTTCAAATTTCTCGGTACAGATTGACGTTTTGATTTAGCTCCCATAGAAGGTTGCGACACGATTTTTGGTATTTTGACAGTTATTGCCAGATTATTCAACCAGAATATCTGAAATTTGGTATATAATATTATCTAGAGGTACAAAACATTATAACATGTATAAAATATTCCTTGTAAAAAAACATTTACAGTATAGGTCCACGTTTTGTAACGTGACAAGATGATCACGTACAACAACGCCCCAACAACATCACAACTAGCCAACCAACAATAAGGCCTTCACTACTCAACAGCGTGCCAGCCAACCAATACACACTGTTGGGTATACATGCATGACTTTGTGAAGTGTGTGTTACAGTGCGATTGGAGCTGATCAACAGGATTATAACTACGGTGTAATTCTCAATCACTTTGTGTAACTGTACACACATATACTTCAGTTTGTTGAGGGAAGGACAGGCTTGCTACTACAGGGAGCGAGCCATACGGGCTTGAGTATTGTTGCGTGTTCATAGTTCGTCAACCGACACGGGAGTGTAGATGGGTTGGGAAGTAATTTTGAGAGCTACCCTCTGCGCGGTGGCTAATACATTCACTCCACCTTCGGATGTTGTTCCACTCCACCTTCGGGTGTTGTTCCACTCTACCTTCGGGTGTTGTTCCACTCTACCTTTGGGTGTTGTTCAACCTCACCTTCGGGTGTTGTTCCGCTCCACCTTCAGGTGTTGTTCCACTCCACCTTCGGGTGTTGTTCCACTAGTCAGTACTTGTAGTAAACGATAGAAATTAACTTAGAACTAAGACTAACGAACATCGACTCGAGCAACCCAGCCGAGTGCAGAAGGTCTACAACCCCCAGTGGTCGAACCACGAATCACCGAGCGGCCGAATACCAAATCAACGAGTGGCCGAACATCTACACCACGAATTCCCGAGTCACCGAACGCCAGATCACCGAGTGGCCGAACATCTGAAACACGAATCGCCGAGAGGCCGAACATCTACGACCCGAATCACCGAGTGCCCGAGCACCTACAAGACGAAGCGCCGAACTACCCCACTACGAGCGAAGAATCGCCGAACACGCACGTACGAGCATTGGGTATCCGTTCAAGCGAACAACGAAGCATAGCACCCACGATCATACTCAACAACGAACTACTGAGTTCGCGATTATCTCCAAATCGCCTAATACGGAACAGCGAATCATCGAGTTCCCGATTATCCTCAAATCGCCTACTACTGAACAGCGAATTACCGAGTTCGCGATTATCTCCAAATCGCCAAATACCGAACAGCAAGTTCCCGCATATCTCCAAATCGCCAAATACCGAACAGCGGCTCATAGAGTACCCGATTATCTTCAGTTCGTCTACTACCGAATAGCGAATCACGAAGTTCCCGATCATCACCAAATCATTTACTACACAGCAACGAATCTCCTAGCCGGTCGCTCTTCCGTACATTGCTGAACCCCGAGTCATCCAGTTCCAAGGCTACTGCGAATCACCGCATCCGAACCTAGTGACAATCCGAATTGCCGACTTAGTAATGAGAGTAAATGACGAGTAACGAGAGCTCATTACTCTCCGCATTATCAGACAGTAAATACATATATAATTACTTACTTTACTCCTTACTATGTAATGGGTACGTTGGCACAGAACTTGTGTGACCGACTACAAATCCTAGGGTTGTGTGTTCAAAGATCTTAGTTTTAAGTACACTAAGATCTTTGAACACACAATCCTAGGATTTGTAGTCAGACACACAAGTTCTGTGCCAACATACAAACATATTTAAGGAAGTATTTTCTTCCTACATGCCATGTAAAAATAATGAATTTTACGGTCAATTTGTAAATAGGTTAAATAGGTACTACTGCCAAAAGTTACTGAATAAGGTCACTACTTGATAATGACTTTTTTGCTGGGCATAGAACGGTTCTCCCGATTTCTCACTTTTGACTTAATTTTTCAAGGATATTTTTGATGTCCTTTTTATCCTGGAATGCAATAATTTATAATTATTATATAAAGCCTATACTTTCCTCTTTAATATGACACCAATACCAGCATCGTACGAAGATTACAAGTATTTAAAATATTTTTTTGAAAAATGTTGACCTTTTATTTTTTTTGACCTCTAAAAGGTCAAAACGATGAGAAAACGAAAAATTAAAAATACCATTATACTCCATTTTACCTATACTTTCAAACGTATATAGTCCGGTTCAAGTGTAACAAAATTTTTTGAAAATTGTCGGACGGTGTAGTATATAATAGATAATTATCAATATAATGTGATTATCATCAGATAAGATATACTGCTCCACCCAGGGATAAGCTTTAATGTAGAGGAAGAACTCAGTACTTTCGTAAACGAAAGGGAACGGACCCGGTTATTCCGGCTATTTTAGCCGTTTCACCGGAATATGTTGGTTTTTCCCTTATAAGTGCATATAAATGATGTGTTTTTTAGAACCGCTGTATGTCATGAATAGTTCCTTCTACCAACCAGACCAAACTTGTAGAGAATTTTTCTGTCTACAATATTTGCTTTAGTCACTTTTTGATTAGATACACCGTTTTCAAGAAAAAAATGGAAAACGTAAAAAATCGATACATTTTTACCTTTGGCCCCGTGGACCCTCCGCGAAATAAATTCTCGTGGACTTCGGTGGAATGTACAGGTCGCGGTTTATTCGTCGTCGATATTTCGTTTCTTGGTATTTATCGACGCTACGTCATTTCTAAATACCTAAATATAAAAGAGGCATTCTTTATTAAATTAAGTCAATATTTATATGCACGCAAAATATATCTGAACTGATTTTCCAATTTTTGGAATTTTCCCAACAGTTATGGCTTTACGATTCAATTACACCAACTCTCACATGTCTACTTTTCCTCACATCTCAATAGGCCATGTGACATAAATTAATTATGTCTAGACATAAATGTTCAAAACCGAAATAATTGATTATTTTCTTTATTAGCTGAGAAATGAGAAAAACGATAGAAATAATTGAAACAGCTTGTGGATATGATATGCTTTTACCTGTGTTTGTCATTAATATTGTCTAAATCAATAGGAAACATAATAACAATATATTTCTTGTGGCAAACACATATTACCTTCATCAAATGATAACAACAATATTTCAATTTTAACTACAAAATTCTATTTAATTGAATATATTTCGATTTAAAACACACAAAACCAATTTCGAGAAAAAAAAACACATTCCTCCACTTAAAAATATTGGCTGCCAAAGAAAATATGCCACTAAGTGAAATATTGTGTTTTGCCTAAAAAAATATTCTCAAATATTTTATGTTGTTTATATTCTTTAGATTTTGTTTTTCGTTATTTGCAAATTTCATAAACATTACCATCATCAAGGATTTTAGCAGACATCATCATCATTGTCATGATTTGCTTTCGAATTTCATATAGGTTGTTACTCGGCATACCAGAATTCCAAAATACCAAACAAATATTCCTAATTGATTGCAACCATTTTCACTCAAGTCTGGCGGCATTCTTTTCAAGAACATATTTTAACATTTGCAAAAATTGCTAAAGTAAATTTCAAAACCATCTGTTTTCTTTCTCGTTTTGAATTGGCATGTACTGTTGTTGCAAATGGGTCTTTAAACTTTTGAAGAGATTTCTTGAGAAATTATTATCTGATTTTTATTTTTATTTGTGTTTTTTTTTTTTGGTTGATAAATAAATAAGGTAAAGGTATTTAAGAGATATTACGTTGCATAAGGTTGCTGTCCGATAGCACAAATGGGGATATATTTCGTCTGCAACTTACGCAAGCATCGAAAGTCTCGTTTACACCTCGAATTGTGTACACGGTGCCGTGACATAACTCCCACGGTCTTTGGGCATTTCAGGTGACGAGATACAGACCTAAACATTTTAATTTATCTCAACCATTAAAATTTCGTAAGCCCAATGGACAAATTTTGAACTTGACCCCTATCTGGTAAGCTTTTAACGGTAATTGAAAAAAAATTTTAAAGAAATTCGACAATGTTAATTTTTATTTAAAATGTTTTTGACTTTTGGGAACAAAACCATTAAAATGTAAATAATTGTTAAATTTCCAACCAACTTTAATGGTAACCGCAACAATTTAAACTTTGGTAAATTTCTCTAAACTGTAAACCTCCCACTATTACTTTCGGAAGTATGCATCATCTGGTGTTACTTTGTTTTGTTCTTAAATTCTCTTCCCTTCCATTCTCTTGTGACAGTTTTATTGAAATCTATGAGAAAATTTACATACCATTAACTTTTCAATAAAGCCGTTTAACTTTTTTTGTTTAACTTTAAAAGTGTTGCATTATCGCAATTTTCTACGCTTACCTTTTTACGTTTTTCGCCATTGGTAAAAGTGCATTAGTATTAATGGCTCGTCGGTGGTCTATACACAATGCTACAATAAACTGCTACTACTTTCACAATTACGCTCCCAGTCACTCGGGTCCTTCCGCCAAAGGCGAAATACTAACCCAGTGTCAGCTATAGAGCTGGTGGTGGTAAGTAAATTTAAATCCTTAAACACAGAACGGCGATTATTTATGCAATGTTGAAGCATATCGCCAACTTAATGCGCTGAGACGACATTCATGCATATTAACTACACTTAGTTGGATAAGGTGACTGAAACTGAAGGTCCAACAACAACAACAACAAAGTTGTAGAAGAAAAAATTATATTCAGCAGTAACTGGAGCAACTGGTGGTGGCAGTGGTGTATCAAGCGTTGGTTGACACAACTCTATAATGGCAATGAGTTTGCCTTTTGTTACTCTTTTATGAAAAGCAACAAAAGGGTCAATATGTCTCAAACAGCTGAGGGCGTTTTATAAGAAATATGGGCTATTAAAACTTCCACAACTAATCTATTCTATACAGAGAAAGTGTCTTTTATACTCTCGATGCATATAAATTATGGCAAATTATGCATAAGACTTTAATTTATTTGGGTTTTAATATTGATTGGATGGTCTTCTATGAATGTATGGCAAAAACAAAACAATGAAAAACATGTTAGATTTTTTTATCTTACGGGGTTAGAATGTATTAGTGGAAAAAAATTCCTTAGACTAAGTAGCAAAAAAAAAAAAATAAATAAATAAAAAATGTGTCTGCATTATTAAACCAAAACGAAGTATTCCTCAACTACAGATTTCGTATTTGCCTGATTGTCAAATACTGTGACTTCAGTCTTTAGACAGAAACAATAATATGGCTAAGCGAACAAAATTCTTTATCATAAAAATTATTTATATAAATTGCATTCTTTCTACATATTCGCCAAAACTACGAAATTACAATCGGGAACCTAAAGTTTAATACATCCCATGAACGTAACAATTCCTAGCAAGGATGCCTGGGCTAGTGGCAAACCTACTTTTGACGGTCTGGCTATCTATACAGACGGTTCCAAAATGGAGGATGGCACAGAAGCTGGGGTAAACTGCGAGAATCCACCAATTAAAAGAAATCCTTCAAAGTCAATGATAATTGCAGCGTCTTTCAGGTGGAGATTCTTGCCATAAGGAAAGCAGTGGAGTTGGTCGAAGGACTTTAGTGCAGTCTTGAAGGACCCGTGACTTTATATGTCGATAGTCAAGCAGTCCTCAAGTCATGAACCATAAATTCAAAAGCGATTCTCGACTGCAAAAACGCTCTTCTTGATGTACATGATATCGTGGTTCTTTGTTGGGTTCCAAGACACAGTGATATAACGGGGAAAAAAGTAAACTTCGAAAGGAAACTTCGTGGTGTCTTTCTCGAGAAGGCCGGACAAAGATGGCAAATGGAACCTGGTTGCAGGATATCCAAGGCAATCTGCCCTAATTACTGTCAACATAGCACCAACTCCCTTTTTCACTAAACAAGTTAGGTATAAAAACCACTGTGGCACAGTGGTACCACTTGTATGGAAAGGAGGGCCAAAAATAGTTGTAATCGAGCTACAGCCTCAAAATTTTAATCATGGTTTTATAACGAGCCCAAAAGAGAGAAAAACAATTTTAGTGAATGTAGGTCCACGTTTAGGTATAGCTCCCATATA
Organism: Musca autumnalis; assembly: GCF_047663935.1. Classification (NCBI taxonomy): domain Eukaryota; kingdom Metazoa; phylum Arthropoda; class Insecta; order Diptera; family Muscidae; genus Musca; species Musca autumnalis. Next base: position 187,210,787 of record NW_027411866.1, on the reverse strand, counting down.
AACGTACCTCCCGATATTCGGTATTTTGACGATTTTAGCCAAAATTTCCAATCGATTTGGCTGTTATTTTGCATTTTGTGTTTTGAGGGAACAACATACATCCTTGCAACAAATGTTCATTATAAGTCCAAGTTTAGATATAGGTCCCATATAAACGTACCTCCCGATATTCGGTATTTTGACGATTTTAGCCAAATTATCTAACCGAGTTGGCGGTAATTTTGTATTTTGACTTCGGAGGGAACACCATACCTCCGTGCAAAAAATGTTCTATATAGGTGCACGTTTAGGTATAGCTCCCATATAAACGTACCTCCCCATATTCGGTATTTTGACGATTTTAGCCAAATTTTCCAACCGATTTGGCTGTAATTTTGCATTTTGAGTTCTGAGGGAACAACATACCTCCTTGCAAAAAATGTTCAATATAGGTCCACGTTTAGGTATAGCTCCCATTTAAACGTAGCTCACGATTTTCGGTATTTCGGCGATTTTACAGGTGTGGTATAAGGGGAATAACTGACAGGGTGGCAGCTGGGGGCAGCTGGATCTCGTTTTATCGTAAACTAGAGACTTTACCCTGTATTTTAAAACAAATATGGACTTGCCCTTACGGGGCCAACATTAGTAAAAATCAACAATAATTTATAGTAATGATATTAAAACAAGTAAGAAATGTCTATAGTCGGACAGAGCCGACCATGGGATACCCTATACCACTATCCCTGGACAATCGCTCTCCACGGAACTTCTTTTCAATGATTGTGAAAATTTAATTATCAAATATCAGAGATGTAATGTATAATCCATATGGCCAAAACCAAAAAGTTATCTAGCATGACAAAGACATTTTTGTAGCAGGAAAGGAAAATTTAGTTCACACTAAAAATTTTCACACAAAACTAAAATGTAATGAAACCCACTTATGTAGTACTACTACTTCCGTTGTTTAACCGCTACGTTATTGAAATTTTTACCAATTTCACAGAAAAGTTTCAGTCCATTTAACCCGCTAAGTATTATCTGATCTTCACGTTGGTTTGTACGCTTCTTCTTCATCATAAACTCAAACTTTGTTTAAAATTTTGCGGGTTATTATTTTGACCTACGGAGCCGCTACAAAATTGGTTTAAATTTTGTTTTTGGTCCATTTCATTCCCTGAACATTTCACGACCATCAGCAAAAACTAATCATTTCTATTCTGGCCCGAACCCAACCTCCTTAAAAATTCGTAAAAATCGGTCCATAATTGCGGCCTTAAGATTGTTTACAATTTTTAATGGACGGACACACATCGCTAAATCGCTTTATCTCGTCGAGATATCAATTTTGGCATACCAAATAATTTGTCTAGGATGAATATTGGTGTAACATAAACTTTTGGAGAGACAATATGTAGCATGGGATAAAAATGTGGTTCTCTACACAGAACCCATTATATATTAGGCAGTAGGCCCGTTATCTAGCAAACACTTTATTGCAATTTACATCAGAGGAAAGGTCAGTAGTTTTTTTCCATATGTAGGCTACTTTGCGAAATATATATGTCCTCAAGGAATTAAAATATCGACGAAAAATAAAATTTTTATATTTTTCATACAAAAGGAATTGTCCATTTCACCCGCTAAAGAATAACAGATCATCATTCAAAATTGTAGGCATCTTTTTCGACCTATACTCTTACCCGGTGCAAAATTTCGTGACTATTGATGTATAATTGCGACTTCTAGCGAGTTTATTATTACACTACAAACAAATAACGGAATATATTAGGCTGTAACTCTGTTATCTGATCATGCACACCAACATAATTGGCATCAATTGAAAGGTCAAGCGTTCCACTTTCAAGTATAACTCACTTGTTTGGAATGTCACTTCCAGGAATTAAGATATAAGCTGTATATTAAAAATTTTCACCATTTTCACACAAAAGTTTTGGTCCATTTAACCCTCTAAATATTATCCGATCGCCATCTCAAATTGCAAGCTTCTCCTTTGTGATATACTCCTTCCTTATTTAAAATTACGCGTTGATCGGACTATTATTGAGACCTACAGAGCCGCTAGAAAATTGGATAAATATTATGTTTTTGGTCCATTTCACCCGCTAAATATTTCACGATCATCACCAATAAGAATAGGGATCTATTCTGATCTGAACCCGACCTCCATACAAAATTTCGTGACGATCGGTCCATAATTGCGGCCTGGAGCGTGTTTACAATTTATAATGGACAGACGGACGGACGGACGGACGGACGGACTGACGGACGGACACACATCTCAAAATCGCTTAATGTCGTCGAGATATGAAGATTGGTATACCACATTGGGGGTCTCCGATGAATATTTCGCGGTGTTACATGAATTTTTACCAAAACAAACTTATAATACCCTTTTCCACATTGTGGTATAGGGTATAAATAGCACAAAAAGTCATTTACAAAGAATTTATTTTTAAGGAAGTTAGGAAACGAATTTTCAATTTGTTTTTTCGTAAAAACATAGTCAATGCCATCAACTATAAGTTTCATTTTGGAAATTGTGCATTTACCTGTTCAATTTTTTTTAATTTTACTCATAAACTACGAATGCTTTGCAGATCTATATTTCGTTTTTAAGGCACAGCATACAAGTCTCAACTTCTTTGACTTAACTTGACTTATTACCGCTGTAAATTGGCAAAAATAATATAGGATATTAAAAATTTAATGTGTTTAGAGAATATTTCTTTCAATCGCAATCAACTTTGTCGCCATAAAATTTTCGATTTTTGTCCACGTGCGGAACCACAGTGTGTGGGAGTTATTACCGGTCATAGTATGGTAAGATCCCTAACTTCAAGATGGGATAACAGTAGCGTCGACTACTGTAGACTATGTAAAGATCCAGAGGAAATCTGGCCTTTCAGGTCGAATAACCCGCGAACCGGATCTGTCGCCGATGAAAATGATATTTTTTCCGTAATCGGACAAAACTTCAAAAAAATCTGGGGTTTCGATTACATATGTGGGTTAAATGGGCTATTTCTGCATAAAATGACTCTATCACGGAATAACTCTGCTAAACACGCTCCGATTTTATTTTGTTTTTTTTTTTTAAGATAGATATAATTTCGCTCTTCAAGGAAACGTATGTTTTTGGGGGGTTATTTTAGCCGGTTCTTCTGAATATGCGCATATTTCCCTTATAAGTGCATAAAAATCATGGGTTTTTTAGAACTGCTATATCTCAAGAATGGTTCTTTCTAGGAAAAAACTATAAAGGCCAAACTTGTAGATAATTTTTTGTCTACAATATTTACTATTGCCACTTTCTGATTAGATCAACTGGTTTCAAAAAACAAATTCGAAAACCTAAAAAAACCCTTAAAATTTGACCTTTAACCCCGAATAAATTTTTTCGCACACATGGAATCGATGGGCACTTTTAGGACGTTGCTTCTAATGGCAAGACCTAGCTCTCCACCAAAATTCAGCTTTGTGGGAAATTTGCTATTTTATGTCTATTTTGACTGGGCTATCTAAGCAATAGCCATATCCAACCTCCACCACAACTGCAGCCATCATCACAATCCCAGCAGCTATACACCCTTTACCCACAGTCATCAACCATACGCCCAGTCCTCAATTGCAACTACAATAACCACAATGCAATAACCAAACCAACATTTCTTCGTCAGTTTTTTTCCACCTATACGAACATCATCACCATCCCAGCAATAACAATCAACCACCACATACAATATTCAGGATGATCACAATGGACCACAAGGTCTCCGAGTGGAGCGGTTGCCAGCATAGGCAGCTGCTCGTCCTTAAACCAAACCAAAAAGGTGTAATACCATCCAAACCATTTTTTGACGTTTGTGAGTGTTCGTACTAGAACACCTGGGCCCAAACAATTCACGGATAGATCAATAAATTAAATCCCAATTCCTTAAATTGTTATGCTGCAAAACTCTCTATGGTTTTGGGAAACTTTGGAGAATTCACGAACAAAAATAAATAAAATCTTGTAAACAATTTTATCCAAGAAAACAAATATACCGATATATTCCATTTTGAGCAGGATATTCCGTGGAGAATATCTCGAAAACCGATTAGAAAATTGTTTTACTGCCTTAATCAAAATTTTTTATTCATATTTTAGATACATTTCTTGGTAAAGAGTAGTAGAAAATAATGGAAAAAATTTATAATTGTGTGTCACAAGGTGCTAATATCTGCTATAAATAACATACCCACCTGAATTTTTTCTGTCATTAACAAAGTTGTGGCTAAAAACAACCGTAAACGAAATTAATGCTTAAACATTGGTTATATGGTATTGAAATTTGCTGTAATTTGTAATGTATATTGCACCCTCAGCCTTTAAACCTACGATAAAAATGTACCTCATCGAAATAATGGTCTTACACTTCTCATATGTTTTGACGAAATCCGCTTCAAACAATTTGGAGTCGATTTAGTCAGGCTCGAGCACATGATAAATAACTCTCAAAAGGATCAATCGATTTGGTCCAAATTTTGGATCTCGCAATATTTTGTTCAAACTTTGAGTCATATCGGTCAACTCCTTCGGGCACTTTCCCACAAGACTTTAAAATGTTTCGCTAAAACTTTTTGATTTTTGTTATTGTTTGGCTTTAGGTCATTAAAAAACGAAGTTTTTATTGTTTTAAATCTTTATTATCCGATATTTCGATTACCATCGGTAATCATCTTCAGGGATATGTTTTAGAGAGAGATGCGGCTACTCGATTCTAATGTCACCATCGCTAAAATGATGCGCACAATACATATCGAAGGTCCAACTCGATTTCTTCGAGATATACATAGATCAGATTCGAATATGGATTATATCGGCGCACTCCGACACAAAATTTCAAATATTCGATTTCACCGAAACTTTGAACATTCTAAAGCTACTTCCAGACGTACATATATCAAGTACCAAGAGGATCTATATGGGACAACATCTTCAGACACCTCCCTCACAAAAGTTCAACATAAGTGCAGTTTATGGGATGTTCGAGGATCTATTGGATATTTTGACCAAATTGGATATTTTTTTCGTCCTGACATAAATCGTTCGGTGACTAACTAAAATGACTGTTTCACACGATATCTATCAAAAAGAATGACTTCCAAAATTAGGTCCACTTCCAAAATGGACTATATCGATCCATTCTTACAGGTATCTTCTCCACAAAAGTGCAAAAGTTTTGAACTTTTATCGAAGTCAAATTTATGAGCACAACATAAACATTTATTCGCAACGCCCAAAATCATTAAGTCATATACGACAAATGTTTCGATATTTTTGTCGGAAAGTCTATACGTCGAAAAATAAAAACACGAAATTCTGAAACTCCCGACTGTACAATTTTGGGCATAGTCCTTGGAAAGTTTGTAATGTCATCGAGTAAATATACCATTGGGTTATCAGATGGAGTTTTTTCGGCTTAACCTATTTTGCTAGGACTTAGCTAAAATTTTTCAGAGTCTTTTCAGTGATATTTTTTCGATCACGTTTTTGCAAAGCCCACATATGGGGTTCGTAGTCTTAAAACAGTATTGCGAGTAGGATTCGGAGTCTTGTTTTTATCGCCTGATAAAAATGTTTTTTTCTTCATGTAATTTTGTGGATGTTGTAGTTGGCTTGCACGGACTCTATCAATTCTGGTAAAATAGTAAAGTTTTGTGACATAAAAGAATATTATTTTCTCACAATAGCTGGATATGCAACCAGTTTTGAAAACAAGGAGCCGTAGAAAATATTTTGAGTTATTCTTTTTTTGGAGGTATTTATTCCAATTTATTAATAATTGATATACGAATAACATTAAATAATTTTTGAGATACATCTTTTTACGTGTTATCCAAATTTACAATAAGTGTAGTTATGTATACAGCACCATGCTATAAGAGATGTATGAATAATGACACTGTGATACAAAAGTTGACAAAATTTTTTTGCAAGAGTTCTGATGCATAAATTCGGTATTGTTGGAAGTCCATTAAAAAGACGAAAATACCTTTTGTTTCTTTGGGTCACTTCGTTTTTTGATTTTATAACAATAAATGTAGCGAAAAACGGGGTTTTTTGTATTTTCAACTTTAAAGGGGCATAACTTATTTTTTCCACAACGAATATATTCAGCTTACTTTTTCTTTAAAAGGGGAGAATTATGTCTTTGGTTTGGTTTTTTTTTAAATCGGTTAACACATGGCTAAATTGTAGTGGTTATAGGATGATAAAAACGCATTAAAAAATAAAAATAATTTTTCTCGTGCTCTAGGCTGCGTTGAAGATACCAAACAATGTAATTATTTACTTTCATCAAGAAGGGAATATAGTTAGCTTTCCAACCAATGAAATCAATTGAAAAATAGATCAGTTATGTCATGTTTTGTGTTTTAACTTCTTGGTTTTTTGTATATTTTCCACCACCACCTAATAAAGTTTTCGGCGTGGTCCAACATTAGGGTGCCATAAAAAAGAAAAATTATTAAAGTAAATACCCCAACATTTTCATTTTTATACCCTCACTATTTATGGTAACGAGGGTATATACACGTTCATGCTGAGTGTATATCTCCGTCAGCACAGCTGACCGATACTTTCTAACTTGTTTTGGTTTCCTTAGTTTCAGTATGATTACTGACGACAAAGAATTGGGGTTTCGTTCAAGAAAATATATTCCGAAACTATTGTGCGTTGGCACTGGTGTCCCAGTGCGTGTAATTGTTTTACCTTCTTTGTAATTAATAACAATCATACGCACTGGGGTTACATTGCTTAAAATTCAACATTTTGATAAAAGAAACAAGTATTAGAGATGCTATAGTCGGCTATATTAATGGGTCGATTCCGTATTGCGACGCGAGTCGTGCCGCGTTGCCAGATGCAATTTTTCCATTACGTATGGCAGTACTCCCCTGACGTCGTCAAATTTTGTCGCCGTAACGTTAATTTTCCGGCGACAACAAATTAGCTGTCGCCGTGCATTTTTACAAATATTTTCATTTATTTTAAGTGAATTCATTTAATTTTATATAAGTTTTTTGGTGTTTCACTACTTATAATGGTAAAAATTACTACAAAACAGCAATTTGAAATACTGGTTGAAAAAATGGAAGCCCACCCAAACGTAGCTCGTGGAGTCGGACTTTTTGGAGAAACCAAAAGCCACTTTTGATGAGGTGTGGAAGGAAGTTGCGGAGCAATTAAATAGTTGTGGTCCACCAACCCGTTCACCAGATGAATGACACAGAGTGTGAACTCGTATTAAATCCAAACTTAAGAAAAAATGTCTCAAAATAAGAACATTACAGCTACAGGAGGCCGACCATCACAAGAAATATCTTTGTCGTCAAAGGAGCAAGCGGTAGCAGACTTACTGCAAATTAATATGGTTTCAAATCCTGCAGATGTGATCTACGGAATTGAAGAGACGTGGGATGATAATAACAGTGAAATTGGACAATCTGCTGAAGTAGAAAATGAAAGACCTCAAGATGAAGTAGAAATTGACAACGTACGCTCCACTCGCAGGAATCGAAATAAACCGGAAGACCAAAAGATTCACATTCTTAACCTCACATTTGTTAATAGGACACTTTAGGATTTTTTTCAGAAATAGTAAAATCCCAGCAAACCAAATGTCTGATGTCCGACACGTCTGAACAATTTCGGAAGCAAAGTCGTTCAGATTTCGTTCCGATTTCTAAACGATTTTTCGGAGAGGTAATAGTTCAGACTTTGTACCGATTTCGTTCCGATTTCGGAACGAATGTCGGAAAGAAATTTCCTTTCCGAATTTCCCAAGGATTTTCTTCAGATTTCGTTACGAAATCGGACCGAAATCGATCCGATGCCGCTCCGACATTTCGTTCCGAAATTATGTCAACCACTTCATACAACTTTCGTTAAGATATCGTTACGATTTCGGATCAGATATCGGACGTATCGTCCGAATTTTGTTCCGATTTCGTTACGAAGTCGGTACGACTGGTTTGCTGGGATATTACTCGCCAACACAACTTTTAAACTAAAATATCCTTTTCTATTCAGATGTAAATGGCGAACATCTTCCTTTGGTACCAACATATGTACGTGTGTTCCGTCAATTTATTTTGATGGTTTCCCTCTTCTGTTAATTTGGAAACAATCCAAATTTTACACAGTTTTTCCTGTATTAACTCCAGAACATCGCTTAAAACCTTTGACAATGTGGGTTGAGCCATCCCGAGGTTAAAGTCATTGCCATTGGATTTTTGAACGCTTCCATCTGCAAAAAATCTTTAAGCAGCACACACTTTAATGAGTGGCTGTATTGCTGTTGATCAGTGGATTTTTTTAAAGTCATTTTTAATCCCTCCGAAAATAGGCTTTAAACATAAAAAATTAACAATTATTTTGATGAATGTTGGAAACCAAACACACTCACAATACTGATAGCAATTCTAAAGGATTCGATTTATATCTTAAGTATCGCTTGATAGATACTACGTTAACTATATTTTCTCCACTATCATCAAAAAATAGTTCCACTCAGCCTATCATTTTAGAAAACTATTACTTTTGTGTACAACTTGCTGTGATATTTTTTTTCTGATTTATTCAAATCAAAACAAAAAACGCTCCGCTACATCACCGATAACTTCCCAGCAAACCAAATGTCGGATGTCCGACATATCGGAACAATTTCGGAAGCAAAATCGTTCAGATTTCGTATCGATTTCTATACGATTTTTCGTAGGGGAATTCGTTCAGATTTCGTTCCGATTTCGGAGAAAATGTCGGAAGTAAATTTCCCTTCGAATTTGCTAATGTTTTTCTTCCGATTTCGTTACGAATTCGGATCGATATGTCGGAAACAAATTTCCTTTCGCACATTAACCACCTTTTGTATATATCTAACAAGCAACATTTTAGTTTGTTGTCGAAAACAAAATGGTTGGTTATAAAATTCGCATATACATTTTTTAAATATTTTAAATATAAATGCAACATATAATAATTCAAGCTAGTGCTGATAGACTCAACATATTCGTACACAAAGTTTACATTGTTCTACTATAACTACAAAATGATAACAACAGTGAAAATCATTAGATATCTTTGAAATGATAATCTTCCAATAAAAAACATAACAAAGAAAATTTATCAATAAAACAGAGGCATCAGAGAAAAATTTTTTTCTTTCGACAATCATACGAAATTATTCCAAAATCGTTCAGAAATCTTTACGAAAGTTCGGAAGGAACCTCAGATTTTCATACGACATTATTCCGAAATCGTGCAGAAATCTGTACGAAAATTCGGAGGAAAAAATTCGAATTCCGAATTTCCCAAGGATTTTCTTCCGATTTCGTTACGAATTCTGACCGAAATCGATCCGATTTCGCTCCGACATTTCGTTCCGAAATTATGTCAACCACTCCATACAACTTTCGTTAAGATATCGTTACGATTTCGGATCAGATATCGGACGTAACGTCCGAAATTTGTTCCGATTTCGTTACGATATCGGTACGATTGGTTTGCTGGGTTGTTATCGACGATTATTTTCTATCGCTTTACGTAGTAAAATTTTTAAATTTTATCGCAGAGACGATTGACGACGCGACATGACTCGCGTCGCAATACGGAATCGACCCATAAAATTCAACATTTTGATAAAAAAAAAAAAAACAATAGAGAGACAGTAGTCGGCTATATTAAGTAAAAATACTAGAGGCATTTAGAAATAGATTTCAGTGATTTTTATCGAATCGATCAATAAACGAAAGTCCAATATTTTAAGGTATTACATAACTTGTTACCAAAGGTACCACAAAAATATCATGGCCCGTACACGATTGTAATTTGTATCAATATAGTTCTTTACAAACAAATCAAAAATGTTTTGCGACATTCTCTATACTACCTATATTTTTTCGATTTTTTGAAAGTGATAAGTAGGGGTAACCCCTTAAATTTTTACGAGTAATTTTTACTGTTTTCATTTGGCATGTTCCCGTACTTTATAAAGTGGTAAAAGTCGTAAAAGTTGTAAACGATTTTCATATAAATTTTGTGTACGGGAACGCAAAATGTGTAAAAGTGGTAAAAATTGTAAAAACTTTTTAGTTCTGGAACAGAGCTATTATTACGAGAAAGGAAATTTTGTAAGCTTTAAAAATGGAAAAACAAAAAAATCTGTTAAAAAATACATGAGTTATGAAATTTTCTGCGCTTTAACTCATTGGGTTTTAAATAATATTTTTAACTCTCCACCGAACTAAGGGGTGGTTATATTACGTTTGTCGTTCCGTTTGTAACTACTTGAAATAATAATTTAAGACCCTACAAACTATGTATATTCTTGGTCAGCAATTCTTTATCGATATAGCCGTCCGTCCGTCTGTGGAAATCACTCTAGCGTCCGAACGGATTGAAGTAGGTGGATGAGATTTTGGTAAAATCTCTTGTATGTATGTATGTATGTATGTAAAACTTTTGGTATTGAAAACGGGCTATGTAGGTCCCCATTTTGGTATAGCTATTAGCGTTTCCGAGAAATAGTCATTTCTTTCTTCAGTGACGCGTGACACGTCGTCATTTTAAGGAATTTTTAAGATATTTATCCGATTTAACCACCGAATCGGTTGTAATTTGGCATTTTGTGTATCCGGAGGCTTAAAAACATTTCTACCAAAAATAGTTTATATAGGTCCACGTTTTGGTATAGCCCCCATATAACACCCATATATAGTATGCGTAATTTTAAGATATTTTGCATATATAAGTCCCATTTCACCACAGAATCAGTTGTAATTTGGTATTTAGTGTCTCCAGAGGCTACAAAACAGTTCTACTAAAAATGTTTATGTTGGTCCACGTTTCGATATAGCCCACATAGGAAGGTATATACCGATTTTCGATATTTTGAAGGTATATACCGATTTTCGATATTTTGAAGGTTTTAACTATATTATCATAGCAAAATGGCTGAAATTTAGTATTTAGTCCTCCTTTGGGCTACAAAACTTTCTCCCAGAAATTTTTCGGTATCGGTCCAAGTTTTGATATAACCCCCATAGAAATGTAAATCCCGATTTTCGGAATTGCGAAGGTTTTAGCCTTGGTATCATACCGAAGTTGTTTAAATTTGGTATTTAGTCTTTTTCAGAGTTACAAAACTTTCCGCCAAAAATGTATCTGTATCGATCCACGTTTTGATATAGCCCCCATAAAACTATACCTCCGGTATTCGATATTTTGAAGGTTTTAACGTCATTATAACACTGAAATGGCTGAAATTTGATACTTAATCTTTAATCTTCGTTGGGGGTACAAAACTTTCCACCTGAAATTTGTTGGTATAGGTTCCCGTCTTCTTAGGGCCCCCATAGAACTTTATCTCCCGATTTTCTGAACTATAAAAATTTTGGCCTCAATATTCCACCAAAACGGCAGAAATGTGGTACTTAGTCTTCGTTGAAGCTATAAAACTTTTCACCTGAAATTTGTCGGTATTGGTCAACGGCCTTCATATTATAGTGAAGGTTGTGTCTTCAATATTCCACCGAAATGGCTGAAATGTGGTATTTAGTGTTAAGTGGGGTGCAAAAATTTCAACCTGAAATTTGTGGGTAAAGATCCATGTCTTCGTATAGTCCCCATAGAACGGTACCTCCCGATTTTCGGTATGTTGGAGGTTGTGTCCTCAATATCCCAGCGAAATGGCTAAAATATGGTAATTTAGTCTTCGTTGGTGGTATAAGGTCCACGCCTTCATATAGCCCCCTTGAACGGTACCTCCCACCAAAATGTCTGAAATTTGGTAGAAGATTAATGCTGGAAGTTTACAAATTTCCATGTGAAATTAGTCGGTATAGATCGACGTCCTCATATAGCCCCTATAGAACGGTACTTCCCGATTTTCGGTATTTTGAAAGATGTGGACTCAAATAGCCCCCATAGAACCGTACCCAGCAAAAATTCGGATCCGTTAGTCATTACGTAACCCATTACAAAGTAATTTAAACAAGCTTCTTTTCGCATTACAAGTAAACTGAAAAGTAATGGGCTACTCCTTAAAAAAATTTACATGGCAAAGCTACTTAATTTACTCCTCACTAAGTAATGAGCACGTTGGTACAATGTGTGTGTGTCCGACTATAAATCCTAGGGTTGTGTGTTCAACGCTCACCGTCGGCACGCGAGTTTTTGTTAATTAAAAAATAACAGTTCGTGGTGCACATGTGCACTGCACATTTAAGTTCTTAAGCAACCCTTAATATTCGTGTGCGTGGCATAGTGTCTAGTGTCTTTGGCTAGAAATCGGAGGGTTCGTGGGTTCAACTCGGGCAGACAGAATAACTAGTTATTCTAGTGGTCATAAAATAACTAGAAACTGAGGCAGCTCATCGAAGATGTCAACCGCTTCTCTTACCTAGGAAGCACAATCTGCAAAGACGGAGGACAGCTTTCCATTCTCTACACAAAATCTGGAAAGCAAACATATCAACAAAAACAAAGCTCAACATTTTCAATAGCTTTGTAAAATCTGTCCGTTTGTATGGTTGCAGTACCTGGAGTACAACACAGTTCTCTCTTAGGAAGATTCAAGCCTTTTACAATAGATGCCTGAAACAAATCCTGTGAATTTTTTGGCCTAACTGTGTTACTAATGAGCAACTTTACATTATGGCGAACTGCAATCCAATAGAACTGAAGTCAGCAGACGCAAATGGACATGGATTGGGCACATTTTGAGGAAACCTCCTAGTGAAATCTCAAGACAAGCTCTACATTGGAACCCACAAGGCCATCGAAATCCTGGCAGGCCTTGAAATACATGGCTCCGTGTTGTGAAGAGGAATGTCTCTCTTGCAGTCTTCAATTCTAGCTAACGATCGACAAAGATGGATAGAATTTGTAGACGCCCTATGTTCCTCGTGAACTTTTATATAATTTACAAGTTTATTTTAATTTAAACTATGTAACGTTTTATAAATAAAGGAAATATACATATACATATATATATATATATATATATATATATATATATATATATATATATATATATATATATATATATATATATATATATATATTCAAATCCAGAATATCCTGGTTTTGGTCTAGCCGGTATTGCCCAATTATATGTATTTCGCTAAATTCGGAAAATTGTAAATATTGCTCCATGTTTTGGAAAGAACAACGATGACGCCCCATATGAGCTGTTTTGAAGGGAGTATGTATTATCAGTTGAGACATATGTACAACTCCTGCAATAAGAGGAAGAGTTTAAAACTTTCATAAACGTTCCTACACTTCAAAACAGTTCGTGGTGGAGGGTATAAAACGTTTGGCCCGGCCGAACTTAACGCCGCTCTTACTTGTTATTTTTAACATTGGAACCCCAGTGCGTATGCTTGCTTAAAATTAGAAAGAAGATAATAACAATCATACCCTCAAGCTGTACACAGATATATATAGGTTCATTTAAAAAAATATCCAAAATAACAAGAATGTATTTAAGCCCATTTTTAAATTTTTAAACATATTTTTGTCATAAATAAGGGCATTTGACAAACAATTCCTTTGAATTTGATTCTGCTGACGGATCAAGTAGAAAGGTAGACCAAAACGTCTACTTGGTATCTGGAAGCCTAGAAGACCGAAGCATATAGAAATTCATTCTGAGTTTTGGCTGAAAGAATAACCACACTTTTTTATCTACCTATGTATGTGTGTAAAAAAATTTGTATTCTATACTACTATCTTCAAAATATACTATACAATATATCACTTTTTAAAAATTTAAAGCCTAGACAACGATACATTTATTTAAAATTCTTATTTGGTTGTTGTTGTTCTAAAACTTCCACAACTCATGTCATTTGTTTTAGTAAAAACTTTGCCTAACAACTTTTCGTTGGCGTGACCATATGTTTTCATATTTTTCAGGATTTCATTTTTTTGGTTGGAGGATGTGACAATTTACTGGCGCTGACAATTTTTATATTCTCATTTGTTGTCCATGTTGTTTATATTTTTTATTTTTGTTTCGTTGTTTTTTTTTTTTCTAACAAAGTTTTTGAATATTTTTAAAAGTTTTTCTTCATATTTTTGTGGCTACGTTGCTGTTCACTTTTTGCTCTTACTAATATTTCGTTTTATTTTCATAAAACATGTTAATTTTTCCTGACTTGCTGAATATTGTTTTGAAAGATCAGCTATTAAATTATTTGCCAGAATAACATTAAAATGTCCTCAGAGAATTTTTTATGATGTTGTACATGTAGCCTGAGAAAACAACAACAGGAGCACACACCACTTTTAGTTGAAGGCCTTGAAATGTCATTGTGCGTGTGTTCATGATTTAAAGAGGCAGTTGCCGTCAAAACAAACATAACCTTAAATTTTATAGTTAAGATTATTTCACAAGCAACATAAGAAAACACCTGTAAACTGTAGGAGGGAATAACAAACGCTATATCAATATATTTATGTACATTTAGTAAATTGAGTTCGGTGTGGAAGTGACAACAAAAGCAAACTTCGCACATTCAATTATGAAATGTCGTTTTTTAATATTTTGAAAACTTTAGATGTTTATGACTTTATTGGAATTTTCAATAATTTTGCTTGGGTTGGGGAGTTTGCAATTTATTTTAGGCATGGCGTTGGGATGGGATTTTAAAAGATTTAATCGTAATTACTTTTTCCACACACATAGGAACATACAGGAAATGATTATGAACGATGTATATGTAATAGTTAGCATGTACCAAGAAGAGATGTCAAAACAAGGAAATGAAAGTTTTATTTCAATAATAATCATAAAATTTAAAGGCATTTTTAATGAGTTGAAAATTTAGTAAGTTGTGATAAGCCGAACTTTTAATACTTTCCCCCATGAGACTAACTCAAACTATCAAATCAACTAGACTAAATCGGGCGGTAAAATTACACATTTCAATAATATGTTATCCACTTATTGCTTCTTAAGGTATTATTTCGTAAGTTACAAACGAAATGACAAACGTTATATAAAAACTTTCAAAGGCCGCACTAAAAAGCGTTTGTTGTGGAAGCTATGCAGGGTTGAATTAGAAAAAAGCTCATCACTGTGAAAAACACATTACATGTGAGAAGTTAAAAGTTCGAGGACAGATAAACTATATGCTACTACCAACCTTTTTCCACTAATAAATCAGTTGTTTTAAAATAATAAAACAACAACAATGGGATTAAGCCAGACTATTTGGAAAAACAAATTTGGTTTTAAATAAAGATTTGAACTATCCGAAAAATAATATACCCTTGGATCGTACATTGACATTTATTAGTTTATTCATTACAAAACGAAAAAAAAACTTTTTTTTGATTATTGAAAAATGTTCGGATATCTTATCGAGAAGTATTGGCTTTCCGAAAAAATAAATATATCGACAAATCCAATGTAAATATTAAAGTCGTACGGGATGCTCGGTGCATACAACAGACTGCCGCAGCTAGTCTGTAGATAGATTAATAAAATTAAGCAGGCGGTCTGCTTAGTTTGAGTGGTTGTAAGACACTCATTTTATTCAAAATATTTACAACTTATTTGCTAGTTTACAAAATATTTCTTAACCTTGACAATCAATAATTCTTATCTCTAAACTCTTCATTGACCAAACCAAATAACCCGTTGATCAATGAAGAATTTTCCCACATCGTGTATGTCATAATAAGGGTCATAAAACCTTAAGTGCGAGCGCTCGTATTTGCAACACGTAATGTCCACACGACACTAGTGATAACAGCTACCGCTGCATGTGAGATCTTGAAGACTATCTTCTATTTAATGTGTTCACGAAATATGTAAACCTAATTTACCATTTATGATAAGAACTTATAATGGTAATAAAATATTTATTTACTTAGGCAGCTGGAAATTCTAGTTGAAGATTTATTTTTAATGATCAAATTTTCCAGCGCCTCGACATGAGCCGAAAGTATGTACAAAAGTTATTTGTACATTCTCGCGGCCGGCTTAAAAAAGTTTGGAGTTTAATTACACAGTACAACAAAATTGCACTTTTTTTAAAATTACAAGAAACCCCGCACAGATTATGAAAGAGTACCCAAAAAAGAGAAGACACGTGTATCGTAGTTTTGAAAGTTTAGGTCGGAAAGTAACCTAAATAGGTGTGGCAAGTTCCGCCCATTTTTAGAGGTTTTGAAATATTCGACATCAGATTCCTTGGAATCCTTGCATTTTAGGTATAAAGTGTCTTTGGCAGTATTGCAGACAACAATGCGGTGTATCTTTTTATGAAAAAAATAACCCTCATGCGAGTCACTAAACGGCTCATGTTGGTCCTTTTTTTTCAATAACGTTTAAAAACTCCTTTAAAATTTCATCGTATCAGATCAAAATATTCCACAAAATGTTGTGTCATAAAATTTTACTATAGGTCCTCGGATGCACCAAAACTTTAAATCGTACCTAAACGCCCGGAATTTGCCAAAAGTAAAATCAATTTTTAGGGTTAATGTTGTACTTTATCTGAGTTTATTAAGTTTTATCCCACAAAACTTCATTCTAGATAGAAAACGCCGAATAAATGAAATACGTCTTTGCAATATATATCAAGAAAATATATACATCAAGTTTGCCAACAAAACACCCAAATATTTTTTAATAAACTTGTTTTATTCTTTTTTCGAGTTGATGCATGAAAGTAACATGAAATTTAGTTTTAGACGAAAAGTGCTGAAATAAGAAATATTCTACACAAAATTTCACTGTAAGTCCCAGAACAAACTAGATATCAAAGAAAAATACTTTGTAAAGAAAAGAACGTTACAAAATTAGATATTATAGGTAGAAATTATTTGTTAAACGTTTAGGCTCTTAATTAAAATTTATTCCATACTGAGTCAAAATCTCCTAAAATACTTCACATTTAGGGGATTATGTCAAAAGAAGAAATGTTCTAAATCAAATTTCAAAGACCAGCATAGCGTTTGGAGCAGGTCTGAAAAAAGCAAAACTACTGCTTTTAAGACATACTTAGAACAAATATTTTCTTCTGTATCATTATCTCAGACTCAGGATGATATAGATATTATGAATTTTCTAGATGTTCCCTGCCCAATGGATTTTCCAATAAAACCTTTCCGAATACAGGAAGTTATTAATAAATCCATTGTTATCAAGGCGTTGCCAGAAAAAGGATACGTGTATATGACGGTTCTGTTCAATTCGATTTTAAGATTGTCCCCTTTCCCTACGCCTTGGAAATGTGCAAAAATTATTATGATATTAAAACCCAACAAACCGGAAAATATGATAACCTCATATAGACCCATCAGCCTATTACCAATTCCTGTACTGGAGTCAATTAACTTAGTACCTGAAGTCTTATTATTTAAAAAAAAGTTGAAAAAGGTCGAATAATAACCAATTATCTAAAGTGATTGCATTTAAATAAAAGTGGTGACAAAATTATTTATTTGAAAGATTCCATCATGAAGAAGAATATACTTATTGAGGCTAAGTGAAAAATTATTTTCTAGTTTTTAGTGCATTTATAAAAAACACTGTAACTCATTTTTTACTAATTTTTATACCCTCAGCATTAATGCTAACGAGGGTATATCACGAATATTGTCAATTATTTCATATTCCATTTCAGAAAAAAGGATAATTTTTTTTTCGCGCTACATCAACGATTTTTGATATGTAGGTTAAGAAAAAAATTCCCAGTACGAATCTGGTCGCGAGCCAATTTTTGGTTGTTGCGGACAAAAGTTATGGCGGTTTTATTTCGCTTTTTAAGAAAGAAAATATTATAAAAACTCTAATTATTTTAATGAGCACAATTGTTACCTAAAAGTTCTCTCGAAGTGACTTCAGCTAGTAGATTGCATAATACCTGCAAAATGTTACACCGAATTCGCGGAATGTACATAAAATTGATAAATTATTGAATATAAGTCAATTTTTTTTTTTCAAAATTAAGTCCCATTTGGTGGTCATAAAATTACATAAAAATTTGTTGTGGATCAAAACTTCACGGCGAATCAAATGAGACTACAATCTCACAGATTGGTGTTATAGTTTCGATGTTACAGCCAGAATAATCACATATGTTGGTCAAAAAAATAATTTTTTGTTTGAAAAAATATTTTTTCACATGCATTATGTAGCAGAAAATATTGTAAAAATCTATAGGAATACTTCTTTTATTTTGCTTAAATCTCCCATTAAAATATACGGATTTTGCTTTATTGAGATTCATATTAAATCTTTCCCATTAGGGAAGGTAATTGGGTTGATGAGGATATATCTCAGAGCTTCTGAAATGGAAATAGAGGTCAAATAACCCATTTTAATTTATATGCATTTTAAAATACGTGTAAATCGCGTACTTATCAAAATCATTTTGTCCGCATGTGATTTTCATGTACAGCAAGACCATATCTATTAAATTGTATATATTTTTCGAAATATAATTTGGACTCTAAAATGTAGCATCGGCTGCACCTTAGCATTAAAAACCCTATAAAAAATCGCTAATTTGCGCAAAGTGCATACAATTTTTGTCCGCATCCGATTTCAGTGTCGATATACATATATATATTTGAAGGCGATCAATCAAGAACCGTGGATATAGCATCACACACTATTTTTTGGGATAAAATGAATGTAGCTTCCTTATCAGTGAAGTTTTCAAATCTCTGTTTCCGCTAAAACGAAGATGCTGCACTAGTTTTTTCATTGCAGTAGAAACTAGCCACAGGAAACGCGATAAAATACGCGATATTTTTAAAAAACAATTTTAGGTGATTTTTCTACTTTGGAATTTTTGGTAACTCGCGTTTTAGTAGATGGATTTTCACGAGGAATGATCTATTGCATCCGGAACGTAAAAAACTAAAATGTGCAATGGAGAACGAGGTTTTCTAGAGACAATTGCAAATATTAGATCCGAAAAATATGATTTTTAGAAAAATGTTCGCACAAAATTTCCGCATTTGGATGCAGATTTCTATGAAGCTGTGCAGACTACATTCACAATATACGCATCAAATAACTCAGAATCGCAAGTACTACAATCCTATATATGATTTTTTGAAAACCCTGTTTGCGGAATGAAATTAGAAGACAGTTTCAAAAAAACACTGTAAATCTGGCTTCAAAATGTCAGCATCATTTAATGGCAGAAGCAGTTCAAATTTTGAAAAGTAATACATTAGTTAGATGATCCTTATTTAGTTTGCTTCTACTTTTACCGAGAGACAGGAAAATCGAGAGAAGTGTGGTTTACTCACAAATCGATAGAAAAACAAGTAAGAAAAGTCTATAGTCGGACGGAGCCGACCATGGGATACCCTATACCACTATCCCTGGACAATCGCTCTCCACGGAACTTCTTTTCAATGATTGTGAAAATTTAATTATCAAATATCAGAGATGTAATGTATAATACTTATGACCAAAACCACAAAGTTATCTAGCATGACAAAGACATTTTTGTAGCAGGAAAGGAAAATTTAGTTCCCACAAACTAAAATGTAATGAAACCCACTTATATACTACTACTACTTCCGTTGTTTAACCGCTATGTTATTGAAATTTTTACCAATTTCACACAAAAGTTTCAGTCCATTTAACCCGCTAAGTATTATCTGATCTTCACGTTGGTTTGTGCGCTTCTTCTTCATCATAAACTCAAACTTTGTTTAAAATTTTGCGGGTTATTATTTTGACCTACAGAGCCGCTACAAAATTGGTTAAAATTTTGTTTTTGGTCCATTTCATCCCCTGAACATTTCACGATCATCAACAAAAACTAATAATTTCTATTCTAGCCCGAACCCAACCTCCTTAAAAAATTCGTTACAATCGGTCCCTAATTGCGGCCTTAAGCTTGTTTACAATTTGTAATGGACGGACACACATCGCTAAATCGCTTTATCTCGTGGAGATATGAATTTTGGCTTACCAAATAAGAGGTCTAGGACAAATATTTCGTGGTGTTACACAAACTTTTGGAGAGACAATATGTAGCATGGGATAAAAATGTGGTTCTCTACACGGAACCCATTATATATTAGGCAGTAGGTCCGTTATCTAGCAAACACTTTATTGCAATTTACATCAGAGGAAAAGTCAGTAGTTTTTCCCATATGTAGGCTACTTTGCGAAATATATATGTCCTCAAGGAATTAAAATATTGACCATAAATAAAATTTTATATTTTTCATACAAAAGTAATGGTCCATTTCACCCGCTAAAGAATATCAGATCATCATTCAAAATTGTAGGCATCTTTTTCGACCTATACTCTTACCCGGTGCAAAATTTCGTGACTATTGATGTATAATTGCGACTTCTAGCGAGTTTATTATTACACTACAAACAAATAACGGAATATATTAGGCTGTAACTCTGTTATCTGATCATGCACACCAATATAATTGGCATCAATTGAAAGGTCAAGCGTTCCACTTTCAAGTATATCTCACTTGTCCGGAATGTCACTTCCAGGAATTAAGATATAAACTGTATATTAAAAATTTTCACAATTTTCACACAAAAGTTTTGGTCCATTAAACCCTCTAAATATTATCCGATCGCCATCTCAAATTGCAACCTTCTCCTTTGTGATATACTCTTACCTTATTTAAAATTACGCGTTGATCGGACTATTATTGAGACCTACAGAGCCGCTAGAAACTTGGATAAATATTATGTTTTTGGTCCATTTCACCCGCTAAATATTTCGCGATCATCACCAATAAGAATAGGGATCTATTCTGATCTGAACCCGACCTCCATACAAAATTTCGTGACGATCGGTCCATAATTGCGGCCTGGAGCGTGTTTACAATTTATAATGGACAGACGGACGGACGGACGGACGGACGGACGGACTGACGGACGGACACACATCTCAAAATCGCTTTATCTCGTCGAGATATGAAGATTGGTATACCACATTGGGGGTCTCCGACGAATATTTCGCGGTGTTACATGAATTTTTACCAAAACAAACTTATAATACCCTTTTCCACATTGTGGTATAGGGTATAAAAAGACATATTGGCTTCAACTAGAGTTGTGCCAAAGGAACTATTTGGAACGATCTAGTTCACTTCGCAGTTCCCAAGGCCCACTTTTTTTCTTTGAACAAACTGCGTATACTTAACATCACACGTTATATTTCATGATGTTACTCATACGTTTTGGAACTAGTACAAGGAACTAGGAACTAGATTACCCAACTCTAGCTTCAACCCATTTTTACCCAGTTTTTAACATAAATGTTGCCATAGCTTCCACGCAAATTATCTTTTAAGTCCAATATTTTTTGCCATGTCCAAAAACATTTCATTTTATACAAAAATATTTAATTTGTATAATATACAATCACAAGTCGCGGGTTCTAAAAGGGTAAACCTTGGCTTCAGCTATGTTAAATTTTCAAAAATATTGGTGATATACACTTTCATACAGGCAAAATGTGTCTCAGCGAAATAATGGTTTTAGACCTCAAGTATGTTTGGACGAAATCAGTTTCAGACAATTTGGAGTTGATTTTGCCATGTCCGTCCGTCTGTCTGTCTGGCTGGCTGGTGCGCACAATAACTCTCGAACGAATCAACCGATTCGGTCCAAAATTTGACTTTCTTAATATTTTGTCCAAATTTCTTAAGAGAAAACAGCCCGAAAGTTGTAAAAAATCCCTATGTCACCATATGTGGCTGTCGGAGAGCATGATAACTCTCTAACTGTTCAACCGATTTGGCCCAACATTTGGTCTTCGTCATATTATATCCAAACTTAGTTTCATGGGGCAATACCGGTCCACAACTTCCGGTACTTCTCCCCAATATTTAAAAAATGTCACTAAAATGCTACGACGATATCACTTGAATGGGGCAACCAATTTGGTCCAAACTTTGGATCTCCAAATGTTTTGTCAAAATTTTGTTAAACTTCAAAAATATCGGTCCTCCCTAAGGGTACCTCCCCCACAAAGGTTCAACATTTGTGTCTTAGTGCAGTTAATTCCTAATCCACATTTTTGTCGGCAAGTTCAAATGTCCAAAAAGGGCCACAAAATTCTGAAGAGACCTTAAATACATTCGATCTGTCCGTAGGTGAAAGTTTCACTTCACATTGGCTGAGGGTTTATGTATATCTGTCGGCAATGCCGACTGACACTTTTTTACTTGTTTTTTATTAAACTTGCTTTGCTGTCTGTTTATTTCAAATATAGTAACTAATTTTTAGCACAGTTGCAGTTGACCAATCGAACTTAAACTTTGCAACCTTTTCATATTTGGGTGATAATACAAGAATATGAAACCAAAACCAATATGGGTCAATTTTTCCTATACCACCCGATTTATAAATGCATTAAAAACTAGAAAATAATTCTTCTTCATGATGGGATATCTCAAATACATCGCTTGGATTTAAATAGCGACAAAATAAAATGACAACAAACGGCAAGTGTTTTATTTGAGGGATACCATCATGAAGAAGAATATACTTTTTGATGCTAATAGAAAAATGATTTTCTAGTTTTTAGTTCATTTATAAATAAAACACTCTAACTTAATGTTCTTAAATTATTTTTATATACCGGTTTTCGCCCCGCCCCCAACAGAAAATTTACATTCCTAAGAGCTTAAGCTATTTTCTGCTCAAAAATATACACTATGCATTTTTAAGAAATTTTTAAACATTTTAAAACATCCAAAGCGATGAAACCTATGCATATTACATATACTTATTCATTTTGCGCCATTATATTAAAACCACAAAATTTATAAGGGTGGTAGGAATTATTAAAAATTGTATGAAATGTATAAATAAAACATTACCTTTTTTATTTCAGTTAGATTTCAGTTGCACATTTTTTTCATTTTATCCACAAACTATACACTATGCAATTATTTTCGAGACGCCAATAAGTATACTTTGATTTTTTGTATTATTATATGATTTTCTTATAATTCCGGGAAACTATTTATGTTAACTCATTCTCTTTTTTCAGTAAAAATTTAGATGTTTTTATTGCACTTATTTAGTTACACCTTTTTGTAATCAAAAAGTATCACCACCACCTGAATGTATGCTTTAAATTAAATTTTACGTGTTTTAAGTTTTTATTAAGTTATTTCATATAATTTTGTATTGGCAATCTTTTGCTTTGGAACATTTATATTTTATCCGATAATTAAGTTTCGACTTTTAACACCAAATTATTTAATTCAACAAATTGCCTAAAAGCTGGTTTATCAATTGAAATCCCATTGGTAGTTGTTTTCTTTTTTGTTCAGTTAACGATATGATCGTTTTTCGCGTATTTCCACTTCTATGATTTGAATGTGTTTGGTATTTTTATTCTCTTCATGGAACTGATTTACATATCATCTGAATTGGGTGCACAAAATGTAAATTAACTTCTACACTCGTCGAGATGTAAACAAAATGTAATTGGAAAATTCCACATATGATGTTGTGATGTGCGGGTGCGAATTTATTTGTGTTTATGTTTCTACGCTGTTGATTTGTGTTGGAATCTGGTTTTTCAAATTATTGAGAATTTGTTTCGGGCATAAATTAAGTCAAAACCACATTGTAGACTTAATGTGGTTGCTATGTCAAAATACGTACGTACGTACATATAAACGTACTTTTTGTTCTCATTCAATTTATTCAGCAGCACCACCACGACCAACAACAACAACAACTGCCTTTAAGCTGCAATTTACATGTGTAGGTGTGAGAGATGTTTTTATTTTTGGTATAAAAATTTATTTTCTGATGTAAAATCCGTTTCGTTTGAAACACAATTTTCATTCAGTTGGGAAATCTTTCGACTTTTAATGTTTTTCGAATTATAATTTGCTTGAGTACGCCTAAAGATATGCTTTCATTGTTTGTTTTTATTGCACTATATAATGCGGCAACATACACGGGAATAGCTTCCGAACAAGAGAATGTTTTGTTTTGAATTGTATTGTAATTGTGTTGTATTGGGTAACAACATAAAGCTTTAATTTTATGGTATCAATTCCGAACGCCATAAAATATGCTAGCTTTTATGTATTGTTTTGGTTAATCCCCAAAAATATGCAACAACTTTTGTTGTTGTTTTCCTTGATATCTAAATAAATTGCTTTTTAATTCCGTGATATTTGTTCCTTGTTTTGTGTTTCGTTTTTTGTTGTGATGAACAATTGTGTCAAATATTCTCCCCCGTTTAGCATTCACTGTGTTTGAGTTGCTTCTTTCTATGTGCGTATTTTTTGTTTAACACTTATGTTGTCCTTTCTTGTGCTCGTTGCATTTTATGTTGACCGAGTTTTCACAACGAAGGAAAAAGGTTAAATAACACCATACGTACGTCGTCTCACTGATTAATGAAATTGCAAATTTCACTTTCCAACTAATAATTTTCCGTAGGCTTCTATTTTCTCAGAAAACACTCAATAGTGCCCTAATGTAGGCTTTATTTTTTGCCACATTTGAAGTTGCAGGACTTCCACGATTCTTATCGATTAATCCTAATTACCAAAGAATTACCGACGCGATTTTTTCGCAATAAAATTTCTTTAAAATCA
Organism: Musca autumnalis; assembly: GCF_047663935.1. NCBI lineage: Eukaryota > Metazoa > Arthropoda > Insecta > Diptera > Muscidae > Musca > Musca autumnalis. Next base: position 187,186,147 of record NW_027411866.1, on the reverse strand, counting down.
CGTTCTTGTTAAACCGTTAACGTTGATACCCTTAACGAAACTAAACGAGCTCATTTTTGCAAGAAAAACTCGGCCAATTGTTATAAGCGAATTAAACAACAAAGAGTTTGCAGCAGGCTGCCTGTTACGAACGAACGGTGTCGGTCTTTCGAAGAGAACAAAATCAAAACAATTGCATCTCTTATGCCCAACGAAAGATAACACAACGAATGCCAAAGAGAGAAATTCCATGAGAGAATTTTCCGAATCCTTGTTCTCTCTTTTCACTTGTATCTCTTTATTTTTCAGCCGCTTTTTTCTACTTAACGACAATTGACGAAATTTGACATTTCTAACCTACTGAGCAAATCGTAAACAAATCACTGTGGAGATGTGAATGGGGTGTTAATTTGCGCAGGTCCTTTAATTTGTGTAGAGTTGCAATGTGATGGAATTTTGAACCGCACCAAGAGGGAAGTGAAACACAATGCCTTTAGGTAAGGTTATGTATGTGTGTGATATATGAAATTTGGCACATCTTTATGTTCGGCTGGTTTATTGTGTGTGCTCTCGTTATTGTTTGTTTATCGGTTTGAGAAGGAAAAACAAGTTCAAGGTATATTTTATCAAACAATCAGAGATTTTATGCTGTTGCTTTTATCGCTCAACAGAAACAACAACAACAACAAGACATGTTTATTGTACAGTATAGACTTGGTATAATTGACCAGTAATAAAGGCGAAAGGTATTAAGGGCGGCATATTTATTAGACATGATCTGAAAAGTCCCTCAATGGAATAATGTAGACCAGACCAAAAACCAAATAAATCTCAGAAAATTTGGTGTCGATCTAGTCATGTCCATCTGTCTGTCTGTCAATATACATATACAGTTTGTCAAGTAATTGTTTTCGAACCAAGAAAACTAACATTTTTCTATATTATTTTATGATAACTGACTGATAATATGGATAAAAATGTCGGGTTTTTTGCAGAAAATAGTTGGTAGACTTATTAAAGACAAGATAGAACGTATAAATAAAAAAATTGACCCACGTAGTCTAACAAAAAATAACGAAAACCATAACTACATATAATTCAAGCTGTCAAATAAATGTTTTCGAAATTTAATGGAGGTTCCAAATAACCCATATTTTTGGTAAATTCTTGAAAATCATGACATTTTTGAATGGTATTCTTAAGAATGGTTAACTACTAACAAGTATCAACAATATTAGGCATAGAATAACCCGACTAGGAGGGTTACCATATGGACCAAGGGAGTACCAGGTCATATTACATGTAAACAGGGTCCTATAGGTCTTATACCGGGAATATCTGAAAACTAAGGCGTTTTATGAGTTTTTTTAGTTCACCAGGATGGACTGCCATCAATTACAATAAATATTACCTACAGAATAATTAGATCATGGGGGGTTGCCAGATCTACTAAAAGGTGCCAGGTTATATAAAAAGTAAACGAGGCCACCTGGGTCCATAACAAGGGATTAACATTTTTTTATTTAACTTGAATTGAATTAAGGGATAAGGGAGTTCTCCAACATAAACCAAAATATGACATAAAAGTAAAAAAATCGCTTAGAAATGCATATATAAGATATTGTCAGTCTATGCTTATTTTTAATAGACCTCCGATTTCAACTATTTATAGCCAGTTCAGAGAAATTCTCTAAATTTTTTTGCTTCCATGCTAACACTGAAGCATTATTTACCCTTCAACATAATTTTCCCCTTAAAAATGTACTACAGTAGTACGCGAAATGTGTCTAATAGATCGGAGTATGCATTTCTGAAAATTGTTGAAACTTTTACCCCATACATTTCTAAGCAATATTGGTCTGCCATTATCTCATAATTAATTTTAAGTAAAAAAACAAACTTCGGTGCCCTGTTCTGGGGCCCAGGTGGCCTCGTTCACTGTTAATATAACCTGGTACCTTTTTAGTCGATCTGGCAACCTTTCTGATCGAATTATGTAGGTAATGTTTATTGTATTTGATGGCAGTCCATCATCGTGAACTAAAAAACTCATAAAACGCCTTAGTTTTCAGAAATTCCCGGTATTAGACCTATAGGACCCTGTTTACATGTAATATGACCTCGTACTCCCTAGGTCCATATGGTAACCCTCCTAGTAGGGATATTCTATGCATAATATTGTTTATACTTGTTAGTAGTTAACCCTTTTTAAGAATAACATTCATAAAATGTCCTGATTTTCAAGAATTTACGAAAAATATGGGATATTTCGGTACTTCACTACATTTCGAAAACATTTATTTGACAACTTGCATTACATGTAGTTATTGCTTTTCCTTACTTTTTGTTGTACTACGTGGGTCAATTTTTTATTTATTCATCCTATCTTGTCTTAAATAAGTCGGCCAACTATTTTTTGCAAAAAACCCGACATTTTTATCACAATTATCAGTAATTTTTCGTAAATTAATACTGAAAAATGTTAGTTTCCTTGGTTCGAAAACAATTACTTGACAAACTGTATGTATGGCTGGTTAACACGAAGAACTTAACATTTCCCTTATTTGCAGTTTAAGAGGTGTTGTTCAATCACTATAGGTCTATTTGGTTCTAATAACAACGATATAATTTTTATTGTAAACAAATTTATGCTTCCTGACATAAAGAGCTGTTAGAGGATCGTTACGTAATTTTCAACCAGAACCTTGATTACAAAAACATAACTTTTTGTGTTAAGTCCATGCTTCATAACATAATGGGCCGAAAGTTCTTAAACTCAGACTATGACCAACTAAAAGGGATTCGAGCTGGAATCGTTATAAAAGTTAGGAAGAGTTTTATGTATCAATAACAAGTACAAAAGTATCAGTCGGCTTAGCCGACAGAGGTATACCCTCAGCCTATGTGAATTTAAACTTTTTTCTACGGACAGATCGAATTTATTTTTCAGAACTTTTGGCCCTGTCCAACATTTGAACTTGCCGACAAAAATGTGGATTAGGATTAAAGTTCAAAAAAGTTGCAGAGGAGGTACTTAAAGAAATGGATCGATGGATAGTCCATTATGGAAGTGGATCTTATTTTGGGAGTAATATCTTTTCGATAGATATCGCGCCCACTAGTCATTTCAGTAGGTCATCGTATAACTTTTGGACCAGTATGCCAAGAAGCATGGACTTGTTCACGGATAACATAATATCACCACATGAAACAGCATCGGTATGCATTTCCAAAGGATCTTCGAACAGATCCTATACTGCACATAAATAAATGTTCAACTTTTGTGGGGGAGGTACCCTAAGGAGAAGACCAATATGGGCCATTTTAGAAGTTAAACTAAATTTGTGTAAAATATTAGGAGATCCAAAGTTTGGACCAAATTGGTTGCCGAATTAAAGAGATATTATGCATATCATTTTAGTGAAAATTTTTTAAATATTGGGGATGTACCGGAAGTTGTGGACCGGTATTACCATCTTCGAACTGAAACCAAGTTTGGACAAAATATAATGAATGCCAAATTTTGAACCAAATCGGTTGATCAGTTTGAGAGTTAGCATGCCCTCCAGCCACTACATATGGTACCATAGGCGGTTTTTACACCTTTCGGGCTATTTTCTCAAGAAGTATGGCCTTGCCCCGGAAAAAAACTTTTAACGTAGTAATTGAGACAGGAAATACAAGTTGCTTCAACACAAATCAATGTGATTCGAGAGCAGGTCTTAAAGTCAACTTATCCGAAATGTTGTGTGGGAGGTAGCCGAAGGAGTGGACAAATATAGTCCACATTCGAACCTGATCTATAACTGGTAGATATATTATAATACAATTGTTCCATAAAAATCCCAGGCGGGGCAAGGGAGACTTGTCTCATATCAATGAGTGCACCCCGATTGATATTAGCAAAATGGTATGGGACATACAGTTAATCGCCGAGTCCGAACGGCGCGTCCTAAGACACCACTTGTATAGAAGTTTTACATGGCTGAAATACTCAGGAATGGTCGCCAACATTACTGACGGGTATTTTGCCACCGTTGAAAATTTGATCTTGCCTAGCCCGGGAATCGAACTCACGACCTTCAGCGTGCAAGGCAGATGTAAATTCAATTGCACCACGGTGGCACCCAATTGATATATTAGGATGTGTAAAATATGGACCAAATCAGTGACTCCCTTCAACAGTTATCGTAAATTTTTCCGAAGATTTTTGAACTTTTATGGGGGAGGTATCTGAAGGTGTGGACCGATATGTCTTATCTTTGAACTTAAACTATGTTTGTCATATATTACGGAGGCCAAATTTTGGACCCAATCGGCAGACCCGTTCGAGAATTACCTTACGTTCCAACCACTGCACACAGTGTCATAGGGGTTTTTTGCACCTTTCGCGCTATTTTCTCAGGTAGTATGAAATTGCCCCTGATGAAACTTGTACCGTCCTATGGGGGGGGGGCAGTAAATACAACCTGTTACAACAAAAATCAAAACGATTCAGCAGCATGTCCAAAACTGAACTATTCCGAAATTTTGTGTGGGAGGTACCGATTGAGTCCATATTACCATCTAAGTGTGGTAGAAACTGTACGACGTGCAAAGTATGGACCAAATCGGTTACTCCATTCAAGAGTTATCGTGCGCACAAATTTTCCGAAAATTTTCGAACTTTTGTGGGCAGGTAACGGAAGGAGTGGACCAATATAACCCAACTTCGAAAGTAAACTAAGCTTGGACAAAATATTACGAAAGCCAAATTTTGGACCGAATCGGTTGATCCGTTCCACAGTTTTCGTGCGCTCCAGCCACCCAGGCAGACGGACGGACAAGGCCAAATCAACTCTAAATTGTCTGAAATGGATTTCTTCTAAACATAGTTGAGGTCTGAAACCATTATTTCATTGCGACAAAACAATCCGAGAAAAGCTCTTAAACTTGGACCGATATAGTCCAGATTCCAACCTGATTCATGACTGGATGAAATAATACGATGTGCAAAGTTTGGATCAATCAGAAACACCCTGCGAGAAGTATATTGCGGATTTTCCATTTTGGTTGGTGCCGTCAGGAACTTTTACTTGGAGCTTTTAGGCCATTATCTCAGGAAGTATGGAATTGCGCCCGAAAAAATTTGTACCGTCGTAAAAGCAGCCGCAAGGACAACCTACTGAAAAAATTTCAACACGATCCGCGAGGTGCTCTTAAATTTCACTTTAACCGAATTTTGTGTGGAAGGTACCCGAAGGAGTGGACCGATATAGTCCATATTCGAAACCGATTTATGCCTGGAAGAAACGATACGATGTGCAAAGTTTGGGCCAAATCGTTTGTTCCCTTCAAGACATCACACCATTTTACAGAAAAATTTAGAACTTTTGTGGGGGAGGTACCCGAAGGAGTGGACCAAAATATTACGTGGGCACCAGCCAGACAGACGGACGGACTCCAAATTGTCTGAAACGAATATCGTCCAATCATACTTGAGGTCTGAAACTGTTATTTCGGTGAGGCACATTTTTGGTCGTATCAGGCACATTTCGAGCCTAAAGGCTGAGGGTATAAAAAAACTGAGATTATGTACTAGAAATCGTCATCCCACATAAAGGACACTTTCTAAATGGACTTTCATATAAAATCAATTCGCTTTACTGAAGTAGTTGTTATTGTTTTGCATATACGGACGGCTACGGTTCGGAACATGTACTTTAGAGGTACCGTTATATTGGGGCTATACCAAAATATATACCTACTAGCTGATCCGGGTTCGAGTCGCTGGCCCGTTTTTTGGGGTTACGGTTAGATTTTCGAATCGAATTGACGATAGTATTGCATGCGTCTTGAAACTTCATAAAATAAAGCAATGTATAGTATCTCCAGATTTAAGATAGAAAATTCCTTTTATTATAACCTCCATCTTATGGTTTGTAACACTTTAAAAAATTGGTCGGAGAACCTATAAAGTAAATGTTCTTGATCAGCAATAAAAAAGTCGATATAACGGATTTTCGGTATTTGCAAGGATTTTAGCCACATGATTCAACCGAAATTGCTATAATTTGGTATTTAGTCTCCATTGGAAGCATAAAACATTTCTGCAGAAAATTATTGGTATAGGCCCATGTTCTGATGTAGCTACCATAGAAAGATAACCCTCGATTATCGATATCTTTAGGTTTTAGTGTCATTATGTCACCAAATGTCTAAAATTTAGTATTTAGTCTTCGTTGTGGGTATAAAATATTCCCGCATATGATATTTGGTACAGGTCCAGGTTTTTATGTAGCCTCCATAGGACTGTATCTCCCGATTTTCGGTATTTTCAAGGTTTTAGCCGCATTATTCTACCGTCCGTTAAAACCCGTTTTGTCCGTATAAAAAATAGCTATTCTCACATCTAATGAACCTACCTACACATAAAATTTCATCAAATTGTCTGATTTTTCATTCAATTCTTTGAATTTCGGTACGCGACAATTTATATTATCGGGTTTTTACTGTATTCAAAAGTGTGGGGTTGATCGCGCTTTCCCGCTTATTGCAGCAAGTGTTTATAGTGTTTTTGTAGTCATACTTACAAAAAGTAAGGAAATTATCTGTAACTAGCCGACACGGTCCGCGTTGCTGGCCCTTGAAACAGTTTTATGTTACCTTAAGTCAGCGAGTGTATTTTTATTGCATCGCTAATAAGTCGGGATCTGCAAGTGATTATAAATAAAAAAAATCTTCAGATTTGTTTGTGTCGATATGCAATTTTAACATACCGCCAAAAAGCTGATGACTTGAGGAATGCATTTATTTCATCTGCTGGAATAGTATAACTGGAAGTGCTTGTCTGAAATCTAAAGGTGAATTGCTTCTTAAATTATTATGTGCCATTGTAAATTCGTTCCAGGTGATAACTTATATTTAATATTGCATATGTCCCCTTCATTCACATGAATGTTCAGTGCCTTAAGGGCCAACTGTGCCGTCCTTCCACCTACTTATAATGTAAATCTTATATACCTGATGAAGTTATAGCTATCGATATGTTGCCTTCTAATTTAAATACTTGCTTTCCAATAAGACCAAAGCTTCGCTATGCAAAACATCTGGTATTTCCATTGATTTGTAACATATTTAAGAAAGTAGGAGTGGTCAGGTCTTATGGTTTGTACATTTTACATATACAGCGCATTTAAAAAAATAGGACGCAGGGTATAACCAGCAGCTCCGAAATTTAACAAAATTTATAGCATTTTTCCACCAAAGACCATCCCTGTACATCATCTGAAAATTACATAGAAATCGGTTTAGAAGTTTTGAAGATATAACACATTTAAAAAAGTGGTCGGAGACACAACCACCATTGTCTATTGAATTAATTTTCAAACCACGCTCCGCCGAAATTCCACAAAATATATAGTATATTTTCACCAAGCACCAGGGGACACATATGCAGCCTATTTTCACCAGGATTATCCAGGTACATTCCCTGAAATTTGTAGGAAAATCAGCTCAGAAGTTTCAGAGATAGAAATTGGGCGTGGTCGGGTATTAAGGTCCCAAAATGAATACCCAGGGTCGGAGAATCGAAGGGTGGAAGTTCGGAGCAGGGTGGTTCGTTGCAGAGTGGTTCGATATGTAGAAGTTCGGAGCGGGGTGGATGGGAGGGTGTGTTTCAGAGGGTGGAAATTCCGAGTGGGGTGGATCGGAGGGTGGAAGTTCAATGCGGGTTGGTTCCGAGGGTGGAAGTCCGCAGCTGGGTGGAAGGTCGAAGGAGGGTGGATCGGCAGGTGGAAGTTCGGGGCGGGGTGGTTCGGAGGGTGGAAGTTCGGAGCGGGGTGGTTCGGAGAGTGCAAGTCCGCAGCAGGTTGATGAGGAACGGGGTGGTTCATAGGGTGGTTCTTCGGAAGAATTAATTCAATCATTCGTTTCATTTTTGCTAAAATAGCGGTTTTATTAAATCAGACATAGTGGAGGTACCAAACCCCTTCAAAATTCAACGCAATGTATAGCCTATTTTAATCATGTGTCCTCCCTGTACATTCTCTGAAATTTTCAGGAAAATCGGTTCAGTAGTTTTGGGTATGTAACGTATTTGAAAAGTGTGAGTGATAAAATAGAGTTTTTATAAAAATAGGGTATGGGGAATGTACCCCGCCCTCTCCGAAATTAAAACAAATATATATTGCTTATTTTCACCACGGGTGTTTCCTGTACATTCCCTGAAATTTTCAAGAAAATCAGTTAAGCCGTTTTTGAGTCTACGAGTATACGGAACATACCATACATTGCCTTTTATATATTAGATATCATTTTTAAAAACATAGACAAAGACATAAAAACCCATGGCGCACATTTTACAGAAAGAATTATCGAAATCGGTCCAGCCGTTCTAGGTTAGGTTAGGTTAGGTTAGGTTGAAAAGAGGGGTGATGCGGGATCACCACATGTCCGTGTGGACATACACTTAAGCCATAAGGTAGGCCTGTTGTGCGCTCTAATTTCGGGTTCGGATTGAGGTTGTAAACTTGTGTTGAAATTAGTTATAATTCCTGATTATTGTTTTTGACGTTAGTCTAGGATTTCTGTCATGTTGACATAGTCTCTTAAAGTTTTGAGCTCGATTGTCCTGATGTAATCGAGTCCTTGTATAATGTCGCTCCCTAGTAGCTGTTTTCTCTGGTTCGTGAAAGCCTGGCAGTGACAGAGGTAGTGTTCCAACGTTTCGTCGTCCTCTCTGCATGCTCGGCATTCACTGCTTCCAGCACAACCTATTTTGTGCAGGTGCGCTTGTAGACCCAGGTGTCCTGTAAGGATGCCCGTCAGTATGCTAATGTCCTTTTTACTTAGTAAAAGTAATCCCTTTGTTTTATCCTCGTCTGGGTTACCCCATAGGATTTTTGTGATTTTTCCCTTGTCTTCTCTGTTCCAGAGGGATATTTGTGCATCGCACCATGTTGGGAGTAGTTGTTGATAGACTGTATGCATTCTAAGACAGTTCTAGATTTTACCGTCTTGGCCGTTATAGCCGTGATGGCTGCTTTGCTGTCCGTAAGGATGTTCGCAGTGGTAGGCTTTGTGTGAGTGTCAAACCAGCTCAGACATTCTGTTATCGCTCGGACTTCCGCCTGAAGAATCGTATTATGGTTCGGCAGTCGGAGGGAGACTTTCGTTTCCGGTTCCATTATATATAGACCCAGTCCGGTTCTCCCCTCTAGCACGGCCCCATCCGTAAACCCGCAGTTTCCAGCGGGAATCTGTGCTAGAGTTCCATCGATCCATATGTCTCTGTCTGGTATTGAAACTTCACACAGAGCAACTGCATTTGTTTCAGGAATGCGGTCTGATACTATTTGGTTAATAGATTCACCCGTTGTGACCTTTAGTATGTTTTGATGGTATGTTTGGTGGTCACTACTGATCCACTCGCTCATCGACTTTAGCCTTGTAGCTGCGATAGCTGCTTGATACCTTACCTGAATTTCTATTGGGTGTATAAACAAAATTGTTTCTAGAGCCCTAGTCCGTGTAGTCCTCATTGCTCCGCTAATGCTTAAGCAACATGTTCTTTGGACTTTTTGCAATATCTTCACGTTGCATTTTTTATCCATAGCTGTCCACCACACAACAGACGCGTATGTTAAGATTGGTCTAATTACGCCCCTGTATAGCCAGTGTATCATCTTAGGATTGAAACCCCATTTTGAGCCTATTGCTCTTCTACATATTGACCAACATCTTTGTGCCTTGTTGGCCCTTTCTTGAATATGATCTTTCCAATTTAGTTTCCTATCCAGAATTACTCCTAGATATTTAACTGAGCGCGAAATATTTATTGTTCTATTTAGGAAAACTGGTTCCTCGAGGTTCCCCACTTTCGTTTTCCTCGTAAATAGACATATTTCCGTTTTTTCCGGGTTAATGTTCAGACCTCTCGGTCTGGCCCAGTTGTATGCAATATTGAGTGCCGTTTCTGCTTTTCTGCAGAGAATATTCGGATTCTTTCCCCTTAGAAGTATTATAACGTCGTCTGCATAGCAGACTGCGTCAAATCCTTCTTCGGTTAAGGTCCTTAAGAGACTGTTTACACTGTGCAACATTTTTGAGCCAATCGCGTGCAAACAACTTCTGTCCAGAATTTTATGAAAGTAGAGGACCAATAGGCAAAAACCATATTTGGGTTTTGTTTTCTTAGATCGGGTTCGGTTTTTATGGCCTCATCTAAACATGGTTAAAGATCGAATTTTTAAAACAAATCGTGGCTGTATCTCTGAAAACAATACGAATCTTATTTTGACATCTGCAGCAAACTTATAGATAAGAGCAAGAAGAAAATATTTGGAGGAATAGTGAACTCGAAAAACTGCATTTATTGCCTCAAATTTTATAATATATCTAAAAATTCTATAATTTGTGTATATTTTGCAGCGTATCTCCCAAAATGTTAAATTCTTCTTAATGTTACCTTTTGAGAAAATATTCTCTGGAATGTAATACACAACTCTTCAGAACAATATATAGTTGTAAAATGCCTCTATCGCCTTGTTTATAGCAAATTTTTCAACAACAATTTGGTAAATATTTCAATAATTCATTGAAATCCCCAACATGAGAATAAACAGCCTGTGTGAACATTGTTTGAAATAAGTTTTGTAAAAGGTATGTTATGAAATATCCCTTAAACAACGTGAAATAACAATTTTAGAGTTTCAGAATGTTCTGAAGAATTGATGGTCACATTATTTGGAAAATTTTTAGAATGGTTACTTGTTTCAACTTCCAACAGTTTAGTTGTTACTGACCAGAATTTCAGAAATTATGTAAACTTTTATATATATTAACGAGTTTGATGCGCTAGATGCAGCTTTTCCTAGTTTATCTGTTTGACACATAAGTTCTACTACTTTAGGGCTACAATATTGCTGAAGACTGCAAAGCAAAATTCTTATTAGTTTCGGAGATAAAGGTCCGATCACTGGAACAAAGGCTCATTTTAGGTAGGTGTAGATGAGGCCATAAAATCTTAACCCGATCTAAGAACACAAAACCCAATTAAGGTTTTTGTAGCCTCAATATGTACTTTCAGAAAGTGCCCATTAGAAGTTGTTTGCATTTCCAGTGTTGCACAGTGTTATGGTAGTAACCCACAGAAGAGGTGATAGTATCCCTCCCTGCGGGGTTCCTCGTCCGACTTTGTCTCTTAATTTAACGTCATGTAGCCCACAGCTTATCCATCTGTTCCTTAGCATATGGTTGATCCAGTTCCTTAAGGCCCTGTCCACCTGAAACTCGTCTAAAGAGTGGATCAGCGTTTCGGTGCTGACGTTGTTAAAGGCGCCTTCGATGTCAATGCATACAGCAAGTGTATACATCTTAATTTCAAAGGTCCTCTCTATATGGTGTACTACCTCGTGCAAAGCGGTTTCCACTGACCTACCTTTAACGTATGCGTGTTGTTTAAATTTGAGCATATCGTTCGGAATTCTACTCTTTATCATGGTGTCGATCGTCCGTTCCATTGTCTTGAGTAAGAATGAAGTTAAACTTATCGGGCGATAAGATTTTGGTATTGCGTAGCTTGCCTTGCCAGGTTTAGGGATAAAAACTACCCTCGCCTCTTGCCAGGCTAGCGGGGTGTAAGCAAATTTTAAACAAGCGTTGAAGATCCCGACCAGTTTGGACGCAATAAGGTCCACTTCCCGTTGTGGGCTGGGAAGATCTGGTCTGGTCCCGCTGCTTTGTATGGTGAAAAACTCGTGATGGCTTGTTTGATCATCGAGCTGTCAATTTTTGGTGCATCTCCTGATGAGTAACCAGATTCGATCGATTCCTCGGTGTTGGCCGCGGTATTCGATGGAAAGTGAGTTTTCATCAGAAGGCCTAGGATTTCTTTAGTTGTATCTGTCCTTTTCCCATTTTCATCGACCATTTGTTCGGTCTGTGTATGGGTTTTGGACATGAACTTCTTAATTTTTGAAACGTCGTTAACGCTGTCCACCTGTTCGCAGAATAGCTTCCAGGAGTTACGTTTAGCGTTCCTTGTAATTTTGTTGTATTCCTTCAATTTTGCCTGGTAGTTGTCCCAGAATACAGCTGCTTTCTTACGTTTTGCCCTATTATAAAGTCTGCGGATCTCCTTGCCTTTATTACGAATTTCCCCTGTCATCCAGGGTTTTTCGTAGGCGGATTTCCTCTCTCGAAGGGGACAACTTTCTTCGAAAGACTTTACTAGTGCCTCGGTTAACTTTAGGACATTTCTATCTATGTCCTCTTTACTTAGGCATTCCTCATCGGCTTGCCCTAGTCTTTCTTTTACTCGTTTACCGAAATTAGTCCAATTTGTTTTGGATTTGTTTCGGAAGGTTATAGGGTTTGGCGGTGGCCTCGCTATTTTAAATCTAATATACCTATGGTCCGAGAAGGAGTATTCCTCCGAAACCCTCCACTCATGTACCTCGTTTATTAGATTTTCTGAACATATCGTTATATCTAATACTTCCTCCCTAACTCTATTAACAAAGGTTGGTATATTTCCTGTGTTAAGTGTAATCAGGTCGTTAGTATTTAAGTAGTCTATAAGGGCTTGACCCCTTTTGTTAGTGTTAGTACTACCCCACGAAATGTGGTGAGAGTTAGCATCGCTACCTACTAGTACTTCGTTACCTGTTTGCTTGATTTTCCTCACCAGTTGCTGCAATTCCGACGAAGGTGGTAATGTCGGGGAGTCGAACGGCAGGTATAGTGATGCCAGGTATGTATATGTTTCCATTCCCCTGCTTCAATACTGTGACGTCCGACGTTGACAACTCTGGAGAAAAAAGAAAGCATAAGTTTTTGTGGCATATAATACAGGTCCTCGGGCGGGATCCCGTATTTGCGTAAAAAAGTTGATAATTAATATGGTTCAGTCCAGAAACCTTGTTTTTTATAGTCCAAGGTTCTTGGATTAAACCAATATGTATATTACCTTTAGTTATTTTTTCCATCAGGGCTAGTGTTGCCGTCTCGCTCCGATGGAGGTTGATCTGGATGACCTCAATCATTGGTCCTCCAGTAGATTGGCTTCCTGGGAGGCGCTGATTTGCTCATCTGCTCCTCCCTCCTTGGTACTGTTGGTAGGTTTGACCTCCTGGGTGGTACTCTTGGCACTCTCTTCATCTCCCACTCTTGCCTTTCCAATTTTGAAGTACACTGAGTTCGAGACAAAATTCGCCTTACCCTTAGTCTTGGCGAGCCCAGCAAGTGAGAGGTCGTCGATCCCCACCACAAGGAGAGAGAGCCATTCTATATAGATATAGCATTTTTAAAGAAATACGGTATAGGGGAAGTACCCCGCCCCTTCTGAAATTCAACAAAATTTGTAGCCTATTTTAACCGAGGGTCATCCCTGTACATTCCCTGGCAATTTCAGGAAAATCGGTACAGTAGTTTTTGTAGAAATGCCAAAAATTGAAAATTGAAAGTGGCCGTAAAAGTGGGCGTAAGCAAAATTTCTTTGTCTTGCCATAGCATTTCAAGAAATTTTTAAACAATACGCTCAAAAATATTTTAGATATCGAGTTTTATTACTTTTTTTGGAGGTACTACTGTATGTTGGGACCACCCCAAGTATGTTTGGGCGAAATCCGTTTCAGACAATTTGAAGTTGATTTAGCCATTTCCGTCCGTCTGTCTGTCTGGCTGGCTGGAGCGCACATTTGGTCCAACATTTGGCTTTCGTAATTTTTTGTCCAAACTTAGTTTAAGTTCCAAGATGGGTAATATCGGTCCACTCCTTCCGGTACCTCCCCCACATAAGTTCGAAAATGTTTGGAAAATTTGTGCGCAAGATAATTCTTTAAGGGAGAAACCTATTTGGTCCATACATTGCACATCGTGAAATTTCTACCAGGCTTAAACGAGGTTTCAATATGGACTCAATCGATCCACTCCTTCGGGTACCTCACAAACAAAAATTAGGAAAAGTTCAGTTTATGACCAGGTCTCGAATCGCTTTTATTTTTGTTGTAACAACCTGCACTCGCTGCTCCCATAGGATGTTACAAGTTTCATCAGGGGTATGTCCATACATCCTGAGAAAATAGACTGAAAGTTGAAAAAAAGCTCACCTTGGACATCGCGTGTAGTGGTTGGAGCGCAAGATAACTCCCTAATGGATCTGCGATTCGGTCCAAAATTTGGACTTCTTAATATTTTGTTTAAAGATAATTTAAGTTCGAAAAAAAAACCATATCGGTCAACTCCTTCAAGTACCTCCCCAACAAAAGTTCAAAAATGTTCGGAAAAATTGTGCGCACGATAACTCTTGAAGGGATTTACCGATTAGGTATACACTTTATACATCATAACATATATACCAGGTTCGAATATGGGCTATATTTGTCCGCTTCTTTGTGTACCCCCCACATAAAATTTCGGATAACTTCACCAAAGCCCTGATCTCGAATCACTTTGATTTTTGTTAAAGCAACTTGAATTCGCTGCCTCAATTACGACGGTAAAAGTTTTTTCAGGGTCAAGACCATTCTTTTTGAAAAACAGCCCTAAAAGTATAAAAAATCCCTATGTGCCATATGTAGTGGCGCGGTAACTCTCGAACAGATCAACCGATTTGGTCCAAAATTTGGCCTTCGTCATATTTTGTCCAAACTAGTGGGCGCGATATATATCGGAAAAATATGATTCCCAAAATAAAATCCACTTCCATAATGGACTGTATCGGTCCATTCCCTTAAGTACCTATTCCTCTACACTTTTGAACTTTAATCCTAATCCACATTTTTGTCGACACGTTCAAAGGTCTAACCAGTAAGGAAAGGAACAAAGTCGAGCGGAGCCGACTATATGATACCCTACACCACTGTGAATAGGTAAAATATATATGGGAGCTAACTCCAGATGTGAACAGATTACGATATAATTTGGCACATATATTTCTAGACCAAACACCGTCACACATTCCAAATTTCATCAAAAGTAGACATACATAGCGTCTTTGGTGTATCAAATACCTTAAAAAATATATATATGGGAGCCATATCCAAATCCGAACCGATTTCGATAAAATTTGGCACACTTATTTCTAGACCAAATTCCGTAACACATTCCAAATTTCATTGAGATCGGACATATATAACGTCTTTCGTGCACCAAATACCAAAAAATCGGCCGAACAAATATATGGGAGCTATATCCAAATCGATTTTCACCAAAAGCAATAGCGTTCTTCATTAGGCTAAAGAAATGATCTTCCCCAATTTTAAGCCAAATCGAACAAAAATGCGACCTGTACCTTACGAACGGACGGAGGGACATGCATAAATCGACTCAGAAAGTGATTTGATGCATATCCCTAGAAGGAACTGTGGGTTTATCTCTTTTCCTTAGGCATGTTACATACAAATGCACTAACACATAATACCCTTACCACAGGGTGGTGTAGGGTATAAAAAGGGCCACAGAATTCTGAAAATCCCCTAAATACATTTGATCTGTATGTAGGTTAAAGTTTCAATTCACATAGGCTGAGGGTATATCTCTGTCGGCAAAGCCGATTGATACTTTTTTACTTGTTTTCTAAAATCTTCCGCAGGGATTGGATTAATTTCAAAATTTATCTTTTTGAGTTCTACCGTAACCACGGAGACAAGATATATCGATAATAAACAATTAAAGAAAAATCCGAACTTCGGGTGTAAAATTTTTCACTATTAAAATAGTATTAAATGTAAAACCCAAAATTTTTGTTCCATTTATACCCAGAATTGTATTAAATAAAGAAACACAAATATTTTGGGGTGATATTGCATAATCTACGGCCTATTTAAATTTAGAGCATTGATGGCCAAAACACACATATGCAGATTATACATTGCGCTTGTGTGAGTATAAACAAGTAAAAAAGTATCAGTCGGCTTTGCCGACAGAGATATACCCTCAGCCTGTGCAAATTGAAACACTTTTTTCACAAAAATCTTATGTATTTAGGGGGTTTCAAAATTTTGGTCGTATGAACCGACAAAAATGTTGATTAGGATTAAAGTTCAAAAATTTTGCGGAAAAGGTACTTAAGGGAATGGACCGACATAGACCATGGGGGTGCCATAGGGGGTTTTTACACCCTTCGGGCTGTTTTCTCAAGAGGTATGGACTTGCCCATGAAACAACTTTTACCATCGTAATTGAGGCAGCGAATGTAAATTGCTTCAACAAAAATCAAAGTGATTCAATAGCAGGTCTTAAAGTGAACTTATCCAAAATTTTGTTTGGGAGGTACCGGATGGAGTGGACAAATATAGTCCATATTCGAACCTAATCTATATCTGGTACATATTATGAGAAAGTGTAAAGTATGGACCAAATCGGTCACTCCCATCAAGAGTTATCGTGCGCACAATTTTTCCGAATATTTTTGAACTTTTGTGGGGTAGGTACCTGAAGCAGTGGACCGATATGGCTTATCTACGAACATAAAGTAAGTTTGGAAACAATATTACGAAGGCTAAATTTTGGCCGGAATCGGCATTTCCGTTCGAGAATTATCTTGCGCTTCCACCCATAAACATGGTGTCATAGTGTTTGTTTTTCAACTTTCAGGCTATTTTTTCAGGAAGTATGGACTTGCCCTTGAGGAAACTTGTATCTTCGTATAGGGGACAGTAAATACAAGATGTTACAACAAAAACCAAGGCGATTCGAGAGCAGGTTCTAAACTGAACTTTTCCGAAATTTTGTGTGGGAGGTACTCGAAGGAGTTTACCGATTGAATCCATATTGGAACCTCATCTAAGTCTGATAGAAATTTCATAATGTGCAAAGTATGGACCAAATCGGTTACTCCCTTCAAGAGTTATCGTACGCACAAATTTTTTGGACATTTTCGAACTTTTGTGGGGGAGGTACCGGAAGGAGTTGACCGATATAATCCATCTTTGAACTTGAACTAAGTTTGGACAAAATATTACGAAAGCCAAAATTTGGACCGAATCGGCAGAGAGTTATCTTGCGCTCCAACCACTACACACGGTGTCATAGGGTTTTTCGTAACTTTCAGGCTATTTTCTCAGGAAGTATGGACTTGCCCCTAATGAAACTTACAGCGTCGTATAGAGGACACCGAATACAACTTGCGTAAACAAAAATCAAAGCGATTCGAGACCAGGTCCTAAACTGAACTTTTCCGAAATTTTGTGTTGGAACCTCATCTAAGTTTGGTAGAAATTACACGATGTTCAAAGCATGGACCAAATCGGTTATTCCCTACAAGAGTTATCGTGCGCACAAGTTTTGCGACAATTTTTGAACATTTGTGGGGGAGGTATCTGAAGGAGTGGACCTATATGGCCCATCTTCGAACTTAAATCGAATCTGGACAAAATATTTCGATACCCAAAATTTGAACCGAATCGATTGATCCGTTCGAGAGTTATCGTGCGCACCAGCCAGACAGACGGACAGACAGACAGACAGACAGACGGACGGACATTGCTAGATCTACTCAAAATTGTCTGAAACGGATATCGTACAAACATACTTGGGGTCTAAAACCATTATTTCGATGAGGCACATTTTTGGTCGTATCAAAGTGTAAATACCCTTTTTAGCCTAAAGGCTGAGGGTATAAAAATCCGAACGACCAACATTAGTATTACACTAACAAACCAACGTTCTTTTCATAGACTGATTGCAAATTGTAAACAACACGCCAACCTAACGAAGCAACACGAAGATGTTTACTCTATACGTGTGAGTACGATCCTAGTTCCTCGTACTAGTTCCAAAGCGTATGAGTAACATTATGAAATATAACGTGTGATAGTAAGTATACGCAGTTTGTTCAAAGAAACAATGTGGGTCATTGGAACTGCGAAGTGAACTAGATAGTTCCATATAGTTCCTTTGGTACAGCTCTATTTAAATTTTGATGTTTAGGATAATATTGCATTTTGAAAATGCACCCCAAATTTAAAAATTGATTTAAACCCAAACGTAATTTTGGGGCAAACTGCTTATACTATTTATTTTTACAGTAGATATTTTGTCATTTCTCATAAGTTAATAAGAACAATTTTAATGGTCTGTTTCTGTGTTCTGTTTCGAATTCGAATTCGTTCGAATTACTACCAAAATCCTAATGTAGTAGAAAATTTTCATTTGATTGAAAACATAAATGAACAAGTAAAAAAGTATCAGTCGGCTTTGCCGACAGAGATATACCCTCAGCCTGTGCAAATTGAAACACTTTTTCACAATAAACGTATGTATTTAAGGGGTTTCAAAATTTTGGTCTCGTATGAACCGACAAAAATGTTGATTAGGATTAAAGATCAAAAATTTTGCTGAAAAGGTACTTAAAGGAATGGACCGACATAGACCATGGGGGTGCCATAGGGGGTTTTTACACCCTTTGGGCTGTTTTCCCAAGAAGTATGGACTTGCCCCTGAAACAACTTTTACCATCGTAATTGACGCAGCGAATGTAAGTTGCTTCAACAAAAATCAAAGTGATTCAATAGCAGGTCTTAAAGTGAACTTATCCAAAATTTTGTGTGGGAGGTACGGGATGGAGTGGACAAATATAGTCCATATTCGAACCTGATCTATTTATATCTGGTAGATATTATGACAATGTGTAAAGTATGAACCAAATCGATCACACCCATTAAGAGTCATCGTGCCCAAAATTTTTCCGAACATTTTTGAACTTCTGTGAGGTAGGTACCTGAAGGAGTGGACCGATATGGCTTATCTACGAACTTAAACTAAGTTTGGAAACAATATTACGAAGGCCAAATTTTGGCCGGAACCGGCATTTCCGTTCGAGAATTATCTTGCGCTTCCACCCATAAACATGGTGTCATAGGGTTTGTTTTTCAACTTTCAGGATATTTTTTCAGGAAGTATGGACTTGCCCCTAATGAAACTTACAGCGTCGTATAGAGGACAGCGAATACAAGATGGTACAACAAAAACCAAGGCGATTCGAGAGCAGGTCCTAAACTGAACTTTTCCGAAATTTTGTGTGGGAGGCACTCGAAGGAGTTTACCGATTGAGTCCATATTGGAACCTCATCTAAGTCTGGTAGAAATTTCATAATGTGCAAAGTATGGACCAAATCGGTTACTCCCTTCAAGAGTTATCGTACGCACAAATTTTCCGAACATTTTCGAACTTCTGTGAGGGAGGTACCGGAAGGAGTGGACCGATATAATCCATCTTTGAACTTGAACTAAGTTTGGACAAAATATTAAGAAAGCCAAATTTTGGATCGAATCGGTAGATCCGTTCGATAGTTATCTTGCGCTGCAACCACTACACACGGTGTCATAGGGTTTTTTGTATCTTTCAGGCTATTTGCTCAGGAAGAATGGACTTGCCCCTAATGAAACTTACAGCGTCGTATAGAGGACAGCGAATACAACTTGCGTAAACAAAAATCAAAGCGATTCGAGACCAGGTCCTAAACTGAACTTTTCCGAAATTTTGTGTGGGAGGTACCCGAAGGAGTGGGCCGATTGAGTCCATATTGGAACCTAATCTATGTTTGGTAGAAATTACACGATGTGCAAAGTATGGACCAAATCGGTTATTCCCTACAAGAGTTATCGTGCGCACAAGTTTTGCGACAATTTTTGAACATTTGTGGGGGAGGTACCTGAAGGAGTTGACCTATATGGCCCATCTTCGAACTTAAATCGAATCTGGACAAAATATTTCGATACCCAAAATTTGAACCGAATCGATTGATCCGTTCGAGAGTTATCGTGCGCACCAGCCAGACAGACCGACAGACAGACAGACGGACGAACATTGCTAGATCTACTCAAAATTGTCTGAAACGGATATCGTACAAACATACTTGGGGTCTAAAACCATAATTTCGATGAGGCACATTTTTGGTCGTATCAAAGTGTAAATACCCTCTTTAGCCTAAAGGCTGAGGGTATAATAAAATATTTTTCAAAAACATAAGTTTGGTAGTAGTTTGAACGAATTTATGTTCGTATCGTCTTAGTGAAACAGGGGCTTCATTTTCAATATGAGTGAACAACAAATTTTAAAGACAAAGACAATAGCTAAATGTTCATGAAATTTATATTGTTACGAATGTAACTGATAGGTTTAAGTTAGTTTAATTTAATTTCCGTTAATTTAAAAATTTGAATTGTAACGTAAAGTTTTTATTACGCAGTTACTTTATTTAAGCAACAACAACTACCATGTAGAACTCTCTTCATTATTCTAGATGTTACTTTACCTTTTATTAATGTGCTTTTGTTTGTTTTGCTACAGTCATGTAATTATCGTTTAGTTTGTTACTCCTTTATTTCTTGCATTTGTTTGTTGTTGTAATTACGTCATTACTGTGTTTGTCCACTGTATTGATCTTTCCCCATGTATGTGAGTCTGGTTGTTCGCTTAGTGAGAATGTGCGTCTGTGTGTTCGTTGTACAGATTCGTGGTGCTGCCAGACGTTTTCTAGAGGACTCTCGAACAGGGAGATTTTAGGATATAAATACAGCGGGAACTAGCAATGACGAGTTAGTTGTGTTTTAAGCGTTGATCTGAACAGATCGGTTAAAGAAGTGCTGCGTGCTAACTAGATACAAGCTGTGTGCTTAGTAATTAAAGTCGGTTCCGAATAAGTGTAATAAAGTAAATAAAGCATTTTAGAAACGTAATCTTAAACGAACCCTGTTTTATTTGGTACAAATCGTACTGGGGAATAAAACAACGTCTACACGGAGATTAGTTAAACCTAAAAATTAGGGCTCTGCAAAAATCGTAACAATATATTATTTTTAGTACAACAATTCGCTGGCCCAGCATCCTTTGACATGCACTGTAATATGGCAAAAGCATGTGTTTCATTTCCATTTTGTTTCCCCCTCACCATACGAAATAATATGTACTAAAATCCCAAAGCTAAACAACAGTTACAGCCAACAGCCGCACTGTAACATTTATTGAGTAAATTTATTATGAAACGCTCTTTAATGGCTCGGCTCTTTTGCTTTTGTTCCTTTGCATTTTGCAAAATAAAATGCACACACACATACACCCTAACATAAAACCACCGATAAGTATGCTAGAGTTTTTGCTTTTGCTTCAATGTGGCAATAATGGTTTCTACTACTACCGCTGTCTTTGTTGGTGCTGCTGCTTGCTACTGATGATGTTTTGTTTGTTTCCTAAATAAGGGAACTGCTCACCCATAGCCAGCCAACCAATGTAGCAAGCCATTGTTGTTATTATTATTTTGATATTTCTTTTTTATTTTCTGTGAGTTTATTGTTGTTTTCTGTTGTTTCTTTTTGTTCATTCTCTTCAAATGTTTATGGTAGACCGCATTTCGCAAGCTGTTGCTTTGCATATTCCTTCCTTTAGGGGGTTTGTTGTTGTTGCTGGTGTTCCTTGGAGTTGGGTGCCGAAGAAGGTAGTCACTCAGTTAAGTGATGGGCAAATGCTGATGGTATTGACTATTGTTTCAGCAGTCTATAATGTTTCTTCTGGAAGTGATTCGACCCCCTCCATCCATATGTTGTGTTTGTAAGTGTGCATGCATGTTTTGTCCTTTCCAATGAGGGCAACAATCGTAACAAAAACAAAGAAAAACATTACAAGTGAAGTGTGTTATATTTTGTTTATTTTCTTAATATGCCAATAAACTAAACTGCTGCTCAGTGGTCGGTCGTCTGTCAAACAAGGGTTGTTTTAGGGTGGACAATATTAATGCATAACGGAATTGACTACAACACCCAGCTACTTAATAAAAAAATATAAGTTAAACAAATAAACAATGAAACAATTAAAATTCATAAAAAGCCTGACAGACAAATATTTTGTAGATGGCTTGGTAATGAGTAATTTTTTAATGCTATTAGCGACGGCACAAAGCAGGTGAATGATGTTGCAAAGCGTGCCGATTTTGGGTTTCGTGTGTCAAAGTTAAATATCTTAAGAATGGAGGATAATAAAGCAATGGTGGGCCTTTCATTAAGTAAAAACACATGTATGTATGTAAACCTGTACGGAGGAAAAATAAGGACCCTCTAACATATCGATGTCTTACTTTCTCAACCTCGTATCTTAAAAAATACAACTTTTCAGGAGAAAAAAAAGGATTTATCTTTTGATACATCGGTGTTTGGATAAAAGTGTACAAGGCAATTATAAGGGAATTGAGTTCATCTATGAATATAAGAAGTAATAATATATTAATCTTTTTCCGTTTAAGCACGAAACACATTAATTGAGATGGGAGTTTGGTGCACTAACTTACTACTTACTTAGCTGTCCCATTACAGAACATTTGTTCCATAAGTGTGAGAATAGAAGAACACCAAAATGATATAAACAAAGGAACATCAAAACAGCACTGTCACAACACACAACGGAGAATGGCCATTAGGGTTATGACTTTTTGACATTTTTCCTCAAAAATGATTTCCTGTAGCAGGGATGCATGAACTTTTGCATATTAATCACTATGCTATCGTTTATTCCATTGAAATATAAAAAAAAAGTTCACGCACAAATCGATTTTAAAAAAAATTATTTTTTGAAAAAATATATGATATGAAATAAATTTGTTTTGTCAAAAAATTATTTTTTGTTGCACGAATGAATAAATATAAGCCTACTTATAACTATAATAACGTTTATTTCATTCAAATATTAAAAAAGTCGCGAAAAAAGTCACTTTGAAAAAATTTTTATTTTTTTTTAGTTTTTTGTTAAAAAATTATATTTTTGAATAAAAGCGTTTACGACATTTTTACGATTCTCAGAATTGAAGAAAAATAGTGAGAAATAAATTTTATGTCATTATACCCTCAGCCTTTAGGCTAAAGAGGGTATTTACACTTTGATACGACCAAAAATGTGCCTCATCGAAATAATGGTTTTAGACCCCAAGTATGTTTGTACGATATCCGTTTCAGACAATTTTGAGTAGATCTAGCAATGTCCGTCCGTCTGTCTGTCTGTCTGTCTGTCTGTCTGTCTGTCTGTCTGTCCGTCTGTCTGGCTGGCTGGTGCGCACGATAACTCTCGAACGGATCAATCGATTCGGTTCAAATTTTGGGTATCGAAATATTTTGTCCAGATTCGATTTAAGTTCGAAGATGGGACATATAGGTCCACTCCTTCAGGTACCTCCCCCACAAATGTTCAAACATTGTCGCAAAACTTGTGCGCACGATAACTCTTGTAGGAAATAACCGATTTGGTCCATACTTTGATCATCGTGTAATTTCTACCAAACTTAGATGAGGCTCCAATATGGACTCAATCGGTCCACACCTTCGGGTACCTCCCACACAAAATTTTGGAAAAGTTCAGTTTAGGACCTGGTCTCGAATCGATTTGATTTTTGTTTACGCAAGTTGTATTCGCTGTCCTCTTTACGACGCTGTAAGTTTCATTAGGGGCAAGTCCACACTTCCTGAGAAAATAGCCTGAAAGATACAAAAAATCCTATGACACCGTGTGTAGTGGTTGGAGCGCAAGATAACTCTAGAACGGATCTGCCGATTCGTTCCAAAATTTGGCTTTCGTAATATGTTGTCCAAACTTATTTCAAGTTCAAAGATGGATTATATCGGTCCACTCCTTCCGGTTCCTCCCCCACAAAAATTCGGAAATGTTCGAAAAATTTGTGCGTACGATAACTCTTGAAGGGAGTAACCGATTTGGTCCATACTTTGCACATTATGAAAATTCTACCAGACTTAGATGAGGTTCTAATATGGACTCAATTGGTAAACTCCTTCGAGTACCTCCCACACAAAATTTCGGAAAAGTTCAGTTTAGGACCTGCACTCGAATCGCCTTGGTTTTTGTTGTAACATCTTGTATTCACTGTCCCCTATACGACGGTACAAGTTTCATCAGGGGCAAGTCCATACTTCCTGAGAAAATAGCCTGAAAGTTGCAAAAGGCACCGTATGTAGAGGTTGGAGCGCAAGATAACTCTCGAACGGATCTGCCGATTCGGTCCAAAATTTTGCCTTCGTAATATTTTGTCCAAACATAGTTTAAATTCGAAGATAAGCCATATC
This sequence comes from Musca autumnalis, assembly GCF_047663935.1. Classification (NCBI taxonomy): domain Eukaryota; kingdom Metazoa; phylum Arthropoda; class Insecta; order Diptera; family Muscidae; genus Musca; species Musca autumnalis. The sequence continues at coordinate 187,162,123 of NW_027411866.1, read as the reverse complement.
GGTCCACTCCTTCAGGTACCTCCCCCACAAAAGTTCAAAAATGTTCGGAAAAGTTGTGCGCACGATAACTCTTGAAGGGAGTGACCGATGTAATCCATACTTTGCACATCCTAATATATCTACCAGATATAGATCAGGTTCGAATATGGACTATATTTGTCTACTCCTTCTAGTACCTCTCAGGCAAAATTTCGGATAAGTTCACTTTAAGACCTGCTCTCGAATCACTTTGATTTTTGTTGAAGCGATTTGCATTCTCTACCTCCATTACGACGGTAAAAGTTTTTTCTGGGCAAGACCATATTTCTTGCGAAAACAGACCGAAAGGTGTAAAAAACCCCTATGTCATCATATATGGCGGTCGGAGAGCACGACAACTCTCGAACTGTTCAACCGGTTTGGTGCAACATTTGGTCTTCGTCATATAATATCCAAACTTAGTTTCATGGGGCAATACCGGTCCACAACTTCCGGTACTTCTCCCCAATATTTAAAAATGTCACTAAAATGATAGGACCAAATTGGTTGCCCATTCAATTGTTATGAATGGGCAACCAATTTGGTCCAAACATTGGATCTCCAAATATTTTTTCAAAATTTAGTTCAACTTCTAAAATGGCCCATATCGTTCCTCCCTAAGGGTACCTCCCCGACAAAGGTTCAACATTTGTGTCTTAGTGCAGTTAATTCCTAATCCACATTTTTGTCGGCAAGTTCAAATGTCCAAAAAGGGCCACAAAATTTTGAAGATACCTTAAATACATTCGATCTGTCCGAAGGTGAAAATTTCACTTCACATTGGCTGAGGGTATGTATCGGTCGGCAAAGCCGACTGACACTTTTTTACTTGTTTTAATTATCTTTATTTTCAATTATATATCTGTTTTCAGTGACTTCAAAAAATTGTCCATAATTTTGATAAATTCAAATTTTAAAATCATTTTGTGCGTGAGGTTTTTTCACCAAATCACCTTATAGTTAAGATTTTATGTAATCTTATGGCAAAACTCATCACGCTATGATACAGGGATATGAGGTTGTAAAAAAGTCATAACCCTAATGGCCATACTGCTGATCTGTTGAATGTCAAAATATTAGATAGAGAGGAAAGGGAGAATAAAAGACTTACATTGGAAAGCCTACGAATACAACAAAGGATTGCCAGATCAATTAATACAAAAGAAGACAAGGATAATACGAAGCTTCAGTATTCTATTGCGATTATTTAGAAACGGTTCTGTGATTTAGATTAAGTTTAACTGTGATTTTTATACCCTCCACCATAGTATGGAGGGTATATTAAGTTTGTTTTTCCGTTTGTAACGCATTGAAATACTCATTTGCGACCCTATAAAGTATATATATTCTTGATCAGGATAAAATTCTAAGTCGATCTGAGCACGTCCGTCCGTCCGTCTGTGGTAATCACTCTAGCATCCACAAAAATGGAGATAGGACGCTGAAATTTTGGGAAAATGCGTCCATTGTTTGCAGGCAGGTCAAGTTCGATGATGGGCTATATCGGTCCACGTTTTGGTATAGCCCCCATATAACGGTACCCCCCGAATTGCGGTATTTTGACGTTTTTAGCTACATTTTTAGACCGATTTAACTATAATTTGACATTTAGGGTTCTTAAGTATCAATGAACTTATAAAACAAAAGTTGTGGACATAGGTCAACGTTTTGGTATAGCCCGCATATAACGGTACCCCCGATTTACGGTATTTTGACGGTTTTAGCTACATTTTCAGACCGACTTAGCTATATTTTGACATTTAGGGTTCTTAAGTGTCATTAAACTTATTTAACAAAACTTGTGGACATAGGTCCACGTTTTGGTATAGCCCCCATATAACGGTACCACCCGATTTGCGGTATTTTGACGTTTTTAGCTACATTTTCAGACCGATGTAGCTATAATTTGACATTTAGGGTTCTTAAGTGTCAATAAACTTATATAACAAAAGTTGTGGACATAGGTCCACGTTTTGGTATAGCCCCCATATAACGGTACCCCCCGATTTACGGTATTTTGACGTTTTTAGCTACATTTTCAGACCGATGAAGCTATAATTTGGCATTTGAAGTTCTTAAATGTCAATCAACTTATGTGACAAAACTTGTGGACATAGGTCCACGTTTTGGTATAGCCCCCATATAACGGTACCCCCCGATTTACGGTATTTTGACGTTTTTAGGTACATTTTCAGACCGATTTAGCTATCAATTGACATTTAGGGTTCTTAAATGTCAATAAACTTATATAAATAGTGGACATAGGTCCATGTTTTGGAATAGCCCCCATATAACGTTACCGCCCGATTTCAGGTATTTTGAGAATTTTACCAACAAGTTTGAACCGAATTATCTGTAATTTGAACATTTGAAATTCTTAGTGGTCACCATACCTCTCCACCAAAAATTGTCAAGAAAGCCCCCATAATTTCAGTAATTTGATGATTTTAGCTACAATATTAAACCGAACTAGCAGTAATTTGACATTTGAAGTTCTTAGTGGTCACAACACCTCTCCATAAAAAATTGTCAACATAGGTCCATGTTCGGATATAGCTCCCATATAACGGTGCCTCCCAATTTTCAGTAATTGGCAATTTTAGCTAAAATTTTTAACCGAACTAACTGTAATTTTACATTTGAAGGTTGTAGTGGTCACAACACATCTGCATCAACGATTTTCAACATAACCCCAATATAACGATACTTCCCGATTTTCGGTACTTTGAAGATTTTACTTAAAATGTTTAACCGAACCTAGGTCCATGTTTTGGTATAGCAACAAAACAAACCTACCGATTGTCCGCACCTTAGCATTATTTTTAGGACGAACTTTCTGTAATTTGAAATTTAAAAGCCAACAAAAATTGTTAATTTAAGTTCATATTTTCGTATAGCCCACATACTTTCGAACTATCTGTTAATGACATTCGAAGTTCTCACGTTATGTACCGATTTTCGGTATTTTGAGGATTCTAGCTACAATTTTTAACCGAATTAAGAGTTAGTTGACATTAAAGGCTCTTATCAAAAACTGTCAACAAAGGTCCATGTTTTATTGTAATCCCTATATAACGGTACCTCCCAATTTCTAGCCCACCAAAAAATTTCAACATACATAGCTAGATATAGACACCATAAAAAGGGCCTACCGAATGAAACATTTTATATGTATTATCTGACAGTTTTAACGTACCCAATTAAAGTTGGGGACAGGAATGAAAACTAATTATTTCATTTTAGTTCAGAATATTTTATGGTGGAGGGTATGAAAAGTTCGGCCCGGCCGAACTTAACGCTTTTTTACTTGTTATTTTTTGATTATTTATTTATTTATTATTAAACTAAATGTTGTGGAGTCCCGTTTTTTTAATAATAAGAAGAAATAAATAATAAAGCAAGGCATTTAAAATAACTTAAATTTAAGTAAAATAATTCACAAAACCTAAATCTAATCCAAATTCTCATTTGTTACCAGAATTAAATAAACAAGCTCTTGAAAAAGTTGGAAACCCACCCACCCAACGAAACATCGAGCAAAACATAAAATAATTTCGTTTATTTTCATTCAATTAACCTGACCAAAAAAACCCAATAAAAACATCTTAATTAATATCAATACTGGTCAACAAATAAAAACATCAGAAATCACGAACTAAGAAAAGATCTCCAAATCTCCCTGTTTAGTTCTTCGCTTTATGGAATACTGCGCCTTGTCGTCTCTTCATCCACTTTTTGCGCCATCTATTCTTTGGCCCAGGGACGTACGTAGGTGGGGTGGGGGCCATCACCGAAATAATGGTCTTAGACAATCATATGTTTTGACGAAATCCGCTTCAAACAATTTGGAGTCGATTTAGACCAGTTCCTCCGTCTGTCGGGCTCGTTCGAGGAGCCATTGCACATTTTGAACAATCGTACTCCTTGCGGTCTTGTTGACAGCGATATTATATTTTTCGTGGGCAAGTCCATTCTAATAGCCGCGAATTATAGAAAATCTTTCGATCAATTCTCTGCGGGATTTAGAACAAAAAATTCCAAATAATGGCTAATGTGGTTGAAAATTCTAGGATATACCAACAACTAATATTCATTTGTAAGATTTTTAGTTATTGTTTCAATTCTGTTGGAAAATTGGGTTAAAAAGTTTTGTATGGGGACTATATCGAACATTATCTGATATGGTTCATTTTCAATTCTAAACATCCAACTCTGTTCCAAATTTCAATCCTGTATCAATAGGTCATATACATAAAACCAAAAAAAAAAAAAAAACTTTAAAATAGCTTTACGTAACGCTACACAACATTTTTAACATTCACGATTTTTGGTCATGTTGGGCTCAAGGCTGCTTTGTACTCAACAAAAAGGTGGTAAGTGTCGATCTGCATCTCTTGGGTCTTCTCCAGGATTTTCCGCAGGGTAAATATCTGGTCAATGGTGGATTTGTCAGGTCTAATGCCGCAATGGTATGGCCCAATTATTTCATTGACCATAGGCTTTAGTCGTTCGCACGTTATCCCTGACACTATCTTGTAGGCAATGGGGAGAAGACTTATGCCCCTATAGTAAGAGCATACAGTCTTATCTCCTTTCTTGTGGACTGGGTACCGGATGCTCAGGTTCAAATTGTCGGGTACTCGTTCTTCCTGCCAGATGGTGCTAACTAGCTGATGAATACACCTTATTAGCGTGTCGCATCTGGTTTTGAACAGCTCGGCTGGTAAGCCATCGGCTCCCGCTGCCTTTTTATTCTTCAGCCGACTTACTGCTGTCTTTACTTCTTCTTGGCTGGGCGGTATACATTCAATACCATCTTCTGGGATTGGATCTGTGGTATATTTGCCGTCTTCGCTACTATCGGATACCAACAGTTTGGGGAAATGTTCTTTCTATATCCTGAGCACACTATCTGTATCAGTTACCAAATTACCTTGCTGGTCTCTACAGGAGAATGTGCCTGTACCAAACCCATCAGTTTGATGTTTCACTCTTTGGTAGAACTTTCGGACTTCATTCTGGCTCCTGTACATCTCGATTTATTCACACTCCCGTCTTTTCATTTCTCTTTTTTCTTGCGGAAAAGACGTTTCTCCTCTCTCCTTTTCTTCCGATACCTCTCTCGTGCGATACGCACTATATGCCGCATTTTTCTCCTCTGTAGCTGCACGACACTCTTGTTCATACCATGGAATCCTTCGTGGAGGTCTCTGGTATCCAAGTATGGATTTTGAAGCTGTTTGCATCGAGTGGGCAATATTTTGCCATTGCACAGTGTCCGATTTTCCAAAAAACCTGGACAAAAATCGAAAAAAAAGATTATCAATTTACACTAAAAAGGGTCAGATATTGTTTATAGGATCCGATTGCGTGTAGTTATGAAAAAATATATACATTTTAATAAGTGGGTTGAAAAGCAGGTCGAAGTGACCCTATTTGGAATGTTATTTTTTTTAATATTTAAGTTGTTAATGAATCTATGATAATATGAAAAATAAACAACGGTTATTAAATATTATCTTTTTGTAATTGTAATGAAAGGTATGTGAAATGTATTTAAGATGTTCAGTGTCGCCAATGAATTGTGCGTTCTTTAATAATTGCTGTCCGTATTTGTTAATTTTTTTCAAGATACATTTTCACAATAAATTATGAAAATAGTTGTGAGTAAGATCGAGTTGGGCCGTGTAATTTATCATTTCATAAAAAAGGAAGGGGTTTTTACTAATATCCATCGAAACATCCTCCAAATATTTGCACTTTTCGTTTTTATGTGATATTTTGTCTTGCAGGTATATTAAGATTTTATTTCATTCAGAATGTGAGAATATAGTATAGGGTCACTTTCTGGCGTTTGGGCATAATTTAGAGCTTTGATATATTTTAAGACCTATAGTAAAATTTTATGGCGAACAAATTTCTAGAATATTTTGGTCTGATCCGACCACATTTTATAGGAGATTTTAAAGATTTGTGGAAAAAGGACCAAAAGTACCCCTTTTACGACTCGCACGAGGGTTAATTTTTTTAAGACAAATGTTCCTTGCCTTCTTATCAGTAAAGTTGCCAAAGACATTATACACCTAAAGTGCAAGGATTCCAAGTGATCTTAACTCAAATATTTCCAAAACTGTAGAAATTGTGGGAGCTTCCACCCCTATTTTAGTTTCTTGGTTTTTTGGCAAAATTGATACCGATATTTCCTTGGTATGTAATGCAAATATAGATTTCATTTCTTTGGTGACTTATAGTGAAATTTAGCTGAGAACATTTTTGTCTTTGACGCCATTCTTCTAAAATGATGCTTTGTACGACAATTTTGCCAAAACTTTGATGAAGTATGACATTAACCCTAAAATATTTTTCTAATTTGCCTATTTCTGGAGTTAAGGTAAGATATAGAGTTTTGGTGTATTTAAGGACCTATAGTAAAAATGTATGTCGAAGAAATTTGTAGAATACTTTGATCCGATAAGATCACATTTTATAGGAGGAGGGACCAAAAAGGGAGGGACCTTAAATGACCGCCTGAGGGTTAAATAATATCAAAAATGTAATCAGCGGGCCGAAAAACATAAGAAGCAAAGGTTAGGTGAAAATCCATTCATTTTTAAAGTTTTGGCCAGGTTTTTCGGAAAATCGGACACTGTGCATTGTGCTGATATGTTATCGGGACGAGGAGTGCTTTCATTAAGCAATTGGCCTTATTGAGTGGAATATGCTGTGGCTATATGTTGTGTTTGCAGCTTACCGATGTCCATCTTCTGTTCGTGCTTTATTTGCAACGTTTAGACGGGTACGTACCTTTGCTGCAACAAGGTTGTGGTCCGAATCTATGTTTGCACCTCGGAACGATCGTACATCCAACACGCTTGATGCATGTCTTCCATCTATCACAACATGATCAATTTGATTACTTGTTCTCTGATCCGAAAGCAGCCAGGTGCCCTTATGAATATGGAGATGCTTAAATCTGGTATTGCTAAATACCGAGTTTCTGGCAGCTGCAAAGTCTATCAGCCTCATACCATTGTCAGATGTTTCACTGCGGAGACTGAATTTCCCGACTGTTGGGCCAAAGATATTCTCCTTTCCAATTTTGGCATTAAAATCGCCTAATATAATTTTAATGTCATGGGCAGGGCAACGGTCATAAGTTTTTTCTAAGCGCTCGTAAAATATATCTTTGGTCTGTTCGTCCTTGTCTTCAAAGGGAGCATGAGCGCAAAAAAAGCTGAAGTTGAAGAATTTTGGTTTTAATCGAATTGCAGCGAGTCTTTCATTTACTGGGGTGAAGCTGGAGACCAGATGTTTTAACTTCCGACTAACTACAAATCGGCAGCCAAACTCAAACTTTGTGTCATGGCAGCCATAATACAGTGCGTCACCTTTAGTTGTTGTTGTGGCGCCTTTCCCAATCCATCGTATTTCCTGTATAACAGTAATGTCGAACTTGTACTTTTACTTACTTCTCTATAAAGAGTGCGAACATTCCAGGTGCAGATTCGTACGTTAGCGGGGTTCGTCAACTTTAGAGGGGTTTGTTCTTCTTTTCTTTTGTTTTTTCATAGTAGGCTGCTTTTTCTAGGGGAGGGCTACTAACCCGACGTCCAAACCCAAGTTTTTAACGTTCTTATGGGTGAACGCACAGCACATGCTAGCTCATTACCTTTACCAGGTGTTAAAGGCAGCTCCCCAGGTGACACCACCTGACCGGGGTGGTCAGTGCCAACTTGAGACGAAAGAGCGACCTCACAATACTATTAATAACACCGTGCAACATGAACAAATTAACAATATTCTGACACTGCAGCGTTATAGAATACCAAAAAAGAGGTGATATGTACGTGTCTCGTCGTTTGTCTCTAGCACTTGCACTTTCTCGTTTAAGATATCCCAAAGACTTGAGGTCTTAGGTTTGGGCGTCGGGTTAGTAACTCTCCCCTAGAAAGAACAGCCTACTATGAAAAAACGAAAGAAAAGAAAAACAAACCCCTCTAAAGTTGACGAACCCCACAAACGTTTTAAGGACCATGATCTGCGAATCTGCACCTGGAATGTTCGCACTCATCCCGCTAACATATCAGCGCAATGGCAAAACATTACCCACTCCATGCAAACAGCCGCAAAATCAATACTTGGATACCAGAGAACTCCACCAAGGAATCCATGGTATGACCAGGAGTGTCGTACTGCTACCGAATAGAAAAATGCGGCATATAGGGCTACTTTACAATCAGTAACAACGCGTAGCGCACGAGAGAGAAGAAGAGAGGAGAAACGTCTTTTCTGCAGGAAAGAGAGAGATGGAACAGCCGGAGTGAAAACAAATCGAGATGACAGAATGAAGTCCGAAACACCACACTGATGGCTTTGGAACTGCACATCCTCCGGTAGATATCAGCAAGGTAATCTGGTAACTGATACAGATAGTGTGCTAAGGATATGGAAAGAGCATTTGTCCAAACTGTTGGTATCCAATAGTAGCGAAGTCGACGAAGATACAATCCCAGAAGATGGTATTGAATGTATACCACCCGGTCAAGATGAGGTAAAGACAGCAATTAACTGGCTGAAGAATAATAAGGCAGCAGGAGCTGATGGCCTACCAGCCGAGCTGTTTAAAACCGGAGGCGATATGCTGATAAGGTGTATGCATCAGCTAGTAAGCTCCATCTGACAGGAAGAACACGTACCCGACGATTGGAACCTGAGCATACTGTGTCCCGTCCATTGGAAAGGAGATAAGACTAAAGTCTCCAACTATAGGGGAATAAGTCTTCTCCCCAAAAGTTTTCTCCCTAGTGTCAGGGATATTGTGCGAACGGCTAAAGCCCATGGTCAACGAAATAATTGGACCATACAAAGCGGCTTTAGACCTGGCAAGTCCACCATTGACCAGATATTTATCCTGCGCAAATCCTGGAGAAGACCAAAGAGATGCAGATCGACACCTACCACTAAAGCAGCCTTCGACAGCCCGCTACGTTCAAAGGTATTCCAAGCAATGTCCGAATTTGGTATCCCCGCATAGCTCATTCGGCTTTGTAAAATGACTCTAACTGACACAAGATCTTCAGTTAAAATAGGAAAGAACCTCTCCGAAGAGTTTTGTTCCAAAAGAGGTTTTAGGCAATGAGACAGCCTTTCGTGTGATCTTTTCAACATTCTGCTAGAAAAGGTTATACGAGAGGCAAACGTCAAAAGAAGTGGCACAATCTACACCAATAGCCACATGTTACTTGCTTATGCTGTTGATATAGACATCATTGGATGATCAGTAAAAGAAGTAACCCATACCTTTATGAAGGTCGAAGGAGAATCTGTTACAGTGGGTCTGGCGGTAAACGGCGAGAAGACCAAGTTGATGGTGTCGACGCGCAATGCGTCCATTGAGATAGGACCAACTGTTAAAGTTGATTCCTATAATTTTGAGGTAGTAAAAGACTTCGTATACCCCGGCACCGCCGTAAACACAACAAACGACATGAGTTGTGAAATAAAAAGAAGAATTGTATTGGCAAACAGATGCTACTTTGGCTTAAGTAAACACTTTAAAAACAGATCCACAACTCAAAGACGACGCTTCACAAAACACTGATACTACCCGTCTGATGTATGGTTCCGAAGCCTGGGTACTTGCGGAAGCAGATAAGGCAGTGCTTGGTGTGTTTGAGAGAAAAATTCTTCGAAAATCTACGGACCGATCTGCGTTGACGGTGAATATCAACGTCGTATGAACCACGAGCTGTACCGACGAATTCTGTTGAATTCGCATTTAAACGAATTCGTCGGTAACATTTATTCTTGAGCTCGAGTCGTCATAAAATTGGGGAAGAGTTCTTTGCTTCAATGCAAAGAACTAAGAGAACGGATGAGTCCAAGTGGCGTTGGTATGAATCAATCACTATAATTTTGCCATTTATTACCCGATTTGAACAAATAATATCTTATTCGGAAGATATTATTCACCCCTTTAATAGGAAAAGGGATCAATAGAAATCCGTAGTGAAAATGTAAGAAACCCAGATTTTCACTACTTTTACCGTTATAAAATAATAAAACGAAGTGACCCAACAGAACCAAAAGTATTTTCGTTGTTCGTGGATGCCAACACGATAGAATTTTGTAACAGAACGTTTGAATATTTTTCTTGTCAACTTTTGTAGCACACTGTCATTTATCGATATTTGCCGACAAATGTGCACTTTATCAAGGCTAAAACTGCCTGAAGGAGCATTCCAATAATTTCGCGATGTACTAGAAAGTTCTTAATAATTGTGCTGGCCTTTGTGTTTGGTCGCAAATCTCAATGGTTTGGCTGTTATATGCCGAAATATCCAAAAAACGTCAATAAATAACTTAAAGTCAAAATCGGGAGGATCGATTTTCGCGGTAGATATATGGCCCAGTAGACTTTTTTGCTCGGTTCAATCCCAGGAATCAGAAACGCGAAGGGCCCATTAAGGTTTTCAATTCGCCCCGGCCTAACCTATACCGACAATTTTTGGGTGTAAAGTTGTATACCCCCAACGAAAACTATATGCCAACTTTCAGCCATTTCGGCGGGATATTGAGGGCACAACCTTCAAAATAGCACAAATCTGGATGTACCGTTCTATGGGGGCTATATGGAGAGGTGGACCTATTACGACAAATTTCAAGTGGAAAGTTGTAAACCCCCAAGGAAGACTAAATGGAAAATCGCCGCCATTTCAGTGTGATGATGAGGCCACATCCTCCAAAATATCAGAAATCGGGAGGTACCGTTCTATGGGGGACGTGGACCTATGCGTACAAATTTCAGGTGTAAAGTTTCATACCACTAACGAAGACTTAATACCACAAATCCTTTTATATAATTGCATATGGTTTTACATGTATGCTCATTTTATGCAAATATGTAAAAATATGTCAAAATATGCACGATATGCAAAATATGCAAAAATAAAACGTTATTTTGTGATAAAACGAGATTCTGTCTAATCAGACTTTATCTTCGACCATCCTAACCATATATGCATTTGCATAGGATTCCGCTGCCTACTTATTAGATTCTGAATACAGAAAAACTAAATTCTCGCGGGTTTCCACATATGTATGTATATCGTATGACAGTTGTAAAATTTGAACCAACAAATAGATTTTTTAACAATTTACGAACAAATATTTCTACTTTGGAAGTGGATTGCTCTGATCCTGTGAAGGTTACACTCTCGACCTATACATGCAAAAATGCGTAATCACAGTGAATACAACCACATACTGAGCTTTTAGAAAAATCCACTTGCGCGCCAAAAATAGAGACAAAATTCCAAAAACCCCATTTTTCAGTCTTCGAAGGCTGATGTAGTGGATATATTAAAAAATCATACATTAGGAACTTCATCTCTGAAGTGTATTCTTAACATCTTCTTGGGGCATTGAGCTCTACATTGTGTTGAAAGCCACTAATTGGAAATTATTATAAAAAACTACTCGTTTCCTTGAACGCATCTTTCCTATTTTTTACATTAATACGACGAAAGCTTCCGCTCAAATTATTATTTTAACAAATTCCTCGGTGAATCGTGCTAAAATGAAACAATTAGTCGAAAAACAAATTTTGAATAATTCATATATTTTGTTGTGCCTAAGATGTTGCTTTTAATAAAATAATTTAACACTTGAACTGCGGTTGCATTTACTACATTTGACCACATTACATTAAAAAGAAATATTCGTACAGTCCCTGCCGCTTATGGTCAAAGAGAACAAAGTTCCTCACAAATTATCTGCTAATGCAATATCATTGTGAAACAGCTGTTTACGGCAAACAATCGAATGCCCCTACAAATGCACCAAATTTACGTGACTACCTGATGTTTAGTTGTTTACACGGTAACATTTTGCTGTGGCAACAATTTTTACTGCTCCTCATAGATGTTGCAATGTTGTATGCGGCAACAACAGAAACAACAATGCATTAAACACACATTGCATGTGTAAAGGCATATTTACAAACAAATATTATCTGGGTAACGAGGAGAACAAACAAAACAGACACTAAAATATGTATGTGAACATGTGTTGTTGCAACACCAGTAAAACAAAACTGTATGCGTGCGAACTTGTGAGTCTGCATGGCAAAACATTTTCGAAAATCATTTCGCTATTTGTGTTATATTATTCAATTATTGCATGCTTTGTAAATCCTTGGTTAGATATATTTTAAAGCAACAATAAAAAGTTTGTTGAGGGTTTTCGCGAGTAAACAAGAATCTTATTTTTGAATTATGAACGGATTCATCACCACGTTTATTCTTTAAAAAATCCACGTTTATTCTTTAAAAAATCCACGTTTATTCTTTAAAAAATCCACGTTAATTGTTGTGATAGTCGTTGAAAAAATGTTCTTTAAAAAATCCACGTTTATTCTTTAAAAAATCCACGTTTATTCTTTAAAAAATCCACGTTTATTCTTTAAAAAATCCACGTTAATTGTTGTGATAGTCGTTGAAAAAATGTTCTTTAAAAAATCCACGTTTATTCTTTAAAAAATCCGCGTTTATTCTTTAAAAAATCCACGTTTATTGTTGTGATAGTCGTTGAAAAAATATTCTTTAAAAAATCCACGTTTATTGTTGTGATAGTCGTTGAAAAAATATTCTTTAAAAAATCCACGTTTATTGTTGTGATAGTCGTTGAAAAAATATTCTTTAAAAAATCCACGTTTATTGTTGTGATAGTCGTTGAAAAAATATTCTTTAAAAAATCCACGTTTATTGTTGTGATAGTCGTTGGAAAAATATTCTTTAAAAAATCCACGTTTATTGTTGTGATAGTCGTTGGAAAAATATTCTTTAAAAAATCCACGTTTATTGTTGTGATAGTCGTTGGAAAAATATTCTTTAAAAAATCCACGTTTATTGTTGTGATAGTCGTTGGAAAAATATTCTTTAAAAAATCCACGTTTATTGTTGTGATAGTCGTTGGAAAAATATTCTTTAAAAAATCCACGTTTATTGTTGTGATAGTCGTTGGAAAAATATTCTTTAAAAAATCCACGTTTATTGTTGTGATAGTCGTTGGAAAAATATTCTTTAAAAAATCCACGTTTATTGTTGTGATAGTCGTTGGAAAAATATTCTTTAAAAAATCCACGTTTATTGTTGTGATAGTCGTTGGAAAAATATTCTTTAAAAAATCCACGTTTATTGTTGTGATAGTCGTTGGAAAAATATTCTTTAAAAAATCCACGTTTATTGTTGTGATAGTCGTTGGAAAAATATTCTTTAAAAAATCCACGTTTATTGTTGTGATAGTCGTTGGAAAAATATTCTTTAAAAAATCCACGTTTATTGTTGTGATAGTCGTTGGAAAAATATTCTTTAAAAAATCCACGTTTATTGTTGTGATTGTCGTTAAAAAATATTCTTTAAAAAATCCACGTTTATTGTTGTGATAGTCGTTGAAAAAATATTCTTTAAAAAATCCATGTTTATTGTTGTGATAGTCGTTGAAAAAATATTCTTTAAAGAATCCACGTTTATTGTTGTGATAGTCGTTGGAAAAATATTCTTTAAAAAATCCACGTTTATTGTTGTGATAGTCGTTGAAAAAATATTCTTTAAAAAATCCACGTTTATTGTTGTGGTAGTCGTTGAAAAAATATTCTTTAAAAAATCCACGTTTATTGTTGTGATAGTCGTTGAAAAAATATTCTTTAAAAAATCCACGTTTATTGTTGTGATAGTCGTTGGAAAAATATTCTTTAAAAAATCCACGTTTATTATTGTGGTAGTCGTTGAAAAAATATTCTTTAAAAAATCCACGTTTATTGTTGTGATAGTGGTTGAAAAAATATTCTTTAAAAAATCCACGTTTATTGTTGTGATAGTCGTTGAAAAAATATTCTTTAAAAAATCCACGTTTATTGTTGTGATAGTCGTTGAAAAAATATTCTTTAAAAAATCCACGTTTATTGTTGTGATAGTCGTTGAAAAAATATTCTTTAAAAAATCCACGTTTATTGTTGTGATAGTCGTTGAAAAAATATTCTTTAAAAAATCCACGTTTATTGTTGTGATAGTCGTTGAAAAAATATTCTTTAAAAAATCCACGTTTATTGTGGTGATGGTCGTTGAAAAAATATTCTTTAAAAATTCCACGTTTATTGTGGTGATAGTGGTTGAAAAAATATTCTTTAAAAAATCCACATTTATTGTTGGGATAGTCGTTGAAAACATATTCTTTAAAAAATCCACGTTTATTGTTGTGACAACCGTTGAAAAAATATTCTTTAAAAAATCCACGATTATTGTGGAGATAGTCGTTGAAAAAATATTCTTTAAAAAATCCACGATTATTGTGGAGATAGTCGTTGAAAAAATATTCTTTAAAAAATCCACGTTTATTGTTGTGATAGTCGTTGAAAAAATATTCTTTAAAAAATCCACGTTTATTGTTGTGATAGTCGTTGAAAAAATATTCTTTAAAAAATCCTCGTTTATTGTTGTGATAGTCGTTGCAAAAATATTCTTTAAAAAATCCACGTTTATTGTTGTGTAAGTCGTTGAAAAAATATTCTTTAAAAATCCACGTTTATTGTGGTGATATTCGTTAAAAAATATTCTTTAAAAAATCCACGTTTATTGTGGTGATAGTCGTTGAAAAAATATTCTTTAAAAATTCCACGTTTATTGTTGTGATAGTCGTTGAAGAAATATTCTTTAAAAAATCCACGTTTATTGTTGTGATAGTCGTTGAAAAATAGCCTTTAAAAATCCACGTTTATTGTTGTGATAGCCGTTGAAAAAATATTCTTTAAAAAATCCACTTTTATTGTTGTGATAGTCGTTGAAAAAATAGCCTTTAAAAATCCACGTTTATTGTTGTGATAGTTGTTGAAAAAATATTCTTTAAAAAATCCACGTTAGTTGTTGTGATAGTCGTTGAAAAAATAGCCTTTAAAAATCCACGTTTATTGTTGTGATAGTTGTTGAAAAAATATTCTTTAAAAAATCCACGTTAGTTGTTGTGATAGTCGTTGAAAAAATATTCTTTAAAAAATCCACGTTTATTTTTGTGATTGTCGTTAAAAAAATATTCTTTAAAAAATCCACGTTTATTGTTGTGATAATCGTTGAAAAAATATTCTTTAAAAAATCCACGTTTATTGTTGTGATAGTCGTTGAAAAAATATTCTTTAAAAAATCCACGTTTATTGTTGTGATAGTCGTTGCAAAAATATTCTTTAAAAAATCCACGTTTACTGTTGTGATAGTCGTTGAAAAAATATTCTTTAAAAAATCCACGTTTATTGTTGTGATAGTCGTTGAAAAAATATTCTTTAAAAAATCCACGTTTATTGTTGTGATAGTCGTTGAAAAAATATTCTTTAAAAATCCACGTTTATTGTTGTGATAGTCGTTGAAAAAATAGCCTTTAAAAATCCACGTTTATTGTTGTGATAGTCGTTGAAAAAATATTATTTAAAAAAATCCACGTTTACTGGTCTGATAGTCGTTGAAAGAAATATTCTTTAAAAAATCCACGTTAGTTGTTGTGATAGTCGTTGAAAAAATATTCTTTAAAAAATCCACGTTTATTGTTGTGATGGCCGTTGAAAAAATATTCTTTAAAAAATCCACGTTTATTGTTGTGATAGTCGTTGAAAAAATATTCTTTAAAAAATCCACGTTAGTTGTTGTGATAGTCGTTGAAAAAATATTCTTTAAAAAATCCACGTTTATTTTTGTGATTGTCGTTAAAAAAATATTCTTTAAAAAATCCACGTTAGTTGTTGTGATAGTCGTTGAAAAAATATTCTTTAAAAAATGCACGTTTATTGTTGTGATAGTCGTTGAAAAAATATTCTTTAAAAAATCCACGTTTATTGTTGTGATGGCCGTTGAAAAAATATTCTTTAAAAAATCCACGTTTATTGTTGTGATAGTCGTTGAAAAATTATTCTTTAAAAAATCCACGTTTATTGTTGTGATAGTCGTTGAAAAATTATTCTTTAAAAAATCCACGTTTATTTTTGTGATTGTCGTTAAAAAAATATTCTTTAAAAAATCCACGTTTATTTTTGTGATAGTCGTTGAAAAAATATTCTTTAAAAAATGCACGTTTATTGTTGTGATGGCCGTTGAAAAAATATTCTTTAAAAAATCCACGTTTATTGTTGTGATAGTCGTTGAAAAAATATTCTTTAAAAAATGCACGTTTATTGTTGTGATGGCCGTTGAAAAAATATTCTTTAAAAAATTCACGTTTATTGTTGTGATAGTCGTTGAAAAAATATTCTTTAAAAAATGCACGTTTATTGTTGTGATAGTCGTTGAAAAAATAGCCTTTAAAAATCCACGTTTATTGTTGTGATAGTCGTTGAAAAATTATTCTTTAAAAAATCCACGTTTATTGTTGTGATAGTCGTTGAAAAATTATTCTTTAAAAAATCCACGTTTATTTTTGTGATTGTCGTTAAAAAAATATTCTTTAAAAAATCCACGTTTATTTTTGTGATTGTCGTTAAAAAAATATTCTTTAAAAAATCCACGTTTATTGTTGTGATAGTCGTTGAAAAAATATTCTTTAAAAAATCCACGTTTATTGCTGTGATAGTCGTTGAAAAAATATTCTTTAAAAATCCACGTTTATTGTTGTGATAGTCGTTGAAAAAATATTCTTTAAAATATCCACGTTTATTGTTGTGATAGTCGTTGAAAAATATTCTTTAAAAAATCGACATTTATTATTGTGATAGTCGTTGAAAAAATATTCTTTAAAAAATCCCCGTTTATTGTTGTGATAGTCGTTGAAAAAATTTTCTTTAAACCCCCCCGTTTATTGTGGAGATAGTCGTTGAAAAAATATTCTTTAAAAAATCGACATTTATTGTTGTGATAGTCGTTGAAAAAATATTGTTTAAAAAATCCACTTTTATTGTTCTGATAGTCGTTCAAAAAATATTCTTTAAAAAATCCACTTTTATTGTTCTGATAGTCGTTCAAAAAATATTCTTTAAAAAATCCACTTTTATTGTTGTGATAGTTGTTGAAAAAATATTCTTTAAAAAATCCACTTTTATTGTTGTGATAGTTGTTGAAAAAATATTCTTTAAAAAATCGACATTTATTGTTGTGATAGTCGTTGAAAAAATATTCTTTAAAAAATCCACGTTTATTGTTGTGATAGCCGTTGAAAAAATATTCTTTAAAAAATCCACGTTTATTGTTGTGATAGTCGTTGAAAAAATATTCTTTAAAAAATCCACGTTTATTGTTGTGATAGTCGTTGAAAAAATATTCTTAAAAAAATCCACGTTTATTGTTGTGATAGTCGTTGAAAAAATATTCTTTAAAAAATCCACGTTTATTGTTGTGATAGTCGTTGAAAAAATATTCTTTAAAAAATCCACGTTTATTGTTGTGATAGTCGTTGAAAAAATATTCTTTAAAAAATCCACGTTTATTGTTGAGATAGTCGTTGAAAAAATATTCTTTAAAAAATCCACATTTATTGTTGTGATAGTCGTTGAAAAAATATTCTTTAAAAAATCCACGTTTATTGTTGTGATAGTCGTTGAAAAAATATTCTTTAAAAAATCCACGTTTATTGTTGTGATAGTCGTTGAAAAAATATTCTTTAAAAAATCCACGTTTATTGTTGTGATAGTCGTTGAAAAAATATTCTTTAAAAAATCCACGTTTATTGTTGTGATAGTCGTTGAAAAAATATTCTTTAAAAAATCCACATTTATTGTTGTGATAGTCGTTGAAAAAATATTCTTTAAAAAATCCACGTTTATTGTTGTGATAGTCGTTGAAAAAATATTCTTTAAAAAATCCACGTTTATTGTTGTGATAGTCGTTGAAAAAATATTCTTTAAAAAACCACGTTTTTTGTGGTGATAGTCGTTGAAAAAATATTCTTTAAAAAACCACGTTTTTTGTGGTGATAGTCGTTGAAAAAATATTCTTTAAAAAACCACGTTTTTTGTGGTGATAGTCGTTGAAAAAATATTCTTTAAAAAATCCACGTTTATTGTTGTGATAGTCGTTGAAAAAATATTCTTTAAAAAATCCACATTTATTGTTGTGATAGTCGTTGAAAAATATTCTTTAAAAAATCCACGTTTATTGTTGTGATGGTCGTTGAAAAAATATTCTTTAAAAAATCCACGTTTATTGTTGTGATAGTCGTTGAAAAAATATTCTTTAAAAAATCCACGTTTATTGTTGTGATAGTCGCTGAAAAAATATTCTTTAAAAAATCCACATTTATTGTTGTGATAGTCGTTGAAAAAAATTTGCCAACTTTATTCGTCGTTGAAAAAATATAAATTTGAAAATTTGTTCGAAATTCCCCCAAAATGATTCAGCACGCATTTAATTGAAGAACCAACCCTACCCCTTCCGCATTTTGCTTCCAACATTTAATATATTCATGTGAGTTCCTTCAATCCAAACTCCATCAAATGCATGATGAGCCTACAAGCATAGTGCAACCATCAAACCACGACGAAGTTCTTTGCATTCTGTGCGTATGCACATACATACATACATTAGTGCATATTTTATTGAAACACATTTAATATGCAAGGATTGCCATTATTTATGTTTGTCTGTCTGTCCGTTTGTCGGTATGGAATAGTTCGCATATGTTTTAAGTATGTTATACATGATTGAATATGCACATGCATCTTCTCCACACACACATATTAAGATGCAGCACAACGTCACTACAACAAAACATATTCCGGGCTTTCTCAAGAGGTAAATATGTGAGCTAAACATGTCGAATAACATCGACAAACATCAGCCATGCCATGCATATATCATCCACAGGATACAAACAACTGCCAACTCCAAAAGTTAAGTGAAGAGAAGACAAGGCCTAATTCCTTCCTTATGATTATCCTTGAGAAGAGATTGCTGCTCATCATAGATAGATTGGCTTTTGTGTGTGATCAATGTGGGTGTGGGTGCGAGTATGTGTGCTGCCACTAACAGAGCATGAATACAAATTACTAAACTGTGGTGGGGATAAATCCTTGTGCAACTCCTCCTGCTCTTCCAGTTTCTTAAAAAATTGTGGCATTAAATAATTTATGTTGATTGCAACAAAATTCAATATTGATAAATTCAATAAAATTAATATAAAGGAAATGGGATAATGTTGACAACAAAGCATGAGAATTCACAAGTTTCTTAGAAACCACAAATAAGATTGGCTTTTTTCAAACGATATTTTTTTCAACAACCAGCAGGCCAATAAGCGTGGATTTTTTATTGATCAATATTTTTTCAATTTTTAAAACCTACCAAAATTTCGTTTTATCAACATAAACTTCATCAGTACCTCTTGCAGCCCTGAACTGCCAAACCACATTAATCCATCCGTCACCACAAATTTCAAACAAAATTCAACATGAAAAATGAGATGTAAAACTAACTAAGGTTTCAGTAAAACCAATTAAAATGTGTTCGGCAAACGGCAATACTCAAAAGGCAAGGAAATTCAATGATGTAAAATTCAAATCGAATACCTGGAAACTTTTACCTGTATTTACACACATGTAGGCAATCACAAACATATGTATTCGTACGTGTGTGTATTTCTCCATTTATAAAGATATGGCTTTCTTTCTCCTCCAGCCTCAAAACCGAAAGATTTAATTACATTACGTTGCATTAATATAGCCTTTAGGGTACCATTTCAACATGGAAATTATTTTGACCGTCTAACAGCTAATTAGCCATTTTGTAATGAGCAGAAACGCGATACCCCACAAAGCTTAGCATACATTACCACACACACGTACACATGGACACAAACAAATGAACACAAATCCACACTAATACGTGGCAAGTGTATATTCATTGATTATGTCACAAAATAATGCCACGAACAGACGAAAACTATATTTAAGGACATGAGAACATGTTCCATATATATCCCTGATTCGTTGTTGCTAATGCGTGTGAGGACTACATGTGCAGAGAGCCAAATTTCATAATAAACCCCAACGATGAACATGACACATGTAAAATGCCCATGTTGTCAATATTCATTAGATATACACCATTATTTTTTTTAAATGTGTATAAAATGTTGCATTGAGTGCAGGATTGCAGGTTACAGGATAAGGCATAACATTAAAGCATTAAAATCTGAAAATATGAATGCACTTTCAATTAACGTGAATTTTTTAAAAATTTTTTTAATAAACGTGGATTTTTTAAATATTTTTTAATAAACGTGGATTTTTTAAATATTTTTTAATAAACGTGGATTTTTTAAATATTTTTTAATAAACGTGGATTTTTTAAATATTTTTTAATAAACGTGGATTTTTTAAATATTTTTTAATAAACGTGGATTTTTTAAATATTTTTTAATAAACGTGGATTTTTTAAATATTTTTTAATAAACGTGGATTTTTTAAATATTTTTTAATAAACGTGGATTTTTTAAATATTTTTTAATAAACGTGGATTTTTTAAATATTTTTTAATAAACGTGGATTTTTTAAATATTTTTTAATAAACGTGGATTTTTTAAATATTTTTTAATAAACGTGGATTTTTTAAATATTTTTTAATAAACGTGGATTTTTTAAATATTTTTTAATAAACGTGGATTTTTTAAATATTTTTTAAAAAACGTGGATTTTTTAAATATTTTTTAATAAACGTGGATTTTTTAAATATTTTTTAATAAACGTGGATTTTTTAAATATTTTTTAATAAACGTGGATTTTTTAAATATTTTTTAATAAACGTGGATTTTTTAAATATTTTTTAATAAACGTGGATTTTTTAAATATTTTTTAATAAACGTGGATTTTTTAAATATTTTTTAATAAACGTGGATTTTTTAAATATTTTTTAATAAACGTGGATTTTTTAAATATTTTTTAATAAACGTTGATTTTTTAAATATTTTTTAATAAACGTGGATTTTTTAAATATTTTTTAATAAACGTGGATTTTTTAAATATTTTTTAATAAACGTGGATTTTTAAAATATTTTTTAATAAACGTGGATTTTTTAAATATTTTTTAATAAACGTGGATTTTGTAAAATATTTTTAATAAACGTGAATTTTTTAAATATTTTTTAATAAACGTGGATTTTTTAAATATTTTTTAATAATTGTGGATTTTTAAATATTTTTTAATAAACGTGGATTTTTTAAATGTTTTTTAATAAACGTGGATTTTTTTTAAATATTTTTAATAAACGTGGATTTTGTAATTATTTTTTAAACGTGGATTTTTTAAATATTTTTTAAACGTGGATTTTTTAATAATTTTTTAAATTTTTTTTAATAAACGTGGATTTTTTAAATATTTTTTTAAACGTGGATTTTTTAATAATTTTTTAAATTTTTTTTTAATAAACGTGGATTTTTTAAATATTTTTTTAAACGTGGATTTTTTAATAATTTTTTAAATTTTTTTTTTAATAAACGTGGAATTTTTAATTATTTTTTTAATTTTTTTAATAAACGTGGAATTTTTAATTATTTTTTTAATTTTTTTAATAAACGTGGATTTTTCAAATATTTATACAAATATCAAGACTCATGCTGGGTACATTGAAAAACTGCCCAAAATTTATTCATTCTCCAATTTCGCCCCTGTTATTTATCGGCACAACAGACAAACACCAAAAGCCTAGCCTAAAACAAACCATAACTATGTAGTTTGGACACTACCGCTATTATTGTAACGATGTAAACATGAATATACGGTGACTGCTGGTAACCTATAGAAACGCGGCTAAATTGCATAAATAAAAACCACTTGAAATATGTACATATAAGCAAACCCTCAGTCGCTCGGGTGCATTCACACACACATGAAGCATTTTACAAATTAGATAGCTATAGATTCGCACGCAAAATGTTAATATTCGTCCAAAAATATTAGCACGCAAATTTGCGGAGATCTCCCTGGGTAAGCAACATGATGGCGGTTCGAATTTTCAATGAAATAAACGTTTGAGCGACACATAATTTGATATTAACTTAAGTAACGGTACAAATGCAGTATGTCCATGAATCACAAACATAAATTGAGATCTGTTGGATACAGAATATATTGTACCCTACAGCTCGTGTGGGTAGGATACTAGGGGTTTGGAATTTGGAAAAGATGTTATGTAGAAATAACCTTTCTGACCAGGGTTGATATAAAGTGGACTCTGGCGTCTCCGTGGTATCATATGAGATACGGTTTTTAACCCTAGTTATGAGAACAAAACTCTCTATTATTGATGACTATAGCCAAACTGCATTAGGAAAGTCAGGACTCTTTACAGATAAGCTGCAACACTGGCGGATGTACTTGCAACATTACTGCCATATAGGACAACTTAGGACAACAGAAATAATCGCCAAAACGAAAAAAAAAACATTTTTAATCTTAGACCAAAGTCGAAAGTAGTCTGATAATTTTATAAAAAGTGAAACCAACTAACTAATGACTTTGCTACAGAATTTTCGATATGTTTGTACCCGAGTATCTTCTTTCCATAGGCAGGTCAAGTTCGAAGATGTCCTATATCGGCTTTAGCATAGCTCTCATATAACGGTACTTCCCGATTTTCGAAATTTTCACGAATTTAGCTACAATTTGAAAATTTTGCCTATTAGGGCGAAGATAATTTTTAATATTAATTTTACCTAATTTATCGTTTAAATCGAGCGTTTATTTTTGCAAGTGAAAAAGGAACGCCGAAGATTCGAACACCACTATGTGTTGTTTCTGAGTCGATTTATGCATGTACGTCCG
Source organism: Musca autumnalis (assembly GCF_047663935.1). NCBI lineage: Eukaryota > Metazoa > Arthropoda > Insecta > Diptera > Muscidae > Musca > Musca autumnalis. The sequence goes on along the minus strand of NW_027411866.1, from coordinate 187,139,318 downwards.
TCTGTCCATGTATTTTTGTTCGCAACGTACAGTCGCATTTTTTGTCCGATTCAGCTGAAAATTAGGGACTACTATTTTTTAGCCTTAGGAAGATCGCTATTGCTTTTGGGGAAAATCGGTTCAGATTTGGATATAGCTCCCATATATATTTTCGTCCGATTTCACGTATTTGCTACACCAAACATGCTATATACGTCCGATTTTGATGAAATTTGGAATGTTTGACTGAATTCGGTCTAGAAATAAGTATCCAAAATTATATCGAAATCGGTTCAAATTTGTATATAGCTCCCATATATATTTTCGGCCGATTTCATGTATTTGCTGCACCAAACACGCTATATAAGTCTGATTTCAATGATATTTGGAATGTGTGACTGAATTCGGTCTGGAAATAAATGTGCCAAATTATATCGAAATCTGTTCAGACTACCTCAAAATTATAGGTACCAACTTCCACAGTTGGTCCGAGCTCTATGGACGCTTTGCGCGTCGACACCATCAATTTGGTCTTTTCGCCGTTTACCGCCAGACCCACTTTCGCAGATTCTCCTTCGACCTTCCTTAAGGTATCAGTTACTTCCCTTACTGATCGTCCTATGATGTCTATGTCATCAGCATAAGCAAGTAAAATGTGACTATTGGTGTAAATTGTGCCATTTCTTTTGACATTTGCATCTCGTAATACCTTTTCCAGCAAAATGTTGAATAGGTCACACGAAAGGCTGTCTCCTTGTCTGAAACCTGTTTTGGTACTGAACTGTTCGGAGAGGTTCTTTCTAATTTTAACTGATGACCTAGTGTCCGTTAAAGTCAGCATACAAAGCCGTATGAGCTTTGCGGGGATACCAAATTCAGACATTGGATGGAATACCTTTGATCGGAGGGGACTGTCGAATGCTTTATAATCGACAAAAAGGTGGTAGGTGTCGATATGCATCTCTTGGGTTTTCTCCAGGATTTGCCGCAGGGTAAATATCTGGTCAATGGTTGACTTGCCAGGTCTAAAGCCACATTGGTATGGTCCAATTATTTCGTTGACCATTGGCTTTAGTCGTTCGTACAATATCCCTGACACTATCTTATAGGCAATAGGGAGAAGACTTATGCCCCTATAGTTGGAGCATACAGTCTTATCTCCTTTCTTGTGGACGGGACATAGGATGCTCAGGTTCCAATCGTCGGGTACGCGTTCTTCCTGCCAGATGGTGCTAACTAGCTGATGCATACACCTTATCAGCGCGTCGCCTCCGGTTTTAAACAGTTCGGCTGGTAAGCCATCGGCTCCTGCTGCTTTATTATTCTTCAACCGGATGATTGCTGTTTTTACCTCATCTTGTACGGGCGGGATACCATCTTCTGGGATTGGATCTGTGGTAGCATCGTCTTCGCTACTATTGGATACCAGCAGATTGGAAAAATGTTCCTTCCATATCCTGAGCACGCTATCTGTATCTGTTACCAGATTACCTTGCTGGTCTCTACAGGAGGATGTGCCTGTACCAAAGCCATCTGTTTGATGTTTCACTCTTTGGTAGAATTTTCGGACTTCATTCTGGCTCCTGTACATCTCAATTTTTTCACACTCCCGCTTTTCCATTTCTCTCTTTTTCTTACCGAAAAGACGTTTCTCTTATCTCCTTTTCTCCCGATATCTCTCTCGTGCGCTACGCGTTGCTACTGATGGTAAAGTAGCTCTACATGCCGCATTTTGCTCTTTGGTAGCAGCACGATACTCCTGGTCATACCATGAATTCCTTTGTGGAGGTCTCTCGAATCCAAGTACGGATTTTGCGGCTGTTTGCATGGAGTGGGCAATATTTTGCCATTGTGTTGTTATGTTATCGGGAGAAGGAGTGCTCTCATTAGGCAATTAGGCTTATTGAGTGGAATATGCTGTGGCTATCTGTTGTGTTTGCAGCCTATCGATGTCCAACTTCCGCGATGTTTCTGTTCGTGCTTTATTTGCAACGTTTAGACGGGTACGTATGTACCTTTACTGCAGCAAGGTATTGGTCCGAATCACGCTCGATGAATGTCTTCCATCTATCAAAACATGATCAATTTGATTACTTGTTCCTTGATCTGGAGACAGCCAGGTGCCCTTATGAATATCGAGATGATTAAATCTGGTACTGCTAACTACCATGTTTTTTGCAGCTGCAAAGTCTATCAGCCTCATACCATTGTCAGATGTTTCACTGTGGAAACTGAATTTCCCGACTGTTGGGCCAAAGATATTCTCCTTTCCAATTTTGGCATTAAAATCGCCTAGAATGGTTTTAATGTCATGGGCAGGGTAACGGTCATATGTATGTTTCTTCTAAGCGCTCTTAAAATATATCTTTGGTCTGTTCGTCCTTTTCTTCAATGGGAGCATGAGCGCAAATAAAGCTGATGTTGAAGAATTTAGCTTTTATTCGAATTACAGCAAGTCTTTCATTCACTGGGGTGAAGCTGGAGACCAGATGTTGAGGCCTCCGACTAACTACGAATCCGCAACCAAACTCATGCTTTACGCCATGGCAGCTATAATACAGTGCGTCACCTTTAGGTGTTGTTGTGGCGCCTTTCCCATTCCATCGTATATCCTGTATGGCAGTAATATCGGCCTTGTACTTTTCAAGTACGTCTGCCAATGCGATGCCTGCACCTTCTCTATAAACAGTGCGAACATTCCAGGTGCAGATTCGCAGATCATGGTCCTTAAAACGTTTGCGGGGTTCGTCAACTTTAGAGGGGTTTGTTTATCTTTTCTTTCGTTTTTTCATTGTAGGCTGTTTTTCTAAGGACCGACGAAACCCAAGTTTTTAACGTTCTTATGGGTGAATGCGCGGCACATGTTAGCTCACTACCTTTAACGGGTATTAAAGGCAGTTCCACATGTGACACCACGTGGAGGTCAGTGTCCACTTCAGATGAAAGAGGGACCAAGATAAATCCTTGGCTTTGCCATGTTAAAACCGATCAGGACCGTTCCTTGGTATCTCCCATCTCTACGTCACCCGTAGGGGTCGTCATAATTGGCTCTATGTCTTTCAAAAATAACTCACGTGGGCGGAATGTGTCGATCAAGAATAAAGATATTAAATTTTTTCCAATTTTCACACAAAAGTTTCGGTCCATTTCACCCGCTAAAAACTAACTGAACATCATGTAAAATTGCAAGCTTCTTTCCGTCATAAGCCCACACCTTATTTAAAATTTCGCTGATTGGTGGCTGATTGGACTATGATTGCGACCTACAGAGCATATACAAATTGGGATAAAAATTTTGTTTTTGGTCCATTTCACCCCCTAAATATTTCACGATCATCACCAAGAAAAATAGCGATCTATTCTGATGTGAAAGCGACCTCCATACCAAATTTCGGGACGAGTTTGATTACAATTTATAATGGACAGACGGACATACGGACGGACGGATCACATCGAATGGTTCGCAGTGTTACATGGATTTTTAGCAAAACAAACTTATAATACCCTTCCCACATTGTGGAGTAGGGTATAAAAAAATTTTTGACTTTTCCTCATTCAGCCTTTCTAGCCTAAAGGTTGAGGGTATAATGACGCAAAAGAAAATATAATTGTGAAAAGTCCGTTCGATGCCCTAGCATTTCAATAAAATGTTGCCTTATGTTAAAGTTTCTGTGTGTCGATTCGGAACGCATGAAAAAGGAAAACTAGTTCGTGCTTTTATTTGTTTCATATGAATTGTCAACGTTGGGAAACAGACCGATATTTTGAAATACACCATCAATTAAATCAAATGGGTGACGTAGGGGATGGAAGATACCAAGGAACGGTCCTGACCGGTTTTAACATGGCAAAGCCCAGGATTTATCTTGGTCCCTCTTTCATCCCAAGTGGACACTGACCTCCCCGTGGTGTCACCTGGGGAACTGCCTTTAACACCCGTTAAAGGTAGTGAGCTAAAATGTGCCGCGCGTTCACCCATAAGAACGTTAAAAACTTGGGTTTGGGCGTCGGGTTAGTAACCCTCCCCTAGAAAAAACAGCCTACTATGAAAAAACGAAAGAAAAGAAAAACAAACCCCTCTAAAGTTGACGAACCCCGCAAACGTTTTAAGGACCATGATCTGCGAATCTGCACCTGGAATGTTCGCACTCTTTATAGAGAAGGTGCAGTCTTCGCATTGGCAGACGTACTTGAAAAGTACAAGACCGATATTACTGCCATACAGGAAATACGATGGATTGGGAAAGGCGTCACAACAACACCTAAAGGTGACGCACTGTATTATAGCTGCCATGACGTAAAGCATGAGTTTGGTTGTGGATTCGTAGTTAGTCGGAGACTAAAACATCTTGTATCCAGCTTCACTCCAGTGAATGAAAGACTTGCTGCAATTCGAATAAAAGCTAAATTCTTCAACATCAGCTTTATTTGCGCTCATGCTCCCACTGAAGAAAAGGACGAACAGACCAAAGATATATTTTACGAGTGCTTAGAAGAAACATATGACCGTTGCCCTGCCCATGACATTAAAATCATTCTAGGCGATTTTAATGCCAAAATTGGAAAGGAGAATATCTTTGGCCCAACAGTCGGGAAATTCAGTCTCCACAGTGAAACATCTGACAATGGTATGAGACTGATAGACTTTGCAGCTGCAAAAAACATGGTAGTTAGCAGTACCAGATTTAATCATCTCGATATTCATAAGGGCACCTGGCTGTCTCCAGATCAGAAAACAAGAAACCAAATTGATCATGTTGTGATAGATGGAAGACATTCATCGAGCGTGTTGGATGTACGATCGTTCCGAGGCGCAAACATTGATTCGGACCACTACCTTGTTGCAGCAAAGGTACGCACCCGCTTAAACGTAGCAAACAAAGTACGAGCAGACACAACACGAAAGTTAGACATCGGTAAGCTGCAATCACAACAGATAGCCACAGCATATTCCACTCAACTAGCCCAATTGCTTAATCAAAGCCCTCCTCATCCCGATAACATATCAGCGCAATGGCAAAGCATTGCCCACTCCATGCAAACAGCCGCAAAATCCATACTTGGATACCAGAGACCTCCACCAAGGAATCCATGGTATGATGAGGAGTGTCGTGCTGCCACCGAAGAGAAAAATGCGGCATATAAGGCTACTTTACAATCCGTAGCAACGCGTAGCGCACGAGAGAGATACAGGGAGAAAAGGAGAGAGGAGAAACGTCTTTTCCGCAGGAAAAAGAGAGAGATGGAAAAGCGGGAGTGTGAAAAAATCGAGATGTACAGGAGCCAGAATGAAGTCCGAAAATTCTACCAAAGAGTCAAGCATCAAACTGATGGCTTTGGTACAGGCACATCCTCCTGTAGAGACCAGCAAGGTAATTTGGTAACTGATACAGATAGTGTACTCAGGATATGGAAAGAACATTTTTCAAAACTGTTGGTATCCAATAGCAGCGAAGACGACGAAGATACCACAGTCCCAATCCCAGAAGATGGTATTGAATGTATACTGCCCAGCCAAGATGAGGTAAAGACAGCAATAAATCGGCTGAAGAATAATAAGGCAGCAGGGGCCGATGGCTTACCAGCCGAGCTGTTCAAAACCGGAGGCGACACGCTGATAAGGTGTATTCATCAGCTAGTTAGCACCATCTGGCAGGAAGAACGAGTACCCGACGATTGGAACCTGAGTATCCTGTGCCCCGTCCACAAGAAGGGAGATAAGACTGTATGCTCTAACTATAGGGGCATAAGTCTACTCCCTATTGCCTACAAGATCGTGTCAGGGATATTGTGCGAACGACTAAAGCCAATGGTCAACGAGATTATTGGACCATACCAATGCGGCTTTAGACCTGGCAAGTCCACCATTGACCAGATATTTACCCTGCGGCAAATCCTGGAGAAGACCCAAGAGATGCAGATCGACACCTACCACCTTTTTGTCGATTATAAAGCAGCCTTCGACAGTCCGCTGCGCTCAAAGGTATTCCAAGCCATGTCTGAATTTGGTATTCCCGCAAAGCTCATCCGGCTTTGTAAAATGACTTTAACTGACACGAGGTCCTCAGTTAAAATAGGAAAGAACCTCTCCGAAGAGTTTGGTACCAAAAGAGGTTTCAGACAAGGAGACAGCCTTTCGTGTGACCTCTTCAACATCCTGCTAGAAAAGGTTATACGAGAGGCAAACGTCAAAAGAAGTGGCACAATCTACACCAATAGTCACATGTTACTTGCTTATGCTGATGATATAGACATCATGGGTCGATCAGTAAAAGAAGTAACTGATACCTTTATAAAGGTCGAAGGAGAATCTGCTAAAGTGGGTCTGGCGGTAAACGGTGAGAAGACCAAGTTGATGGTGTCGACGCGCAATGCGTCCATTGAGCTCGGACCGACTGTGGAGGTTGGTTCCTATAATATTGAGGTAGTAAAAGACTTCGTCTACCTCGGCACCTCCGTCAACACAACAAACGACATCAGTTGTGAAATAAAAAGAAGAATTGTATTGGCCAACAGATGCTACTTTGGATTAAGTAAGCAGTTTAAAAACAAAGCCACATCTCGTCAAACAAAAATAACGCTCTACAAAACACTGATACTACCCGTGCTGATGTATGGCTCCGAAGCCTGGGTACTTGCGCAAGCAGACATGGCAGTGCTTGGTGTGTTTGAGAGAAAAATTCTTCGAAAGATCTACGGACCAATCTGCGTTGACGGTGAATATCGACGTCGCATGAACCACGAGCTGTATCTGCTATACAACGACATCAATATTGTTAAACGTATCGAGATGCAGCGATTGCGTTGGCTAGGCCATATCATAAGAATGAGCGATGATGAACCCGCTAAAAAGGCGTATGAATACATGCCACATGGCGGTGCACGCAGAATTGGCAGGCCAAGGAATAGATGGCGCAAACAAGTGGATATTGAGATGAAAAGGCGCGGTATTCCAGAGTGCAAAGCAACAAATAGAGAGGAATGGAGATCTCTTCTTAGTTCGGCCTATAGAACAAATGTTCTGTAATGGGCCAGCTAAGTAAGTAAGTAAGTATCAATTAAATCAATAAATCAGGCGAACAAAAACATTTCCCACTACTTTCAATAATAAATGTTACTGTGTAATTTAACACTGAATCATCAACAACAATTAATTTAGTCAATTAAAAATATCGATTCTCTGAATTTTTCCTTTCATGTTCAAATATTCAGCGAAATAGTTTGGTGTATGTTCCCCCTTTCGTTTGCAAACCTGAGATTGAAGTGTGTCAGCAGCATTGGGTTTATGCAAAAAAAAAACATCAACGAAATCATATCATTGATGCTATTCCACCACAACGACAACAATATTGTTCTCGATAAAATGGAAAATGTACCAACAACAAATCCATTTATTTCCATATTCTATCTTAGGGGTTAAAAGGTGTTAAGCTGGGTGTCAACCAAATATTTTTTCTGTTTGCATTCTTGTTTCAACTCGAACCTTAATCGTTGTCGATGATGCTTGATGGTTGGTTGGTTGGACTACCGCTCAACGTCATTCATGGTTTTACAGTCTAAGGTTAATTGCCAATAATGGAAGGATATGTTAAAATGGAAGCTTCCACAACCGCATTCGTATTGCCACCCTCCGGCCTATTGCAATATTAGCATTTCGTGGTTTAGAAGAGTTGCTTGATGGCTGGCTGGCTTGTTTGCTTGCATTCATTGAATTTTGAATGTAGAAATGGCAGCAGCAGCAGCAACGGCAGGCAGCTACAAGCGACTGCAAGCATTTGTTGTTGCACGGTCATGATCGAATGAATGAATCGATGAATGGATGCATGAATAAGTTAACGAATCATTTTAACAAAAGCTGCTTTTGTGCTGCCATCATGACTAGTATTGCAGCAACGACAACCAACCAACGAACCAACTAATTGGTTGGGGGAATTTTCTATTGATGATTAACATTATTTGCAAAATTCAAATGTTAACGTTTCCTTGAAACGCAAATACGAATCAATTAACGTGACGTCGTTTTTGTTGATACCTTTGTTGGAGGTTATGTTCATTGAAAGTTAATTTTATGCAGTTGTAATTTATTCCCTTTTTTACCAGCGAATGTTGTTAAATTGTGAAATTCTCTGTTAATGTCAGAAAGGAGGAATATATTTAACAATTGTATCATGGATCATTTATATACATATTCTGTAAAAGTAAGTTCTTTTTAAAATAAACTTCTTCTTCTTTATTTACTCATCCGTTATTCGGATATTGGTGATCGTACAATAATATTTCAATGATACATATATGATACCAAGTATATATTTATAATTATTTGTTGTTACACAATGATGTTCAGCTCCCTGTTCTTAGCGGCTTGTAAAAGTGTGTTTTCATCATTATAGCCGGTCCATGTCTGGATATTTTTGAGCCAGGTTGTTTCTTTTCTACCTCTTCCGCGCTTTCCGTCGATTTTTGCCTTAAGGATTGTTTGTAGAATCTTGTATTTATTATTTCTAAGTATGTGTCCAAGGTATGAGATTTTACGCTTTTTTATTGTTGAGATTAGCTGTCGGTTCACATTCATCCTTCTAAGTACTTCGTCATTTGATATTTTTGAAGTCCAGGGTATTTTCAGTACTCGTCGGAATGTCCACATTTCAAAAGCTGCCAATTTTCTTTCATCGGACATTTTAAGTGTCCAGACTTCGGAAGCATATAAGAGGACTGACCAAACATAGCACTTGATAAATCTTATTTTTGTTGTCACATTTATGTCGTGACTTGTTAATACTTTTTTGTGTTTAAAAAAGGCATCTCTCGCTATTTCTATTCGGCTGTTAATTTCTTTTGAGTAGTCCCAACGGTCATTTATTAGTACTCCCAGATATTTAAATGTGTGTACCCTCTCGATTTCCGTTTCCTTTATAGTAAGCTTCACGTTGCGATGGTCGTTGGTCGTTTTTTCTGCTTACTATCATGTATTTAGTTTTTTTCATATTAATTTTTAACCCATACTTTTCACTTGTGAGTGCCAATTTTTCTATAAGTTTCTGTAGACCTGATATGCTCTCAGCCAGTAGTGTGGTGTCGTCTGCATATTTTATATTATTCACAATATGTCCATTTATTTTTATTCCAATATTTCCTCCATCTAGCGTTTCTTGAAATATTTTTTCCGAGTACACGTTGAATAGTAATGGGGACAGTATGCATCCCTGTCTAACTCCTTTTGAGATAATAATTTCATCACTTTGTTCACCATTGACGTCGATTCGTGATTTTTGGTTCCAATAAAAATTTTTAATACATCGTAATTCTTTTCCTTGTACTCCGATAGATCGAAGGCTTTCTCATAATCGATGAAGCAGATGAAAACATCTTTTTGGGCTTCTCTGCATTTCTGGACTAAGACTTGTAAACAGAATAGAGCTTCTCGGGTACCCATCCCTTCCTTAAACCCAAACTGCGTTTTTCCCATAGCATGTTCGCACTTGCTATATATTCGTTGATGTATTATTTTTAGGAATACTTTCAGTACGTGACTCATTAAACTTATTAATCTGAATTCACAACATCGTTTTGCATTGTTTTTCTTGGGAATGGCTATGAAAGTAGATTTGAGCCAATCTTCTGGATATTGTCCAGTGTCGTATACATGGTTGAAAAGGGTGATGAGGAGTTCTTTATTGCTGGAATCTATTAGCTTTAAGTCTTCAGAGGGTATTTCATCCGGTCCTGTGGCTTTTTTATCTTTTAGAGTTTGTACGGCGCGTTCTACTTCTAATCTTGTTATTGATGATCCAACTAGATAATTGCTTATATTATTCTCAAGAGGTGCTCGCTGCTCATCCGTGAAAAGTTTTTCTATGTAATCTTTCCATATAGTCTTTCTTCCCTCCATATCAAACACTGCTTCATTATTATCATTAAATATAATTGCACTTGTCTTTCTTCCATACGTCCCCGCAGATTCCTTTATATTTTTATGTAGGTTAAAGTCGTCATGTATGGACTGTAGAAATTCAATTTCTTGACATTTTCTATTTAGTTGGTCATTTTTTGCTGCGCGGATTGCCGATCTTATTTCTTTGTTTATTTCCCAGTACCTTTCCTAATTTTTATTTTTATGTCTACTTCTTTCTTCCCGAAGTTCTCGAATTTCGTCTGTTATCCAGTCTTTAGTTCTTGCCATTGATCGGTTTCCCAGGATGCTTTTAGTTACTGTGTTTATAGTAGTTTTTAGGTTGTTCCACAGTAGATCCGGATTGTCTTCCTTGATGTTTTCTAATTCTCCATTGATTTGATGTTGCAGTTGGTTTTTTATGGTAGGATCGCTAAGTTTTCCGATATCGATTTTTGGCTGGGTTTTCTTTTTCCGTATAAGCGCGAGTTTGAGGCGCAGTTTTGAGACCAATAGATTGTGGTCTGTTGGAACATCTGCACCTGGATATGTTGTACACTTGGAAACACAGGAGTTATATATTTTGTTTATCAATATATAGTCTATTTGATTTCTTACTATATGTCCATGGTTGTCTTGCGGTGATTTCCATGTGTATAATCTCCTGGGGTGTAGACGATAATATGTGTTCATGATGTTCATATTGTTTTCTTGGCAGAATTGGATAAGTCGGTCACCTCTTTCGTTTCGGTCTCCAAGACCATATTTCCCAGTGATGTCTTTAACTTCATCGTTATCAACCTTCGCATTAAAATCACCTAGTATAATATTTATTTCATGACTTTTTGTCATTCTTAATAGTTGGGAAATGTTGTTATAGAATTCCTCGATGTCATTGGCATTTGGTTTTTTACAATGATACACACTCCATTTCTATGAAGGCCGCGCTGATTTCCTGAGTGGTAAACAGTGACATTTTCTGATCTAAAATCACAACTGTCCTTCCACCATGTTTCGCTAACACCTAATATGTCTATTTTAAGACGATTCATTTCACTGATGGTGTTGTTCAGTTTTCCAGTTTCATAAAGACTTCGGACATTCCATGTCCCAATTGTTAATTTTTGTTTGGTTTTACCTCCGGGGATTCTTAGCACCCTCTCTTGGCCGGAGACTGAGGGCCGTGTATTTTGCGTTGTATTGTTCATGTTGTACGATTTTCAAGGGATGTTGCTTCAGTGGTTTCCCGTTGCCTTCTGAAGGGTTTATAGTTTTCCGTCTACATATTCAGCCGCTCCAATGGAGTACAGACGCTGTTTGCTGCCGCCGAATCTCGATCAGACGCTGCCTTTTCCTTTTATTTTTGGTTCGCCCCACATATTTTATTTTTGCGGTACCCGTCATATCTGATGAGCTTTCCCCTATCCACCACCTGGGGAGGCGTCCGATGGGAGAAAAAAGAAAAAAAACTCCGCACGGAAAATAAACTTAAACTTAAAGAAATAAAAAAGTATCAGTCGGCTTTTCCGACAGAGATATACCCTCAGCCTATGTGAATTTAAACTTTCATCTACGGACAAATCGAATCAATCCCACGGCAGCGGGTTTTTTCGTACCGGATTGACACTGAACCATAGTGTGTCGGCCAGCGGCTTCCAACTCAGGCTAATCTAAACTTCTACGTTGTTGTTGTTGTAACAGTGTTTATTATTATGTTTGAATGTTCGTTCTTCTGTTCAATATGGCTCTGGGTCTATCTCCAGTTCCAGGAAAGTGACTGCTTCGATGGGATGTAACCACAGATCCACTGGAGTTACATGAGTAGGTTTGGCTGGGCCGTTGAAAATGTGTTTTGTGTCGTGCGGGCCCATGCCCCATACTGGACAGAAGTCTTGCACGGCGCGGTCGATTTCCACTCAATAAGAATTTAGGCGACTGCAATATTATGCCCTTCCATTTTCATAATATTTTTTAATATATTTAAGAAACTGTAAATTGTTATCTTAGTCTGCAAGGAAACTGAATTCCATTGACTATAATAAATAAATAAATAAATAAAAAAAAAAAAAAAATATCCCGATCGTAGTTAAGCCAAAACTACTCTAGTTTGTCGTGGCACCTGACGCTCCTCTGCTGCTATAGATGGGGGATGTATTTCGAGGACTTTATTCACACTATATTTGCTAATGACCTTAGAAACTGCATCCGTGTGAACACTATTTAAACCTGCTTCATATGCCTGTAGATCTAGGTATTCCCTCCTATATTGTTGGACCTCCTTCTCTAGAGCATGAATATCCTTCCTGATATGCCTGAAGGTGTCGGGCCTAGCCAGCAGATGCTGATTGGGATGGCTCTCACGGTAACACCCAAGAAAGTACTGCAACGAAAGCATCTCATTGTGTTACTTTACTGGAATAATCTTTGCCTCCTCATGTAAATTGTCACTGAAGACTTGAGGAGGCAGTCTGTTCCTGTTCTCAGGACGGCATTCTGGCAGATTTGAATCTTTTTCCAATTCGTATCACATAATCCCGGGGACCAAACTGGCGCCGCATAGCTTAACACAGACCGGCCTATCGCGTTATATGTGGTCAACAAGGTTTCTTAATCTGCTCCCCAAGTGCTGCCGGCTAGGGACTCGAGGACCTTGTTCCTACTTTTCAGTTTGTCGCAGATAGCTGTGGCGTGCGCGCACGACGTGAAAGTTGTGTCGAATGTGACCACTAAAATTTTGGGGCAGTTTGTGGTCGGAATTCTGCTACCGTCGACCACGACATTCAATTCTCTTCCAAACTGCGCTGTCCATGTGGTGAACAGAGTGGCTGTTGATTTTGTGGCGGAAATCTGTATATTCCTCGAGTGGAAAAAGGTGGTAAGATCGGTTAAATAGTTGTTCAGTCTCTCACAGAGGTCATCAGGATAGGTATCTGACGCCAGGATCGTGCAATCATCCGCATACGTTACGATCTCGATGCCGTCTGGAGCGGGCGGTAGAGGTTAAACAGTTCCGGAGATATCACCCCACTTTGGGGAACTCCCTGTTTCACTCTAAGGGGTTTGGACTTCTTGTTCCTGAATTCCACGTACGACTGGCGTCCACACATATAATTGACTATCCAACGTTTCAAGCTTGGTCGGAGGGTTGTCCGCTCAATGTCCTCAAACAGCGTGGAGTGCCTGACTGTATCAAATGTTTTTGATAAGTCAAGCGCCATCATCACTGTTCTATCACACGGCCGTCTCTGGTTGAGTCCTTGACAAATATGTGTGGTAATGGCATGCAGTGCAGTTGTCGTGCTGTGCTGCTTACGGAATCCATGCTGATGATCGGCAACTCGGTAGCTATTTCTGTTACTGGGGTGGACTAAGGCCTCAAGGCTCTTTGCTACGGGCGACAAAAGCGAAATCGGCCTGTACGATTCACTTTTGCTGGCATCCTTGCCGGGCTTCGGTAGTGGGACCACCCTGACCATTTTCCAGACTTCGGGAACAATGAGTGTGGATAGCAAAAAGTTGAGAACTTTAGTGAGATACTCCACTCCCGGCTCATCCAGCTGCTTCAGCATTACAATGGAGATTCTATCCGGGCCCAACGCTTTGGATGATTTAGCGTTCCTGATGGCATTGGCAACATCATCCATTGTAAACTGCGGTGGTTCCTCCTCGGCAGGAAGAGATCTGATGCGACGTAATACACTTCTCTTCGCCCTGTCACTCTCGGGGTGCTCGACAAACTGTCGATTGAAATAACTTGCGCACCTCTTCGGGTCAGTCAACGTAACGTCGCCAAACGTGACTGAGGTCCTATCTTCCCTTCTTCCAGGGTTCGAGAGAGACTTAACTGTCGCCCACATTCCACCTATACCGGCTCCAATGTTGCAACTCTTCAGATGATTTAACCACTTGTTCCGCTTATGCTCGCCGACCAGTCTGTTAACTTCCAGTGTCAGCTCCCTGACTCTGGGGTCATTGGGGTTGTTTCGACGCAGCTCATCACACTCATTTACTAATCCCGTTGCCTCTGCTGGGAAGTTTGGTCTTACTTCGGGTATTCGACCAGCAGGGATATGGCGAGCGGCTGCAGCAGTTATGATGTCTCGGAACGTTCTTTCCGCTACCCGAACATCAGAAGGATTGGGCAGTTCTCTGAAGCGGTGATTGGTGAACTCTCTGAAACCCGGCCAATCAGCTTTCTTATGATTGACGAATGTGAGGCGTTCAGAGGTAATGAAATCGGGATGTCTGCTAATGGAGACAATTATGGAGAGATGGTCTGATCCAAGGGAAATGACGGGTTGCCAGGTAACGTCATTTGTCAGCCCAGGTGACAGGATGGTTATGTCTGGCACACTCCTCTAATTCTGGTCAATCTGCTCACCCAGCGCTGTACCTCTTTGGTCGTTTCCGAGAGCCGAATGCCACATCTCATGATGCGCATTAACGTCCCCCAGGACCAGACGATTATGACCTTCCAAAAGCGGGCTAATGATACAGCTATTTCTCGGCGGGATGTATACGTTCAGCAACTCTATCTCGGCAGTTCCACATCTGACTGCTACCCCCATACATTCCATTTACGGGTCATTAGAGACAGACTCAAGCGAGATAGGTCTGTATTGGACAGACTGGTGCAATAAGAAAGCTAATCCCCCACCTCCACTTCTGGTGCGATCCTTCCTTAGCACGTTGTAACCATCGCAACGTTGTAAGCTACAGTTGTTGTTGAGCTTGGTTTCTTGCACCGCAGCGACATTGATATTCCTCCGACTCATTAAATCTACTATTTCCTCGATCTTACCTCGGAGTCCATTGCAATTAATAGAGTTGGGCAATCTCGTTCACTTGAACGATCCAGATCACTATCTCGTTCAATGGACACCGGTAATTTCTCTGACAAAACTGCGTATACTTAATTTCACACGTTAGTTTTTATGATGTTACTCATTCGTTTTTGAACGAGGATATTGATCCGGATCGTTCAATTGAACGAGATTGCCCAACTCTAGCAATTAAATTGCTAAAAGGACAACAACGGCTGGTGTTAAAGGCTGCATGTGCGGTTGTTTTCGAGAGGACTGCGGGGGAGTCTCATAATCAGACGACGAGGGGGTTTCGTAATCCGATGACGACTCACTGGAGACTGTATTCACACAGCATGCAGCAACATAGTCCCTGTCGTAGTCCCTCTCGTGGACACGTCCAGAGCAACCCCTTAGCTGCACCCACTCCTGACATCTACGAGTATTGCATCTCACCGAAGGCTGGATGTGAGTGAAGATGCGGATTTTACAAATCGAGCCCAAATATATTGGTCCTGGGATTTCCTCCGTCCCGACACGGACCAAAAGAATTCGGAGCAGGCATTCCGGGGTATGCTGCTCCCAACACAGAAAAACGAAACAAATGCAAACATATGTATGTATGTACACTGAGGTGGCAACCGCTGGCAGGAACAATGATGTTGTGTAGTTCCGGGTCAATCCGGTACGAAAGAACCCGCTGCCGTGGGATTGGATGCTTCCACGTAGGTTTAAATGCTGCAACAACAACAACAACCTGAATATATTAAGGGTCTTTTCAGAATTTTGTGACCCTTTTTGGACATTTGAGCTTGCCGACAAAAATGTGGATTAGGATTAAAGTTCAAAAGTGTTGCAGAGGAGGTACTTAGAGGAATGAACCGAGTTAGTCCATTATTGAAGTGGTTTTTATTATGACATATTGTGCCTACTAGTCATTTCAGTGGGTCATCGTATAACTTTTGGACCAGTATGCCAGGAAGCATGGACTTGTCCACGGAAAACATACTATCACTTTAAACAGGACCACAATGAACAGCATCGGTATACATTTCCAAAGGATCTTCGAACAGACCCTAAACTGCACATAGACACAAATGTTGAACTTTTGTCGGGGAGGTACCCTATGGAGAGGAACGATATGGACCATTTTAAGTTAAACTAAATTCGGACAAAATATTAGGAGACCCAAAGTTTGGACCAAATTGGTTACACCGTTCAAGAGATATCGTACATACCATACTAGTGACCTTTTTAAATATTGGTGGAAGTACCGGAAGTTGTGGACAGATATTGCCCATCTTCGAACTGAAACTATGCTTGGACAAAATATGACGAATGCAATTTTGGACCAACCCGGTTGACCAGTTCGTGCCCTCCAGTCACTTCATATGGTGCCATGGGGGTGTTTTACATATTTCGGGCTATTTTCTCAAGAAGTATGGGCTTGTCCATGAGACTACTTTTAAAATTGTAATTGAGCCAGCGAATGCAAGCTTCAACAACAAGTAAAAAAGTTTCAGTCGGCTTTGCCGACAGAGATATACTCTCAGCCTGTGTGAATTGAAACGTCCATATATGGACAATATCGAATCTACCGATTACGGATCATGTAACCCTCATTGAAATTTGCCGATATTTGGTTATAAATTATTTGGTTTGAAGCTCAAAAGTGTTGCGGAGGTTGTCCTTGGAGAAATGGACCGACATAGTCCATTTTGAAAGTGGATCTTATTTTGGGATTCATTCCTTTTTATAGATTTTGTCATTTCAGTTGGTCAGCGTATAACTTGGAGGTGTTGGGCCACGATCTCAGGAAGCATGGACTTGCCCACGAAAAACAAAAAATCGCTTTAAAGAGAAGACCGATTTCTGAAGTAAAACTACATTTGGACAAAATATTAGGAGATCCAAGATTTGGACGTCTGTTCCGTTCATTTTTTTACTTTTGGGGTGGGGGAGGAACCGGAAGGTGTGAACCGATAGTGCCAATATTTAAACGTAAACTTAGTTTGGACTAAATATTACGAAGGCCAAATTTTGGGCCGAATCGGCTAATCCGTTCGAGAATTATCGTACGCATAGTGCCATAGAGATTTTTACAGCTTTCGGGCTATTTTCTCAGGAAGTATGGACTTGCCCCTGAAAAACCTTGCACCGTTGTAATGGGGGCAGTTGCTACAACAAAAATCAAAACGATCAGAGAGCAGGTCCTAAACTGAATTTTGCGATATTTTGTGTGGGAGCTACCTGAAGGAGTTGACATATATAGTCCATATTCAAGCCTGATCTACGTCTCGTAGAAATATTACGATGTGCAAAGTATTGACTAAATCCGTTACTGTCTTCAGGACTTATCGTGGGCACAAATTTTCCGAATATTTTCGAACTTTTGTGGGAGAGGTACTTAAAGGAATGGACCGATATGGCTCACCTTCGGACATAACTAAGTTCAGACAAAATATTACGATGGCCCCATTTTAGACCGAATCAGCAGATCCGTTGGAGAGTTATCTTCCGCTGCAAACACTACACACGGTGTCACAGGGGATTTTTACAACTTTCTGGCTATTTTCTAAGAAATTTTGGACTTGCCCATGATAAAACTTACACCGTTGTATTGGGGGCAGCGAACACAAGTTGTTACAACAAAAATCAAAACGATCCGGTGGAAATTTCACGATGTGCAATGTATGGACCAAATCGGTTACTCCCTTCAAGAGTTATCGTAAGCACAAATTTTCCCAACATTTTCGAACTTTTGTGGGGGAGGTATCAGAAGGAGTGGACCGATATAGCCATCTTCGAACTTAAACTAAGCTTGGACAAAATATTATGACAGCCAAACTTTGGACCAAATCGGTTGATCCGTTCGAGAGTTATCATGCGCTCCAGCCTGCCAGCCAGACAGACGGACGCACATTGCTAAATCGACTCCAAATTGTCTGAAACGGATTTCGTCCAAACATACTTGGGATCTAAAACCATTATTTCGATAAGGCACATTTTGCCCCTATGAAAGTATATATACCCTCGTTAGCATTACTGCTGAGGTTATAAAAAAATAAGTGAAATAAGGTAAACTATTTATCCACAGCCTGCTGACACGTTTCGTAACACCCAACTGGACTACTTCGAAGGGAAGAAAACGGCAGCTATTTTATTATGCCTGCTCAGAGGTCATCTATAAAATCGTATGGATGAATTTTTCCCTTAAATCTCTACCTGCAGTTCGAAGAAGCAAAATCACCCATCTTATTGCTAACGGCTATGGACTTGCATAGTGATGATGACCTATAATCAGATACAGTCAAAACTAATTTAATGCGTAAGACTTCGAACATGAATGGTTGTTGTGATGTGAAACATCACAAAATAACAGCAACAACAACAACCATAAATATCGACAGCCACAAATTGCATTGCTCCCATGTGAACACATTTTTGTCGAAATTACCAACATATTTTTCTTGTCCTGTGTATGACGACGAGCGATAAGAATGAGAAACGGATTTGTGTTCACAGACACATTTCCAGTGGATGCTAGCTAACCAACCAACAGCCGAACAAGCAACTCCCACAATTGTCCACAAATTTCCCAACCTTATTGTTTAACATTTGTTCGAATGAAACAGTGTATGAGCGATTTAGGAAATAAAATAAACTGAGGTATTTTTTATGAGTGACATCCCTCCATTGACCTCCCCTTGGTATCACTTGGGGAACTAATTTTAAAGATAGTTACCCATGAGAAGAAAACAAGTAAAAATCGTTAAGTTCGACAGGGCCGAACTTTTTATACTTTTTACCATAAAATATTCTGATCTAAAATGCAATAATTAGTTTTTTTTCCTGTCCAGAATTTTATGACCACGGATGCCTAAATTAGATCAGAACATGTGTCCAAAAATGCCTTCAATTGGGAGGCAACTATATGTAGGGACTATACCAAAACGTGGACCTATATTGGTAATTTTTGGTGAAGAAGTTTTCTGACAACTGGGATAGTGATACGTAGTGAAATGCAATTATCGATTTTTTGATTATTCGAGTTTCGTCTAAAACATAAAACTCTACTTTCGATTTTTCAGTAACAACCGTAAACCGGTTATAATCGACTGTTTCTGTTTCAATGGTCATTAATGGTCAACTACGACTAACAGTCGACTGCCATTAATGGTCAACCACGAATTATGGTCAAGTACGACTAATAGTCGATTACGATTAATGGTAAACTAAGATTAATAGTCGACTCCGTTTCGTAAGTCGATTAAGAATAATCGATTAGCCGGTTTTCGTCCAGTCAAAAGTCGACTACGGTTTTTAGACCAATAATCGATTAATCGGTTAACCGAAATCGACTTTACGTAACCCTACACAAGGAGCCTTAAATAACAAATTACAGGTGTTTGCTCAAATAAGTAGCTAAAAACCGAAAAAAGTCGGGAGGTACCATTATATGGTAGCTATACCAAAACATGAAACTATGTCGACTAATTTTGGTGGATAACTTTTGTGACCACTGCGAACCACAAAAATCAAGTTGCAGATAGTTCGGTCAACAAATGTAGCTAAACTCTTCAAAACACCTAAAATCGGGAGGTATCGCTTTATGGAGGCTGTACAAAACCATGAACCTATATTAAACATTTTTGGTGCAAAAGTTTTGTGGTCATTAGGAACCTCAAATGTCAAATTACAAATAGTTCGGTCAACAAATATAGCTAAACTGTACCAAAACATGGACCCAGGGTTTAAAAGCCAGCAGTTAAAAACATTAGCATTAGCTGTACACATCAGCAGCTACACAATATTGACACACACGGCTAAATTCGCAAACGAACGCATATTTAAATATGACACAGACATGGACAATTTTTAAAGAAATTATGAAAAACTTCAACATTTCTGATAAAAGCCTTGATGTTTTGGTCATTAAAATGACTTTTCCGCGAACAATTCTGTCGTTTAAATGTTCGGAAATATGCTCCGCATTTAGAGAAAGGTAATGTGATATGAAAAACAATCGTTTTTTAATGGTATGATATCAGTACTTTATAAAATCAACATACAAATCTAAAACGTCAATTTGTATGATTATGTTTTACAGGGAAAACAGGACTTACATAATGTGAGTTCAGTTAAAACAAGTAAAAAAGTTTAAGTCGGCTCTGCCGACCGAGATATACCCTCAGCCTGTGTGGATTGAACAGTTTTTTTTCCAAAAAGACTTATGTGAGCGTATTAACCGACAAGAATATGTATTGGCTTAAAGCTAAACAATTTGTGGGGGATATCGATATATAGGGCTATTGTACCATACTTGCCTACGAAAAACATAATATCGCAAAAATGTTGAACAATTGTGTGGGTAGTAGCCCAAGAAATGGACCGATAAGATTCACATTTGAACACAAACAAAGTTTGGATAAAGATTTAGAGTTCCAAATTTTGGAATCGGTTGCTATGTTTACGAGATATCGCGCGTACCATTTTAGCGAATATTTTCGAACTTTTCTGGGGGTGGTACCGGAACCGAGCACCACCTTCGAGTTTCTTCTAATATTTTTAAACCTTTCGGGCTGTTTTCTCAAGAAGTATGTACTTGCCCCTGAAAAAAGTTTTACCGTCGTAATTGAGGTAGCGACTGCAAGTTGCTTCATCAAAAATCAAAGTGATCCGAGAGCAGTTCTTAAAGTGAATTTATTTTTGAATTTATTTTTGAACTGTTGTGGGGGAGGTACTTGAAGGGGTGGACCGATATGGCATATCTTCGAACTTAAACAAAGTTTGTACAAATTATTACGAAGGTCACAGTTTGGACCGAATCGGCAGATCCGTTCGAGAGCTATCTTGCGCTCCAACCACTACACACGGTGTCATTGGGTTTATTTGCCACTTTCAGGCTATTTTCTCAGAAAGTATGGACTTGCCCCTGATGAAATATACACCGTCGTATGGGGGGCAGTGAATACAAGTTGTTACAACAAAAATCAAAGCGATTCGAGAGCGGGTCCTAAACTGAATTTTCCGAAACTTTGTGTGGGAGGTACCCGAAGGAGTGGACCGATTGAGTCCATACTGGAACCTCATTTAAGTATGGTAGAAATTTCACGATGTGCAAAGTATGGACCAAATCGGTTACTGCATTCAAGAATTATTGTGCGCACAAATTTTTCGAAAATGTTCGTACTTTTGTGGGGGAGGTACCGAAAGAAGTGGACCCATCTTCGAATTTAACCTAAGTTTGGACAAAATGTTACGAAAGCCAAAATTTGAACCGAATCGGTTCATCCTTTCGATAGTTATCGTGCGCTCCAGCCAGACAGACGGACTGACATGGACGGACAACTCCAAATTGTCTGAAACACATTTCGTCCAAACATACTTGGGGTCTAAAACCATTATTTCGATGAGGCACATTTTGCCCATATGAAAGTGTATACACATACCCTTTCTAGCCTAAAGGCTGAGAGTATAAAAACAGGCGTGGTCGGGTCTTTAGGCAGAAGTACCTAGATTGTAGATTGATCCGTACATTTTAAAACCGATACATGCGTAGTTTGTGCATTTATCGCCCCGCCACCTCTGGAATTCAATAAAATATGTAGCCTGCTTTCTGGGGCCGACTCTGTACATTCCCTGAAAATTTCAGGAAAATCGGTTGAGCAGTTTTGTAGATGTAATATATTTTAAAAAGTGGGGTTGGTCAAGCCTTTGGTTCCTAAAAAAGTAGGTAAATTCAGAGACACAACAACAATTGTCTCGCAACTTAATTTTAAAACCGATACATTCGTAATTATTTTAAATATATCATTTTTAGAGAAATAGGGTATAGGGGAATTACGCCGCCCTCTCCAAAACTTAATTTGTAGCCTTGTACATTCCCTCACAATTTCAGGAAAATTGGTTTAGTAGTTTTTGTAGAAAAGATTAAAATTGAAAAAGTGGGTGTAAAAGTGGGCGTGGTCAAATTTTCTTTCCATAAAAGTTGGGTTATGACGAACATAAAAAAATCAAAATCTGTCCAGCCGTTATCAACTGATGCCATTACCAATGAACGACATTTGATTTTTATTTAAAAAAATAGACTTTTTGCCTCAGAAACCTGCTATTGAGCTCATAGTGCAAGATAAAGAACATAGATTCATTCGTGGAGTGTATGTAGTGGCTGGTGCCGTGCGCACGACAACTTTCGAACTGGATGCTAGGTTGTTCCAAACTTTGCATACTTCTGCAATTCTTAGACAAAGTTCGAAGATGGTGCTTATGGGTCCACTCCATAGGGCACCACCCTCACCAAAAGTTCAGCATTTTTGTTTAAGTGCAGTTTATGGCCTGTCTGAGGATGGTTTGGAAGTGTTTACCAAAGTAGTCCTTGCGCCCCAGTTCACAGTGATATTATGTTTTTGTGAGCAAATCTATGCTTCCTGATATAATGGTCCAAAAGCTCTAAATTATACGGTGACCACTTCAAAAATGGACTATGTCCGTCCATTCCTTCAGTTACCTCCTCTGCAACACTTTTAAGCTTTAATCCAAATCCATATTTTTGTCATTCATACGTAGGGGAATAGAAAACCTTCTGGCCTAGGCAACACGCAGTGTCGCCAGGCGTCATTTGACATTTTTTTAGAAAGTTTGACTGTTTTTAGCTTTAGCGTACTGAGGACAGTTTGACATACGATCATGTGTTTTGTTGTTTACAGTGACTTTAAAAAATCCCTTTGCAAAAAACATGGAGTTTACTTGTGAACATTTTCGTCCGATAATTTTTCACAACTTTCGACGTGGATAATCACGGCTGGATAATCGATCAAATTAAGTCTTTGAATGTGGATAAAGAGCCATTCTATCTATATCGCTATGAAAAACTGGTTTAATGAATTCAATCGTGGCCCACACTCGCAAAAAAACAATGTCGTTAGGGTCGCCCAAAATCGACTGTTGTGCCGGAAAAATTGAGCCGTGCGTGAACGGATAATGCAAGATCACCATATTATATACCGCGAGATAGAGACATCCTTGGATATTTCTTCCACCAACTAACATTTGATATTGCATGAACACCTCACCGCAAAAATGGATTTTTGTCGCAAGATCCAGCAAAATTGGTCAATCGCTCAAAAAGGTTCTTGTGGATTGGTGCAAAGAAATTGTGAATAAAAACAATCGCGGTGCTTCAAACTATCTTTTTAAGATCGTCACAGACGTCGAATCTTGGATCTATGCTTAGGAACCCGAAACAAAACGGGAATCGACCGTTTGGGTATTCGAAAGCGAGCCAAATCCAACGAAAGTTGTTCATAGAAGAAGACCTTCAAAGCAAATGGTCGCCTGTTTCTTCGACAAAACTGATCGTGTGGCGACCATACGACTTGAGAAATGTAAAATGGTTAATTGTGAGTGTTACACTAACATTTGTTTACCTGAAGTCTCCTGAGGAATTCGAAAAACGAAAAAGAGAACACGAATCGTTCTGCATCATGACAATGTGAGCTCTCACTCATCGATTGACACCAGCGCCTTTTTGACCGGGCAAAACGTGGAATTGATCGGTCATGCGCCGTACAGCCCTGACTGGGGATCCATTGACTTCATTTAATTCCTGCACATCAAGAAAAAATGGATTGATCAACGATTTTCGTCGCCAGAAGATGCTGTAAAAGCGTTCAAAAACCATGTTTTGGAGGTGTCTCAATCAAGCCACTGTAAACAATCCGGCACATGACCGCATGTCAAACTGTCCTGAGAACGCTTAGGCTAAAAACTGACACTGCGTGTTGCCAAAACTTGGGTAAATACCTGGTAAATTCCCCATAAATACCTTTTTCGGGTGTTTATTTGGGTATTTAAAAATTTATTTTTAAATGAAAATTTTGTTTTTCTGTCAGACAGAAAAACAAAAAAACTGTTTAACGTCGCGGACTATACCTTTTATATGTAAAATCGAGCGTTGGAGTTGTATGTGGAAGAAAATCAATGCAGACCGCAGCAAATATAGCTTTGTCTCACGATTATCGCGTCCAATTGGATGATTTTAGTAGTTTGTACCCACATATTGGGTAAATACCTGGGTATACCCAATTTACCCATTTTAATGGGTATTTACCCATTTCCCATCTCTACCAATATGGACTCAATCACTCCTTTGGGTACCTCCCTCACAAAATTTTAGAAAAGTTCAGTTTAGGACCTGCTCTCAGATCATTTTGTTTTTTCTTGTAACAACTTGTATTCTTCGCCCCCTTTACGACGCGTCGCGACGGTACAAGTTTTTTCTGGGGTAAGTCCATACTTTCTGAGAAAGTGACCCGAAAGCTATAAAAACCGGCTAAGGCGCCATGTGCAGCGCACTATAACTCTCCAACGGATAAACAAATTCTATCCAAAGTTTGGCAGTCGTAATATTTGGCGCAAAATTAAAACAACTTCTAAGATGGGCCATATCGGTCCGCTCCTTCGGATACCTCCCCCACAAAAATTCAAAACTTTCGACAACTGTCGGAAGCAGTAAACGATTTGATCCATACTTTGCACTTCGTAATATTTCTACGAGATATAGATCCGGTTACAATATGTACGATATATGTCAACTCCTCCGGGTACCTCACACACAAAATTTCGGAAAAGTGCAGTTTAAGACCTTCTCCCGAATCATTTTGATATCTCTTGTAACAGGGTGCACTCGTTACGATGGTACAAGTTTTTTGAGTTGAGTTGAGTCCATACTTATTGAGAAAGTAACTCGAAAGCTGCAAATTTTCGAATTTCGAATTTCACCACCAGCCACGCGCACGACGTTGGTCCACACTTTGCATATCGAAATATATCTTCGAATATTAGATGAATTTCGAAGATGATGTTTCTAGGTTCACTCCTTCCCGTACCTCCCCACCAAAAGTTCGAAAATATTCGCCAACATGGTATGCGTGATATCTCATAAAGGGAGTAACCGATTGGACCACCAAGCTCTGTATCTCGAAATATTTTGTCCAAACTTAGTTTATGTTCAAAAGTGGGTCCTATCGGTCCACTACTTGTTAAACATTTTGTGAGGATCTGTGCGGTCTGCTCGAGGATCCTTGGGGAATTTTTACCGAAGGTACTCTTCGCAAGTACATGTTTCATGATATAATAGTCCAAAAGGTCTATATTATATATGATGAACAAAAATGGCAGGTTGGCGCGATATCTATCGAGAGGAATGACTCCCAAAATAAAACACACTTCCAAAATGCACTATGTCGGTGCATTCATTTATGTACCTCCCCCGCAAAACTTTCGAGCTTTAATCCAACTCCATATTTTTGTCAGAATTTTAAAAACCTCCAAAATACATACGTTTTTTGGAAAAAATCGGTTTCAATCCACACAGGCTGTCGGCAAAGCCGACTGATATTTATACCCTCCACCATATGGAGGGTATAATTAAATTTGTCATTTCGTTTGTAACACATCGAAATATTCGTCGGAGACCCT
Organism: Musca autumnalis; assembly: GCF_047663935.1. Lineage (NCBI taxonomy): Eukaryota > Metazoa > Arthropoda > Insecta > Diptera > Muscidae > Musca > Musca autumnalis. The sequence goes on along the minus strand of NW_027411866.1, from coordinate 187,114,166 downwards.
ATAAAGTATATATATTATTGATCAGCATAAAATTCTATGTCGATTTGACCATGTCCGTCTGTCCGTCCGTCTGTCTGTCTGTCTGTTGAAATCAAGATTTTAAAGATAGAGAGCCAAAATTTGGTACAGAAGTTTTTATTACTTGCAGGATGGTTGGTATTGAAAATGGGATATATCGGTCCACGTTTTGATATAGCCCCCATAGAACGGTACCTCCCGATTTCCGGTATTTTTAAGGTTTTAGCTTCATTATCCTACGTAGTCTTCTTTAGGGGTATAACACTTTCCCCCAGAATTTTGTCGGTATCGGTCCACACCTTCATATAGCCGCCCTAGAACGGTACCTCCCGATTTTCGGTATTTTGAAGGGTTTTAGCTTCATTATCCTGCCAAAATGGCTGAAATTTGGTACGTAGTCTTCTTTAGGTGTACAAAATTTTCCCCCCAGAATTTTGTCGGTATCGGTCCACACCTTCATATAGCCGCCCTAGAACGGTACCTCCCGATTTTCGGTATTTTGAAGGGTTTTAGCTTCATTAACACACCGAAATGGCTGAAATTTGGTACTTAGTCTACGTTGGTAGTATTAAACTTTCCCCCAGAACTTTGTCGGTATCGGTCCATGCCTTCATATAACCCCCATAGAACGGTACCTCCCGATTTTCGGTATTTTGAATGTTGTGGCCTCAATATTCCAACGAAATGGCATTTAGACTTCGTTGGGGGTACTCAAACTACCCCTTTAAATTTGTCGGTATAGGTCCACGCCTTCATATAGCTCCCATGGAAAAGTACCTCCCGATTTTTCGTATTTTGAAGGTTGTGTCTTCAATATTCCACCAAAATGGCTGAAATTTGGTATTTAGTCTTCAATGTGATATAGGTATAGGTCCACGTTTCGATATAGCCCCCATAGAACGGTACCTCCGGATTTTCGTAATACTGAAGATTGTGACGTCAATATCCAACCGAAATGGCTGAAATTCGTTATTTCGTCTTCCAAGAGTTATAAAATATTCAAGAAGAGTATTATCAGTATAGGTTCACGTCTTCCTATATCCCCATAGAAGCTTACTTCTTTATTTTCGGTATTTTGTTAGTTTTAGCCACATTCTCTTACCGAAATATAGGAAATTTGGTATTTAGTCTTCTTTGAGCCTAAAAACTTTCCGTCAGAAATTTGTCGGTATAGATCGACGTTTTGAAATAGCCCCCATAGAATGGTGCCTCACATTGTTTTACCGAAATTGCTGAAATTTAGTATTAAGTCTTCTTCATACATGAAAGGAAACTAATTATTCCATTTTACTTCAATACAACTTGTGGTGGAGGGTATAACAAGTTCGGCCCGGCCGAACTTAACGCCGTTCTTACTTGTTTTTACTTGTTTTCACTACCGTGACCTGTATTTTTATGGAGTCGAACGAAGTCTCAAACTCAATATCTGCCCAGCCCTAATCTCTGTCATCCACTACGTTGTCCTATAATTTATCACTTATTTTTAAAAGTCAAGTAATAGGTTCTTTAAATACAGCCACAAGTATCCATCTTTCCAACGGATCACACCATAAGTCGAATGTTGGTTGGTAATTGGTCTATGATTTGGCATTAACACATCTTTATAATATATTGTTCGAATTTATTTTACTCGACCTTGTCGTCAATTTGAACATGTTTGTAGTTTGAAACGTTCGTGTCTCTGAAAAATGTTGCGAATCGCTCATATGCGATGGACTGATGTCAACAAAGATGAGATATGAATTATGTGTCTGTATTAAATCTGCTTAAGAATGTCTGCGTTTCGTGAATTTCATAACCAACAGCAGTTTGTGTTATTGTCCAGCTTTCGTTGTTGTTGTTGTTGTTGGTATTTGTGTTTGATTTGTTTTTTTTTTTTCTGGCACAGATGGAAAATTGCCTTGGGGTGTTATTCGGTCAAAACAAAAGAAAGCAAAACAAAGCTTAATTTTAGTCTTAAGTAAACCAATTTCGGTCTTTTAAGAGCCACAATACAGACAGCAATAAAGCATGAAAATATGGGATCGCCACAGAAGAATTGTTGACTTTGCCTAAAAGCAGGCTATAACGCCATGATTATTGTCATTTAATGCACCACAGTCGTGGCCTAGAGGCTAAAATGTAACAGAAACAAATATTTAAGTGAAATACAAAATACGGTTGAAATTTAAGTCTGGTGTTTAGGTAAATATTTCAATTAAAGCTTAAAATAGAATTTTGACAAATACATTTGCAATAGGTGTAAGGCAATACATGCTGAAGCAATTGTTGCAATTCAACACCCAATTACATTCTCAGAATTTGTTTTTCCAAACATTCAAAACATGTCTACATTGCATGCAAGCCGAGACTACATCAATCCATCCATGTGCTATGGGTTTAAGATTACTACTCAATGATGGACAACAAACAAATACATATCCATTACCCAAAGGCCAGCAATGCCTGGCAACGCATATATCATCACTGCTTCCCTCCCCCTCCATCAGGGTAATGGGGATTTGTTGTATGAGGAGACATATTGTTTGGCAATCAAATGGAATGATGACTGTGCGGTCGAAAGCCTAACTGGCAAAACATCACATTTTCTAAACTGTGATGAGTGATAGATATTATGAAGTTGAGAGGAATTCCACTTCATCGCCACACCACACAGATTGGTTCGATGTTGGAGTACAGAGAATATCAGCCACCCGGCAACTGCTGTTGATGCTGTTAAAAAGGGCAACATCTTTTGCGTGTCTGGTTTATTAAAATTGTTGCTTGATACGCAAACACCTACAAGGCAGCAGAGTGTCATATTGTGTATGTGCATGTGAACATGTGTTTGTGTGTGGATCACTGCTAGCCTAATAACTGGTATGAAATGTACACGCATATTGTCACTCGTAATTTTTCTTTCCAATTTCACTGATGTACTCTGTTGGCCAGAGACTAGCTAAGAAAGCCCACAAACTTAGTTTAACACAGCACAAGTACTTTTTATTCTTCGACAGCACTTATTCGTATATGAACTCTCATAAATTATGAACTTGTCGTACACACTAACTTACACATGTAAGCAATGTTACCTTGAACCACAGAGATGTTGGGCAGGGTTGTGTTTCCACGAACACCATAAGATGACAAACGAATGTGTGCGAATACTAATTGATATTTCGATGAATGGTGTATAGGAAAGATGTGGAATACTCTTCTAAGGATTTGCAAAGTAACCGAAGATGACGTAGGTCATGCTTGATACCAAGCAACACGGCAAAGTGCAAAACTACTAGTCTTCCAAGAAATGTCGATAATGGAATCACCAGGGGATCTAGTAAAAAATAATCAGATGGCTTTGTCGGCAGATAAATACTCTCAGCCTATGCCTGCACAGAAAAAATAACTGGAGGGCTGGGCCACAAGGTACAGAACACATCCCTACTTTTAAAAATAAATGACTAGACAGCGGAATCCTTTCAATATCTATATCAATATCCCATCGTAATGACTGAAATTTGGTATGAAATGGCGGAAATTTTGTATTAAGTCTTGGTTGGGGGTACAAAGCTTTGCACCTGAAATTTGTCGCTATAGGTCCACGTCTTCATATAGCCCTCATGGAACGGTACCTCCCAATTCCCGGTGTTTTGAAGGTTGTGGCCTCAATATCCCACTGAAATGGGGGACATTTTGTATTAAGTCTTCGTTGGGGGTACAAAACTTTTCGCCTAAAATTTATCGCTATAGGCCCACGTCTTCATATAGCTCCCATTGAACGGTACCTCCCGATTTCCAGTGTTTTGAAGGTTGTGGCCTCAATATCCACTGAAATGGCGGAAATTTTGTATTAAGTCTTCGTTGAGGGTGAAAAACTTTCGACCTGAAATTTGTCGGTATGGGTCCACGTCTTCATATAGCTCCCATAGAGCAGTACCTTCCGATTTCCGATATTTTGAAGGTTGTTGCTGTGGTAATACATTTCATTATTATATTAACCTTCCTGAAGTGAATTTTAAATAGAAAAAAATTACACATAAACATTTTTGAAGATATTTTTGAATTATTTGTTGCATACGAAAATATATAAAAAGCATAAATTTTTTATATCCACAAAATGAAATTTGCATATGCAAAATTTATGTATTTTGCATATTTTTGCATATGTGATCTGTTTCGATTGCAATTTAATCATAAGCCAAAAATATGCCGAGTCTCAAAATTTTACATTAATCGGATCAAAAATAAGGTTTGCATAAAATTCCGCTGTCTATAAATGACGGACCCAATGAACCCAATCCCGATTTACTCGCTTGTGAAAAGTGGTGGGAGGTGGTAAGGGTGAGGCAAGATGACCCCATCTACTTGCTCCAATTAGAGAAGAGTTTCACTCGCTAGAAAAATTCCAGCGTATTCGAGCGAGTACGACTACGACTTGGTGCCACCACCTCAACAATTATGTGTTTGAGTTCGTATACATTTTCACTTTGGGTGAGGCAATATATCCCGGAATGTCTGTTCCAAGGTCTTTTGGTTCGTGCCGGAGCAGAGAAGAAACCCGGGCCTTGCCTCTGTTCCGTGTGCCAGATCTGCATCCAAGATATGTCAACTTCGGTGAAATGCAATGGATGTAGAGAATGAGTGCATGTACCGTGGTTTTCTCGTCTGCTGAGGTACGTCCAGTCGCATCCAGGGTCTCCGTAAGGACCCACTAAACCTTACGATATAAAAGACTAGTTTTATCCCTTCTAGGGGTTCAATTGGATGTTTATTGATATAAATATTACAACTTTTTCAGATGTAATTCGAATTATTTTAATTGTAATTCGAGAATTCCATTTGTAATTCGTAACATTTTATTTGTAATTCGAGAATTCCATTTGTAACTCGAATTATTTGATTTGTAATTCGAATTATTTCATTTGTAATTCGAGTTATTCCATTTGTAATTCGAATTATTCCATTTATTTGTAATTCGAATGACTTCATGTGTAATTCCAAATAAAATAATTCGAATTACAAATGGAATAATTCGAATTACAAATGGAATAATTCGAATTACAAATGAAATAATTCGAATTGCAAATTGAATAATTCGAATTTCAAATGGTATAATTCCAATTATAAATTGAATATTTTGAATTACAAATAGAATAATTCGAATTAAAAATTGAATATTTTGAATTACAAATGGAATGAAAATGTTACGAATTACAAATAGAATTCTCGAATTACAAATGAAGTGTTACGAATTACAACTAAAATGTTCTTAATTACATCTGAAAAAGGTGCAGTATGTTCTAATTGAATGAAATGCGATATTGATAGGTGATTACCTGCTAGGGGTGATCGGGAATGGTGATTTTGCTTGATGTTTCAGTATTGACGATGTTCGTTATTGACGAACTGCGTTCATGACCGAGTTCTACGCTTATAGGGAATGACGGGCCTGATTAACAATCAGGTTTCTGCGCTGGACGTGGAGGCGAAGCTGATTGGCACTTGGGTTTTACGATTTAACGATGATCGGGAACGTGATGATTGCTGATCATTCGGTTGACGATGATATGATGAAATTTAGCTGTTGAAGGACAATAACCGTCTGGTACTAGGGGACTTAAATGCTCCATGACCAGAGGGGCACTGCCTTGGCCGAGCAAATCTATAGCTTCACATTTTTTCATGGTGAATGCAGACGCTCCTATAAAGATAAGCCACATTGGTGATTGTGGCACCAAGTCTGGTAAATTATGTGTACTGGAAATCCGTCATTTCCCTTGGCTCAGGCCATCTTTCGATCATCGTCTCGGTAAACAGACCACCCGACTTCATAACCTCTGACCTTTTCTGAACCATGAAAAAGCTCTGAAGAGTTCAGAAAATTTACCAATCACCGCTTCAGAGAGCTGTCCATTCGTTCAGATCCTCCTCATCACTGCAGTAGGCACTCGCTACATACAGTATCGGACAAAACATTTGCAACTGGCACATACAATTTAGTTTTAGCGCTATAATATTTGTAAAAACCCACTTTTTGTTCAGTTTTTCAGCATTAAAATGTTCTCCATACTCCGAAGAAAACACCCACAAATAGTTTTTGTAGCAAGACAAAACAATTGCAACTCACTCCGCCTCTATATAAATGGGCTCAAAATTATAAGTTTTTACATTATTTTTGTGTGATATCCAGATTTTTATTAGTTAGGAGTCTCTTTAAGACTGAATACATCAATTTATAAAGCTAGAAAGGTTACATAATGAATAGGAACAGAATATTTTAATCTAATTTTTATTTGGCACTTGATAAGTTTGGAAAAGGCCTAGGAAATCGTATAACGGGAGAATATAATCTAGAATCATCCTTAAAATAGCTTATAGTTGAATACGAAGCCCATACAAAATAAATTAAATTTTTTACGTTTTTGAGTGATTTTGTCTGCTGAAGTCCATAAAACGAGGGCCTGTAGTGCGATTCTGTAACTTTTTTAAATAACGAACCGACATCGATAGTTACCGAAAATATTCGGTTGAGTTAACGAATGTGCTATTCTGTAACTTTATGTTAAAGATTGTAGAAATCGTTAACTCATACCGACGAAAATCGATAGGAAAGAAATGTCAAATATTATATTTTAATATTTATTAAAATATATTAGTCCCAATTAAGTCCCAATTTACATTGGGCGAGTTTACTTGCGGCAATTGTCATTTTGTAGGAGAGAGAGGTGAGGCATATGGTAACCCTTTGCCTCTCAGCACCCTCTCTCACCTACAAACTGACAATTGCCGCAAGTAAACTCGCCTAATGTAAATTGGGACTTACATTAGGCGAGTTTACTTGCGGCAATTGTCAGTTTGATGGAGAGAGAGCTGGGGCATATGGTAACCCTTTGCCTCTCAGCACCCTCTCTCACCTACAAACTGACAATTGCCGCAAGTAAACTCGCCTAATGTAAATTGGGACTTTTGAAGCTGAAAACATTTTTTCGTCGCTAGTACAAAACATAAATGGCCTGTTCCCGTACTTTATAAAGTGGTAAAAGTCGTAAAAGTTGTAAAAGTCGTAAACGATTTTCATATAAATTTTGTGTACGGGAACGCAAAATGTGTAAAAGTGGTAAAAATTGTAAAAACTTTTTAGTTCTGGAACAGAGCTAAAGCGTTTAAGAAGGAAATAATTCAGATTTTTGAAGGAATTTGGCTCAAATGTGTGTCTTTTGGATGAATACGGATGCCAGTAAAGAAGGATTTCTTACGATGTTTTATTGTGTGTGTGATTTAAAAGTAATAAAAGTGATAAAACCATCATTAATCTTTTTTAAAAGCGCAGTTGTATTTTTTTAATTAAAAGTGGGGATCATATTTTGGGTTGTGGCGCTATGTATGGAAATTCAGCTTTGATATTTGACATGACTTAAGCCCCTTCAGTGATCGTGGATCCACGTTACCGTCATTTGAGTTTATATATTCACATATTCAATTCACGCCCACATTAAATGAAATTTCTCATAGCGGAGAGTATGAAAAGTTCGAAAATCCAAGCTTATACGCCATTTTTAGCATTCTGATTGTTAAAATCTATAAGATTATCACAGAACAAAGTAGGTTATAGTAATACTATTCACGTGTTGGCCTCAATGTTAAATTAAAGCCAACGAAAGCCTCCTAGAAAGATAGTGTTACGGACATTGGTATAGGTCTTACATAGCAGTACCACACTTGAGTTCTTTTGAAGCATTAGCTAACGTTTTTCCTCTTTAGTAAGTAAAACAAAGGTTAGCGTAGTCTTCATATGTAGGATAGCATGGGGCAGCTTCGCCACTGTTGCGCCTTCGCCAGCGCCGATTTAATTGATGCTACATTAAGGTGGTCTCAAGGAAATTTATGAGTTAATCGAAGATCACAGAGAACTTTGATGATCTTTATGCAGTTTCAATAAAATCGGCGCTGGCGAAGCACAACAGTTGCGAAGCTGACCCATGTTATCATACATAGTTAACCCTTATGTAAACGCTTTAAGAAGATTTTTCTCAATAAGGCAGAATTTACCTTGTGTACACTCCTCATTAACATAACATATGCTCATATAAAAACGCCGTTTTTAAAAGAAATCAACAAAATATTGCAATAATGTACTGTCGTTAAGACTTAACAACAATTTTTTTTTGGTTGTTAACTTAACAATAATTTTCGGTAATTAACGACAAAATTTACCGACAAAAATTGTTAAAATTGGAACACAGAATAGCACTTACCGAAAATTATCGTTAACTACCGACATTCGTCGTTAATTCTGTCGTTAAGGAGTTACAGAATCGCACTACTGCTGTGAATAACGGGAGATGTGACAAATGTTAGTTTTGTATCGGAATTAACCTTAGAAAAAATATTTCGATTATCTAATAACACTTGGACTGCACACAGACTATAGTTGTGCCACTCTAGTTCAATAGAACGATCTAGTTCACTACGCAGTTCCAATCGTCCACATTGTTTGTATGAAAAAACTGTGTATACGTAATTTCACACGTTATTTTGACATTACTCATACTGTTTGAAACTAGGACAGTGAACTAGGATCTAGGTTGCACAACTCTAATATAGATCCCGCCTTACCATTACCAACTTAATAATTTGTTACATTATGCTTCGTAGGACCTTAATCGCCAGTAAGTTTGAGAATATGTAAAGGGGGACTTCCATATACAGTCCATGTGTTTTTATATAATCGTAATATTTTTCTAAGGTTAATTACGATACAAAACTAATATTTTTCACTTCTGTCGTTTTAAGGAATTTCCACAAATGGGCCCGCTGTGGGGCCGTTATTCACGGCAGGCCCTCGTTTTATGGACTTCAGCAGACCAAATCACTCAAAAACGTGAAAAAATGCATTTAATTTATTTTGTATGGGTTTCGTATTCAACTATAAGTTAATTTTAAGGATAATTCAAGATTATGTTCTCCCGTTATACGATTTCCTAGGCCTTTTCCAAACTTATCAAGTGCCAATTAAAAATTAGATAAAATTATTCTTTAGGTTGGTCCCGCTACTGAAGCCTGTAGTAGCAATGATTCTAGAGGCACTACCCAGTTGCCCAACATCAGCATGGATTCCGAAACAACATTACACTCCATATCCACACATATCAATCAAGGACTGAACAAGAGCACCGCGCGAGTAATGTAAACCGCTTATTTATCCAGATTAAATTCGATTTCGTAAATAGTTTTCAATAATTTATTTGAATAATGAACTTATTTATTTGAAGGGAAATACAAAATTAACAAAATGGAAATGAAAATTATAAAGTAACAGTTATTTCAAATATGTCAATAGGAGGATTGTACAAAGTATTAGTATAATAATAAGGGGAATGACAAATGCTCTGTTCCAGAACCTGCAAGAAGCTACTATTTTTTACTACGATAGCATTTTTTCCATTATGTTATCGGAAAAAATAGTAAAAATTAGTAGATTCTTGCAGTTCTGGAACATACCAAAAATCTATAAATGTATCTATTATAATAAAAGTATGTGTTGAGAAATTACAAACGGCTATTAGGAAAATGAAGTGATGTGGGAAGAAGGAATGACTTTTAGTTATTAAAATTATTAAATTAAATTATTAATTAAATAAATATTGTTATTATATTCGTAATGATAATACTATCATTACTCGCGCGACCGAACAGGTATAGTGACTTTTGACCTATCGAATGCTTTCGATGCCGTCAACCATGCCAAGCTGTTCGGGGATATACAGAATACTTCCTGCAGCCGTGTTTGAAACCTTGGATAATCAACTATATGTGTGGACGCCAGTCATAAATAAGAAATTAAAAACCCGTAGAGAAATACGGAGTTTCCCAAGGCGGTGTGATATCGCCAGAACCTCAACCTTTCTTCTTTCGATGTCCATAGACGTTGTAATGTATGCGGATGATTGTATGATCTTGGCGTCGGTTCCTATCGCCGATGGCATATGTATGTGATAGGTTAAATGTCTACATAACTGACATAGTGCAGTTCCTGAGGAATATGAAAATATCCGCTGCACAGTGGTTCAGGAATCGATTTTCCTGGCCACCAACCCAATTTTTTGTCGTCACCGATTGTTAATTTTTGTTATTGTATTCGATAGTTTATATATTGAGACTAAGGAAACCAAAAAATTAGGTCAAAATATTGGAAGGTGTGGGAGTGGCGTGCTCCTTAAAACGACCATTTTTTCGCAATTTTGAAAAATACGTCATTTTTGCAAATTTCTGTAGAAAGTAATAGCTATTTCTCGGAAACCGGAAACAGATAAGTAGGATTGTGAAGTGAGCTATTTCATTTTTATACCCTCAGCATTTATGCTAACGAGGGTATATACAATTTCATACGGGCAAAATGTGCCTCATCGAAATAATGGTTTTAGACCCCAAGTGTGTTTGGACGAAATGTGTTTCAGACAATTTGGAGTCGAATGAGCAATGTCCGTCCGTCTGTCTGGCTGGAGTGCACGATAACTCTCGAACGGATAAACCGATTTGGTTCAAAATTTGGCTTTCCTAATATTTTGTCCAAACTTAGTTTAAGTTCGAAGATGGGTTATATCGGTCCACTCCTTCCGGTACCTCCCACACAAAATTTCGGATAAGTTCAGTTTAGGACCTGCTCTCGAATCGCTTTGATTTTTGTTTTAGCAACTTGTATTCACCGCCCACTACACGACCCTAAAAGTTTCATCAGGGGCTAGTCCATACTTCCTGGGAAAATAGCCTGAAAGTTGAAAAAACAACTATGACACCGTGTGAGGTGGTTGGAGCACAAGATAGCTCTCGAACGGATCTGCCGATTCGGTCTAAATATTTTATCCAAACTTAGTTTAAGTTCGAAGATGGGTTATATCGGTCCACTCCTTCCGGTACCTCCCCCACAAAAGTTCGAAAATTTTCGGAAAATTTGTTCGTTCGGTAACTCTTGAAGGCATTGGCCGAACTGCTCCATACTTCAAACATCCTATATATCTACCAGATATAGATCAGGTTAAAATATGGACTATATTTGTCCACTCATCCAGTACTCCCACACAAAATTTCGGATAAGTTTACTTTAAGACCTGCTATCAAATCACTTTGATTTTTGTTGAAGCGATTTCCATTCGCTACCTCCATTACGAGGTAAAGGTTTTTTTTAGGGGCAAGTTCATACTTCTTGAGCAAACAGCCCGAAGGGTGTAAAAACACCCTATGGCACCATATGTAGTGGCAGGAGACACACTTCCTTAATTGTCAATCCATTCCTTTAAGTATCTCCTCCGCAAAACTTTTGATCTTTAATACTAATCAACATTTTTGCCGGTTCATACGCTCAAAATTTTTAAAACCACTTAAATACATACGTTTTTTGGAAAAAAAAAATATTTCAATATTCAAAGGCTGAGGGTATATGTCTGCCGGCAAAGCCGACTGATACTTTTTTACTTGTTTATTCGGTACTAAATTTTAGTGAAATTTCAATTTAGTGGACTAGAACTTTCAGGGAACAGCTTGTAACAAATTTCCGTCTTCGCAGAATGATGCCCGAAAGTATCTTCTTTCGGCCCATATATCCTTTTGTATCCGTCAAGTGCCGTCCGTTTAACACTTTTCAAAATTTTTGAAATTACATGGGTAAAAATTTATAATTTCCCATATAAATCTTTTTACCCAAATGGATATTTTTTTAATATATGAGTTTTTATAAGTGTTACGCACACGGTGCTCTTGAATCAAATTTAAATGGAAGGTGCTTACACCTGGGAAGTTTTTGCTAATTCTGAAACTACAATGTTCATAGATGAGAAAAATCAAAAAAAAAAAACTAAAAAATCGCCGGAGTCCTTTTTAAATAAATCGCTATTCAAGTTGACACTTTTGAGGGTTTTTTAGGTTTTCACGATTTTGCTTGGGACTATTGAAATGGGACTAAAGAAAATGTTGTAGCTATGAAAATGCTCTACAAGATTGATTCTTATAATAAATTCGTAGTTTTTACCTTTATTGAGATATAGAAGTTCAAATTAGGACAATAGATTGATTGTATGGCTTCCTTAGATTGATTGTATGGCTTCCTCATCGAAATAATGGTTTTAGACCCCAAGTGTGTTTGGACGAAATGTGTTTCAGACAATTTGGAGTCGAATGAGCAATGTCCGTCCGTCTGTCTGGCTGGAGTGCACGATAACTCTCGAACGGATAAACCGATTTGGTTCAAAATTTGGCTTTCCTAATATTTTGTCCAAACTTAGTTTAAGTTCGAAGATGGGTTATATCGGTCCACTCCTTCCGGTACCTCCCACACAAAATTTCGGATAAGTTCAGTTTAGGACCTGCTCTCGAATCGCTTTGATTTTTGTTTTAGCAACTTGTATTCACCGCCCACTACACGACCCTAAAAGTTTCATCAGGGGCTAGTCCATACTTCCTGGGAAAATAGCCTGAAAGTTGAAAAAACAACTATGACACCGTGTGAGGTGGTTGGAGCACAAGATAGCTCTCGAACGGATCTGCCGATTCGGTCTAAATATTTTATCCAAACTTAGTTTAAGTTCGAAGATGGGTTATATCGGTCCACTCCTTCCGGTACCTCCCCCACAAAAGTTCGAAAATTTTCGGAAAATTTGTTCGTTCGGTAACTCTTGAAGGCATTGGCCGAACTGCTCCATACTTCAAACATCCTATATATCTACCAGATATAGATCAGGTTAAAATATGGACTATATTTGTCCACTCATCCAGTACTCCCACACAAAATTTCGGATAAGTTTACTTTAAGACCTGCTATCAAATCACTTTGATTTTTGTTGAAGCGATTTCCATTCGCTACCTCCATTACGAGGTAAAGGTTTTTTTTAGGGGCAAGTTCATACTTCTTGAGCAAACAGCCCGAAGGGTGTAAAAACACCCTATGGCACCATATGTAGTGGCAGGAGACACACTTCCTTAATTGTCAATCCATTCCTTTAAGTATCTCCTCCGCAAAACTTTTGATCTTTAATACTAATCAACATTTTTGCCGGTTCATACGCTCAAAATTTTTAAAACCACTTAAATACATACGTTTTTTGGAAAAAAAAAATATTTCAATATTCAAAGGCTGAGGGTATATGTCTGCCGGCAAAGCCGACTGATACTTTTTTACTTGTTTATTCGGTACTAAATTTTAGTGAAATTTCAATTTAGTGGACTAGAACTTTCAGGGAACAGCTTGTAACAAATTTCCGTCTTCGCAGAATGATGCCCGAAAGTATCTTCTTTCGGCCCATATATCCTTTTGTATCCGTCAAGTGCCGTCCGTTTAACACTTTTCAAAATTTTTGAAATTACATGGGTAAAAATTTATAATTTCCCATATAAATCTTTTTACCCAAATGGATATTTTTTTAATATATGAGTTTTTATAAGTGTTACGCACACGGTGCTCTTGAATCAAATTTAAATGGAAGGTGCTTACACCTGGGAAGTTTTTGCTAATTCTGAAACTACAATGTTCATAGATGAGAAAAATCAAAAAAAAAAACTAAAAAATCGCCGGAGTCCTTTTTAAATAAATCGCTATTCAAGTTGACACTTTTGAGGGTTTTTTAGGTTTTCACGATTTGCTTGGGACTATTGAAATGGGACTAAAGAAAATGTTGTAGCTATGAAAATGCTCTACAAGATTGATTCTTATAATAAATTCGTAGTTTTTACCTTTATTGAGATATAGAAGTTCAAATTAGGACAATAGATTGATTGTATGGCTTCCTTATAAAACAATGCCATGACTGACATTTCCCAACTTAACCTATATATCTCAAAAACGGTACAACCTGGGAAAAAAATTGCAAAAGACAATCTTGTAGAGAAATTTTACAGCAACAACATACTCTTTAGTCCCATTTCGAAAGAATTTGCAGTTTTCAAGCTAAATCCTGAAGACCTTTGGAAAAAATCTGAAAGTTTGATCTTTACCTCTATATCTCAAAAATGGTAAAACCTAGTAAAATATCAATCAGCCAATCTTGTACAGAATTTTCACTGCTACGACATTTTATTTCAATAGGACTTGCGGTTTCCAAGCAAAATCGTAAACACCTAAAAAACCTAAAAATGTGAATTTTGATCCCGATTTATTAAAAAATCCATTCAGCGATTTTTTTTTTTTTTTTTTGATTTTTCTCATCTGTAACCATTGCTGTTTCAAAATCCGCAAAAACTTCCCTGGTTTAAGCGGTTTTCATTTAAAGTTAGTTAAGGTGCACTCTGTATAACATTGTTTTATAAGTAGGCGATACAGTCAATACATTGTCCTAATTTGAACTTTTATATCTCAATAACGGTAAAGACTACGAAGACATCAAAAAAGCCAATCTTGTAGATAATTTTCATAGCTACAGCATTTTCTTAAGTTCCATTTCCATAGCACTAGCGGTTTCCAAACAAAATCGTGAAAAATGTCAATTTGAATCGAGATTTATTTAAAAAGCGCTCCGGCGATTTTTTTAGTTTTTTAATTTTTTTTCATCTATGAACATTGTAGTTTCAGAATACGCAAAAACTTCCTAAGTGTAAGCACCTTCCATTTAAATTTGATTCAAGAGCACCGTGCGCAAGGTGTATTTTTACAGTTTTTTTTTTTTTTTGTATTTAGGAACAATTTTTTTTTAATGTTTTGTATTTTTATGGTTTTTTTATTGGTGTTCGAAATTTTTTAAACAGTTAGAACATATGAAAAACTCAAAAACACTTATATTTTAATGCAAAATAAAAAATTCCAATTATTAACTCTGACCTTGAATTCCTCTACAACTACTACACCTTTTACAGATGTAATTCGAATCATTTTAGTTGTAATTCGTAACATTTCATTTGTAATTCGAGAATTATATTTGTAATTCGTAACATTCCATTTGTAATTCGTAATATTCCATTTGTAATTCGAATTATTCCCTTTGTAAATCGAATTATTCCATTTGAAATTCGAATTATTCCATTTGTAATTCGAATTATTCTATTTGAAATTCGAATTATTCTATTTGAAATTCGAATTATTCCATTTGTAATTCGAATTATTCCATTTGTAATTCGAATTATTTTATTTGAAATTACAAATGAAATCATTCGAATTACAAATGGAATAATTCGAATTACAAATGGAATAATTCGAATTACAAATGGAATAATTCGAATTAAAAATGGAATAATTCGAATTTCAAATAGAATAATTCGAATTGCAAATGGAATAATTCGAATTACAAATGGAATAATTCGAATTACAAATGGAATAATTCGAATTACAAGTGGAATAATACGAATTACAAATGGAATAATTCGAATTACAAATGGAATTCTCGAATTACAACTGAAATGTTATGAATTACAAATAGAATTCTCGAATTACAATTAAAATAATTCGAATTACATCTGAAAAAGGTGTAGACTGAATTCAAATTCATTTAATGCATCGGAAAGCTGATTCGTTCAAAAGTTGCAAAGTTTTGACCAGGAAAAACTATTCTGAACCACTGTGCGCCACTAAATCCACGCACTGCCACACAATTAAATACCTGGACGGCTGAAATGAGCCCCCCCCCCCCCCATGAATAAATTGGTCGACAGTGTCCTAATTCCCACCCCTAACTAGCCCAAGATATTGGGTGTATCGTTCGACATCAAAGGTTCTCAAGTCGCTGGCCGGCAGCACTTGGTGTGCTGACACAGAAACCTTGTTGACCTCTTATCAAGCAATTGGCTGGTCCTATTTATGAGGAGACGAAGATTTTACCGTTATATCAAAACATCAAGATTTTGTCGATGAAGTTCCCGGTTGGGTGTAACCGCCGTAAGCATGCCTGCCCCGGTCCAAAGGAAAGCACAAGATCATCTAGATCAACGAACCTATTAGACATTCTTAAATAGCATTCATACTGATGCAACCCATAATGTGTCTGAAACGGAGTTCGTGCAAACATATCTGTGGCCTAAAACCATTATTTTGATGAAACACATTATTGCTCCTATATAACCTCGTTAGCCATATGGCTGAGGGTATACAACACATCAGCACTAGTGTGCTTTTCTAACTCATTGTTTGAGTTACCGACAAAAATCGGGAAAATTAAAACGCAAAGTTATAAATGAACAGTCCAAATAAACGTTGACAACACTCTTGCTATCGGTAGAACATTACGACTACTAACTTATCGACCTTAACGATATTTAAATTACCGAAGTTATAAGCATTTTAATTTTACCGATAATTGTCGGTAACTCAAATAATTAGTTAGGGAATCGCACTACAGGTGTGGTACTTTTCATAATGAAACATTTCAAAATGATCCTCGGGCATTATGATCCTTAGTGAAAATTATGAACTATGAGGCATTAGAGCCATTTTTGTATAAAGCCACAGAAATACTATAAGGCTGCTTTTGGCATTCCTCTACATTTAAAGTTATTCCGAACCATGTCTGAAGAACTTGTACTTCTGTACTTCTCATCTGCCAGTGCGTAAACTATATCTTCTCTATAAGGATTTCGCGATTCGTAAAACGTTTGCAAGGGTTGTCACAATATGATACAGCAGCAATTAAAGAAATAATATAACCTTAAACCAAAGAACATAAACAAAATATGCATTCCATTTTTTGGAGCTTTCAAAAACCTGTTGGAAGATCTTCTTTCTTTATCACTTTTGCAAAAATGAAAAATGTGTGTGTATTGTATATTTAAGAAATAAATAAATGGTTCTTACCTACATGTGTGTTCTGTTTTTAATTATTACATATCCTGCCCCCTCTTGGAGGCTATAAAAATGCACAAAATGCCTTTTAAATCATTTTAAATTGTCCCATGTGTGAGATTTTTTCTTGCTGCTACGCTTAACAACAGCTTCATAATTCTTTTTCTTCAGATTTTTTAATTTGTTGTAATTACGTTTTTGTTTTGTTTTCTTTCAACGGCAGGAGAGCAGGATCCTGTGTAATTTAACACATCCTTGTATATTTTAAGTAATAAACATTTTTCATTGGCACTTGCGTTCTACTCCTTGTATTCCTTGTCACGTGTCTAGCACTGCACAAAAAACCAAGTATGTACTCAAAATTTGAGCAGAGCAACACCTCTGTGACCTTCGTCCTCCTACTCCATTAGAAAAAATATGTTACATGCCTGACTACATGCGTATATTCAATTTTACACGCATACTAGAATATAAATTTGGAATTTTATATTTTTTTAACATGCCATAAAATTGGATTATGAGAATAAAAACTTGACATAGATGTTAACTTAAACCCGAGGCAAATGAGTTCAAGCTTTGAGAAAAAAGAGAATTATTAGAGAACGAAATGCTACTTCTCTGGAAAAAGTAAAAAAACGAGAAAGAATGGACAGTCGGTGAACAATGGACTTGACCAAAATTAATACAATAAAATATTAAAACATAAAATATAAAGTATCTATATACATAAAGTAGAAAACCCGCTAAACCGATCTTCCTGAAATTTTCAGAGTATATCTCTATGGGTGACGTAGGGGATGGAAGATACCAAGGAACGGTCCTGACCGGACTTAACATGGCAAAGCCCAGGATTTATTTTGGTCCCTCTTTCATCTCAAGTGGACACTGACCTCCCCGTGGTGTCACCTGGGGAAATGCCTTTAACACCCGTTAAAGGTAGTGAACTAACATTTGCCGCGCGTTCACCCATAAGAACCTTAAAAACTTGGGTTTGGGAGTCGGGCTAGTATCCCTCCCCTAAACAGTCTACTATGAAAAAACGAAAGAAAAGAAAAACAAACCCCTCTAAAGTTTACGAACACCGCAAACGTTTTAATGATCATGATCTGCGAATCTGCACCTGGAATGTTCGCACTCTTTATAGAGAAGGTGCATTACAACCATACAGGAAATACGATGGAACGGGAAAGGCGTCGCAACAACACCTAAGGGTGACGCCATGACACAAAGCATGAGTTTGGTTGCGGATTTGTAGTTGGTCGGAGGTTAAAACATCTGGTCTCCAGCTTAACCCCAGTGAATTCGCTGCAATTCGATTAAAAGCAAAATTCTTCAACATCAGCTTTATTTGCGCTCATGCTCCCACTAAAGACAACGATGAACAGACCAAAGATATATTTTACGAGCGCTTAGAAGAAACTTATGACCGTTGCCCTGCCCATGACATTAAAATTATTCTAGGCGATTTTAATGTCAAGGGTGCCACCGTGGTGCAAAGGTATGCACACCCGCCTTGCACGCTGAAGGTCGTGGGTTCGTTTCCCCGGCCAGGCAACATCAAATTTTCAACGGTGGCAAAATACAAAATACAGTAATGTTGGCGACATTTCCTGAGTATTTCAGCCATGTAAAACTTCTCTACAAGAGTGGTGTCTTAAGACACGCCGTTCGGACTCGGCGATAAACAGTAGGTCCCATATCATTGAGCTAATATGAATCGGGGTGCACTCGTTGATATGAGAGAAGTCTACCTTGTCCCGTATATTATATTAAATTTTAAATGTCAAAATTGGAAAGGAGAATATCTTTGGCCCAACAATCGGGAAATTCAGTCTCCACAGTGAAACATCTGACAATGGTATGAGGCTGATAGACTTTGCAGCTGCAAGAAACATGATAGCTAGCAGTACCAGATTTAAGCATCTCGATATTCATAAGGGCACCTCGCTGTCGCCAGATCAAAGAACAACAAATCAAATTGATCACGTTGTGATGGATGGAAGACATGCATCAAGCGTGTTGGCTGTACGATCGTTCCGAGGTGCAAACATAGACTTGGACCACTACCTTGTTGCAGCAAAAGTACGTACCAGGTTAAACGTAGCAAACAAAGTGCGAACAGACATAACACGGAAGTTGGACATCGGTATGCTGCAATCACAACAGAAAGCCACAGCATATTCCACTCAACTGGCCTAACTGCTTAATCAAAACACTCCTTGTCCCGATAACATATCAGGACAATGGCAAAACATTGGCCACTCCATGCAAACAGCCGCAAAATCAGTACTTGGATACCAGAGACCTCCACCAAGGAATCCATGGTATGACCAGAAGAGTCGTGCTGCGACCGAAGAGAAAATGCGGCATATAGGGCTACTTTACAATCAGTAGCAAAGTGTAGCGCACGAAAGATGTATCGGGAAAAAAGAGAGAGGAGAAATGTCTTTTCCGCAGGAAAAAGAGAGAGATGGAAAAGCGGGAGTGTGAACAAATCGAGATGTACAGGAGACAGAATGGAGTCCGAAAATTCTACCAAAGAGTGAAACATCAAACTGATGGCTTAGGAGCTGGCACATCCTCCTGTAGAGACCAGCAAGGTAATCTGGTAACTGATACATATAGCGTTGTAAGGATATGGAAAGAGCATTTTTCCAAACTATTGGTATCCAATAGTAGCGAAGTCGACGAAGATACCACAGATCCAATCCCAGAAGATGGTATTGAATGTGTACCACCCGGCCAAGATGAGGTAAAGACAACAATAAACCGGCTGAAGAATAATAAGGCAGCAAGAGCTAGTGGCCTATCAGCCGAGCTGTTTTAAACCGGAGGCGACACGCTGATAAGGTGTATGCCCAAAGAGGTTTCAGGCAAGGAGACAGCCTTTCGTGTGATCTTTTCAACATGCTGCTAGAAAAGGTTATACGAGAGGCAAACGACAAAACAAGTGGCACAATCTACACCAATAGCCACATGTCACTTGCTTATGCTGATGATATAGACATCATGGGACGATCAGTTAAAAAAGTAACCGATACTTTTATGAAGGTCGAAGGAGAATCTGCTAAAGTGGGTCTGGCGGCAAACGGCGAGAAGACGAAGTTGATGGTGTCGACCCGCAATGCGTCCATTGAGATCGGACCCACTGTTGAAGTTGGTTCCTATAATTTTGAGGTAGTAAAAGACTTCGTATACCTCGGCACCGCCGTTAACACAACAACAACATATGCTACTTTGGCTTAAGTAAGCACTTCAAAAACAAAGCCACAACTCGTCAAACAAAAATAACGCTTTACAAAACACTGATACTACCCGTGCTGATGTATGGTTCCGAAGCCTAAGTACTTGCGCAAGCAGATAAGGCAGTGCTTGGCGTGTTTAAGAGAAAAATTCTTCGAAAAATCTACGGACCAATCTGTGAATATCGACGTCGTATGAACCACGAGCTGTATCTGCTATACAACGACATCAATATAATTAAACGTATCGAGATGCAGCGATTGCGTTGGTGTTAATAAGAATGAGCGATGATGAACCCGCTAAAAAGGCCTATAAATTCGGTAAAATCGGTTCAGTAGTTTTGTAGATGTAACACATTTTAAAAAGTGGGCGTGGTCAAGCCTTTGGTTCATGGAAAAGTACATATGTAAGGTCGGGGACATAACCACAATTGTCTCGCAAATTAATTTCCAAACCGATACATTCGTAATTATTGTAAATATAGAATTTTAAAAAAAATAGGGCATAGGGGAAGTTTCCCGCACTTACGAAATTCAAAGGCCGTGGTCAAATCTTCTTTGCATAAAAACCTAAGTTGGGTTATGGCGAGCATTTCAAGAAAAGAATTATCCAAATCGGTCCAGCTCCAGTCCGTTCTCAACTGATGCCATTACCAACGAACGACATTTGATTTTTATTTATAAAGATATCACGCGGGTAGACATAAGGGATACTAATTAAATATTGAATTTCTAATTCATTATTTAAGAGAGCGACTTTGAAGTCAATAGAAGTCATCGTTATAGTACGCGTGTACTTATTGTAGGAGAGGAATTAACCAAGGCTAAAATTATTAAATATCATATACCTGAGAGAATTCTTAAGTGGGATGGGCGAAGGAGAAACTGTTAATACATATATTTACTTATGACATATCTTAATCATTATTGGAGTAAAAATTGTCAATAGAAGTAGGAGTTGTCCTAAGAGTAATTTAATGTGTCACAGCAGCTTGATATATGTACTTGGCAAAAATTACTTCCATGAATAACATAAATTACAACTAACCTCAAACTTAAGGTACTCAATCTTAGCGTTATTCCTAATTTAATTATCTTCTTTAAATGGGAAAAAAGGCTCAGGTAGACTCGATTTGTCGAAATTAAAATTGTAAGAGTATGTGACATTTGTAAATGTCACCCATGTAGGTGTATTTAAAGTTAGAAAGAATTCAGGATGAGTGTTACTTCCAGCAACATACAAAATTACGATAACATATGCTTCATACACAGCACTGAAGGGGTAGGGAATATCTCCTATATTTTTGTATTAAAATATTTTGAAAAATAAATTCAATATAAGTATAGCATTCCATTATATTTTATCTTAGTCGGAATAGCGATATGAAATATATGTAAAATATAAGATATAAGATATAAATACATAAAAATATATAAAAATGCATACAGATAATTTAATGTAGCAACTACAAGAATCGACTCATTGTTAAACCATTTTTCCACCTAATTTAGAATTTGGCTAAGGTGAAACAAAACGAACAAAACAACCAAATCCAGTATCCTAAATCGATATTTTACATAGTATGTCTGTATGTATTTTGCAAAAGGAAGAAATTGTAATTTATATTCACATGAAGTAGCTACGTACATACCTACATATATGCCATACAGCACTACCTTCGTCCTCATTAATTGCCATAGCAACAACATTTACAACGAACAGAGATCAAAGAACGTAATCAAACATTCATGCTTTTAATTCCATCAATTTAGTTAGTTACATTTATCCATTGAATTTGTGCTACCTACTTTGTGTGTCGTAGACACTTTTAACGACAATCTATTCAAGCTTATCGATCTCTGAAGTGTGTATGTGTTTGTGAGTCTGTATGTATGTGTCAATGATTTCCTTTCTATATTTAATCCTAAAATTGATATTAATTCTATGTCATTGCCTACGTAATAAGTTACGAATGAAAATTCTTTAACACTCAAAGGCTAATTGCATGGAAATCCTTCAATTTGATTTCTCTTCTCCTCTACAAAATCTAAAGCAACAATACAAACGGATTATATTGTCTACTCAGACAAGAATTTGTCTGATGGAACTTGAACAATGTGTATGTTGTCGTAGCCTTAAATAAAGCCCAAATACTAAACGGAGGACAAACAATGCAAACAAATTAAATCAATGGAATGCTGAAAGCGTTAATTTCTCTATGCTAATCAATTTTAAATAAAATTACAAATACAATGAATGAAATTGAAATATAAGATAAAATTGAATAAAAGTTAATTGGTACGGCAGATGTAGTAAATGAAAAATACCTAGGAAGGTTTTAAACGCTAAAGTATTTTCAACCTTTAAAAATACTTTACGAAGAAAAAATTAAAAAAAACAACAAACCCCCCAAATGTTGACGAACTCATATAACGTTTTAAGGGTCTCAGAAAACGTTTGACGACCTCAGAAAATGTTTTAAGCTGATTCTTTGTTATAAGAAAGTTAAAATAACATTGATCTTCGTACATTCCCGAAGACACAACGGACACTTACGGACGAAGTCCCTACTTGAGAAAATAATGACAACGTGTATAGTTTTGAAGTCAAGAAAGGAAAGGATGTTTCGAGATAGCAGAACATATGCATATCATGTATTATGTACATTTATAATCGCATTATTCACCAAAAGACTTTCATTTATAAACACATTTATATGGTAAATTTCAAATTTCCTTTACAATTCCATTGAAAAAAAATATTTTTTTTTTTTGCGAGCACATCCGTGATTTTTGTTACATGGGTTAAGAAAAAAATTGAATGCTGCGCCCAAAAGTTATCGGGGATTTTATTCCCTTATAAAATAATATTTAAAAATTTCATTTTTGTTGTAATGAGAAAATGTATATGGGGATTTCTTTTTCAAGATAAGGTTTTTGATTTCCTTCATTGTTTGCTGTGGTGATGCTGCTCATTAGCAAAACATTTTAGTATATTTTAAGATTTTTTGACTAACGGTTCCAGAAATATCGCGCCTTGAAAAATTCAATTTCTGTAAAAACTACATGCAAAGAAATCCTCATAACTTATTAAATATTGGTCCAATTTGAAAAAATATTTTTTGCATGTTTTATTGTTGTATCAGCTATCAAATAAAAAATATCAAAAAAATTTGCACAGTGGGCTTGGATGCTATTTTCGCGATTTAATATTTAAAATCAATTTTTAAAGATGTTCCTTGATTTTCTTTACTTTTGATTTTCTTTTCTTGTATTAAACTACGTTCAATTACAAAAATTTTAAGTCCTATGTGGTAATGGGGTTCGGACGATTAATTTAATTTAATTTGCGATTTATTTTGTATTAAAAACCTTGTGGCCAAAAAGTCTAATACAATATGCTTCGATTATCTTATTATACATATAAAAGAGCTTAGTGATAAGTGAGTGAGTGAGAGACAGATCATCGCCCAGACGAAGCGGCTAAAGCTAGAAGCTTGAAATTTTGAGTGTGGTTTGCTGTTGGTGTGTAGTGGTGAGATAAGACTGAGTTTTTTAGAAATTCGAACTGGAAGGGTACGAAAAGTACTGAAAGGTACTAAATATGGTACCCTTTGTATTCGGTAAAATGGAAAAGCTAGAATTCTGAAATTTTGAATGAGGGTCACTAATGGAGATGTACCATACCTGTACGAAAAGTACTAAATGGTACTAAATTTGGTACAATTTGGATATGGGCGAACGGATAGAGCTGGAATCCTGAAATTTGGAATTAAGATTGCTATGGGGGTGTAGGATTTAGGTAGCTTTGGAAATTCGTACTTATGGGTACGGAAAGGGGTTTTGGATATTCGAACTATTAGTGTACAAAAAGAACTAAGATGTACTAAATTTGGTACCACTTGGTATTATGTGGACGGATAAAGCTACAAGTTTGGAATTTCGAATGGGAATCAAGGTTATGCAGTAGGGTTAATATATGGAGGTGTTTTTGAAAATATGTACTCATGTGTACGGAAAGTACTACATGGTACTAAATTTGGTACAATTTGTTTTTGGGTGAACCAATAGAGCTCGAATCGTGAAATTTGGAATTAACATTACTGTGGGAGTGTAGGATTGAGGATGTTTTGGAACTTCGTACTTATGGGTACGAAGCGTACTAAATGGTACTAATTTTTTACAATTTGGATTTGGGTGAAAGTTTGAAATTTGGAATTAAGATTGCTGTTAGGGTGTTGGATTTAGGTTATTTTGGAAATTCTTACTTATGGGAAAAGTACTAAATGGTACTGAATTTGGTACGATTTGGATTTGAGAGAACGGTAGAGCTGCAATCATATGAAATATGGAATTAAAATTACTGCTGGACTGTAGATTTGAGGTACTACCTACTTATGTGTACGGGAAGTACTTAATTTGGTACAATTTGGATTTGGGTTAACGAATAGAGCTGGAATCCTGAAACTTGGAATGTTGCTATTGGGGTGTAGGATTGAGGTAGTTTTGGAAATTTGTACTAATGGGTACGAAAAGTACTAAGTGGTACGGATGGAGCTCGAATCCTGAAATTTCGAATTAAGATTACTGTGGAAGTGTAGGTTTTGGAAATTCGTACGCATACAGATGAAATCCTGAAATACGAACCATAATTATACAAAAATTACAAAATGGTAATCAATTTGGGGTTGGGTATGGGGCAGAGTTGGAATCTTTATTCTTTGGAGTTAGGGTGAGTATTAGTGTGTTACGTTGGTATATGGACGTGTTTTAAGAAATACGTACCATAAATTGCATCGGTTGTAGGAACAGAGCTGAAATTCTAAAATTTGTTCTTAGAGTAACTGTTGGTATGTGGGTTAAGATGTGAAGATGGTTTTGGAAATGCATGCTATAAAAGGTATTAAGTGGGACAGAATTTGGTATATGGTCTGTTCCAGAACTACAAGAATCTACTAATTTTTCCGATAACATAAAGGGAAAAATGTTATCGTAGTAAAAAATAGTAGTTTCTTGCATGTTCTGGAGAGCAATAATTTGTTATTGTGTAAAGGGGTTAGCAGGAATTTTTGAGATTTTAAGAGGAGGTTTCGGGAATTCATACTGCTCTATTAATGTGTTAATTACTATTATTGGAAGAACTGATAGAGCTGGAAATCAGATTCGCGGTTGGTATAAATGATTCAAATAAAAAGGTAATTTTTTAAGGTTATACCCAGGTGAAATGGTACTGGAAACACCTACAAAAACTACTAAATGGTACGAAAATTGGTCTTGAATGTGTTACCTACTGATGAAAAAAAACTCTTATCTAAAATGCCTCAAAAAATGTGGCTCGCTGTTGATGCGTAAGGGTGATTTACGTCTGATTTTTTTAATCGAACTTAAGTGGTACGGGCAGTACTTAAATAAAATTTAATATTGATTAATATGTATATTGGTATTAGTGCAACAAAATTGTGAGTGTTCGCCCTTTCCATATAAAAAAATCTTTATTTGCTTTTTTACACGTTTTTCCGCATACGAAGTAGCGGGTACTTTGCTAGTAAAATATATTAAAACATTAAGCTCATAACATAAATTTAAATAAATATAAATCACTACGTACATTTCATATTACTTCTTAGAAGAGAACTACTCTAAAAAAACCTCATATAAGAGGCTGAAAAAAAATTTTTAAAAATTTATTGGGACATAAGTAGGAATCAATAAAAAACATTTCAATAGCCATTACTTTTAGAAATATCTCTTTTAAAAAATAACTACTCTAAAAATACCTCATATAAGAGTCTGTAAAAAAATTATTAAACACTAGCCGACCCGGTCCGCGTTGCTGGCCCTTGAAGCAGTTTTAAGTTAGCGATTGTATTTTTATTGCATCGCTAATTAGTCGGGATCTGCAAGTAATTATAAATAAAAAATCTTCATAATTGTTTGTGTAGATATGCAATTTTAACATACCGCCATAAAGCTGATGACTAGAGGCATGCATTTATTTCATCTGCTGGAATAGTATAACTGGAAGTGTTTGTCTGAAATCTAAAGGTGAATTGCTTCTTGAATTATTATGTGTCATTGTAAATTCGTTCCAAGTGATAACTTATATTTAATATTGCATATGTGCCCCTCATTCACATGAATGTTCAGTGGCAACTTAAGGGCCAACTGTGTCGTCCTTCCACCTTCTTATAATGTACATCTTATATACCTGATGAAGCTATAGCTATCGATATGTTGCCTTCTAATTTAAGTACTTGCTTTTCAATAAGACCAAAGCTTCGCTATGCACAACATCTGGTATTTCCATTGATTTGTAACATATTTAAGAAAGTGGAAGTTCGGGGCGGGGTGGTTCGGAGGGTGGAAGTTCGGAGCGGGGTGGTTCGGAGGGTGGAAGTTCGGAGCGGGGTTGTTCGGAGAGTGCAAGCCCGCAGCAGGGTTGTTCGGAACGGGGTGGTTCAGAAGGTGGTTGTTCGGAAGAAGTAATTCAATCAATCGTTTCATGTTTGCTAAAATAGCGGTTTTATTAAATCAGACATAGTGGAGGTACCAAACCCCTCCGAAATTCAACACAATGTATAGCCTATTTTAACCTCGGATCCTCCCTGTACATTCTCTGAAATTTTCAGGAAAATCGATTCAGTAGTTTTGAGTATGTAACGTATTTAAAAAGTGGGCGTGATAAAATAAGGTTTTTATAAAAATAGGGCATGGGGGAGGTACCTCGCTCTTTCCGAAATTAAAACAAATATATAGCCTATTTTCACCATGGGTGTTTCCTGTACATTTCCTGGAATTTTCAAGAAAATCGGTTCAGCCGTTTTTGAGTCTATGCGGAACATACAAACATACACACATTGTCTTTTATATATTAGATATCATTTTTAAAGTCATAGGCATAGACATAAAAACCAAGTCGGGTTATGGCGCACATTTTACAGAAAGAGTTATCGAAATCGGTCCAGCCGTTCTCAACTGATGCCATTACCAATGAACGACATTTGATTTTTATTTATATAGATATAGCATTTTAGAAGAAATAGGGTATAGGGGAAGTAGCGTTGAATAAACGACAAACTCTAACTAGGAATGATCTGTCCATATGCAGGACCAAACATTGAGACTCATTGAGACTTACAGGCTTTATAAAACATTAATAGACATCTAAGATCTATGAACTTATGGAAGGAGCAGCCCAAGAAACGCTCAAGGAAGGGAGAAATGTGAGAGAAAAGACCAACTGAATACACGTATCTAACGGCGCTGTTGAATATCATCTGAACTCTCCTTATATCCTGCATGTCAGCCGCAAAGTACACTTCCAGACAATAGATAATATTAGGTAGAAGAAGTGCATGAACCATTTTTTTCTTCACATGCCGCGGAAGAGTAAGATCGCAATTGTAGAGCCTTCGCAACGCAGTATCCGTGCGATGTGTGAAGCAAATGTCAATTTAGCATCAACAAGGATACCTAGGATCTCTAAAACACTAACAAATTGTATTGAAACTCCATCGTATCTAAGATCTAGAACGTTTGAATGGGAAGAAAATAACAATGCTTTAGTTTTGGATGGATTTACACTCAACATATTAATATTGATCCAACTACGTACTAGTTCAAGGGTATAATCAACTTTAGACTGCAATACATACATATTTGCAAAATTTCCATCGAACAATAGTTGAACGTCATCAGTAAAACGGTAAGCTGGACAAAAGTTACTATGCTTGAAGTAAGATCATTGATAAACATCGTGAAAAGCAGTGGCCCAAAACGGATCCCACTTCTAACATCCAAAATATCCGATGTGGCACCACCCACACTAACACATTGCTTCCTATGAAAGAAATACGAAGAGACCAGACGACAAGCAGAAGCTCGAAAATGATATAAGCCACCAAGCTTATTCAATAATATCGAGTGGTCTACTCTATCAAACGCCTTCTCGAGTACCATAGAAAGCAAAAGCGACAGGTTGCGTTCATTAAAATTTCTCCTGATTTTGTCAGTTACTCCCAGAAGCATATTCGCTGCACCCCTGTTGGCACGGAAGCCACACTGATAATCACTGAGTAGATTGCTAGATTCAACGTATCCTAAGATCTGATCTTTTAAAACATGTTCTACAATTTTAGCAAGGATTGGAAGCACGGATATAGGCCTTAAGTTCTCCATCGAAATGTAGTTTGACTTTTTCTTGCTTGGAATTATCTTTGCAGCTTTCCACTGTGAGGGAAACACCGATGTCATTACAACAGTAATTACTACAAGGTGGCGCAAAAGTAATCTTCAGAAGTTTTTTTGACTGTAATTAAAAAAAAATGAAAAACTTTGATTTTTCTTGTGGATTATTTTTATTTGGTCTTTTAATTTTTTTTACATCAAGTCGAGAATATGATATCAGATAAATGGCCGCCGCCACAGTTTATTGTCACTTGAGCCCTTTTTATGGCATTTTACATCACTTTGGCCAAAACTTCCGGCGATGGGTCCTAACATTCTTAGCGGATATTGTCTTTAAGAGCTGAAAGAGTCTGAGGCTTGTTGACATAAACCCGCGACTTCAAAAAGCCCCACAAAAAGAAGTCTGGAGCGCATCATCACTCATGATTATTTTTGATGAAAAATCATCTTCCTCTTGGTGGTGATTAAGGATGGATTGATCGTATGTTAGACGCGATTGGCGGTCAGCATTTAACAGCTGATGCACCGTCTGGACTTTGTACGGAAACATCTTCAAATATTTTACCATAATTCGCTGTAAAGACCGTCAACTGATACCCATTTGCGTGGCACGTCGTCTGGTCTATGTCGACGGCGCCATGCCTGGCAACATCTCGTGTTGTGCCAATCTCTTCGAAGCGAGCGGCTAAACGTCTGCGACAAAATTCACGTTGTGCCAAAGTCACCGACCGATTATTGGTCAAATAAATAGTCACCAATATTCCGCATTCTGAAGCAGTGTAGCGTAACATTGTTTATTAACGTGTATTTCGCATGTGTCTACTACACAAATGTCAAAACAGAACTGACATTAGGGACCAATCGCAAAAATTATAGCATTTTATGATAGGAGGATTACTTTTGCGCCACCTTCTACATGGAGAAAAACCGTTGCTATATGAGGCAGAACCATTTTAAAAAAACTTCAAAGGATATCCGTCAATACCGGGGGCATTGGACTGTATATTAGAAAAGGCAATGAACAATTTATGTAAAGTGACAGCGTGAAAGTCAAATCGTCCCTCATCAGTAGGCAAAGAGTGAGGCGATGCTGGCATCGGAGCATCTGACTGATAATTTATAAAACTGATCGCTTCATCAGTTTGAAAGTTATCCTGCTCTCCAGCCACTAAATATGGTGGCATAGGGGTTTTTACACCTTTCGGGCTGTTTTCTCAAGAAGTATGGACTTGCCCCTGAAAAAACTTTTACCGTCGTAATTGAGTTGCTTCAACAAAAATCAGAATGATGCCAGAGCAGGTATTGAAGTGAACATATTCGAAATTTTATGTAGGAGGTACCCGAAGGAGTGCAAAAATATAGTCCATATTCAAACCTGATCTATATCTGTTAGATATAATAAGATGTGTAATGTATATACCAAATTGGTCACTCCCTTCAAGAGTTATCGTGCCCACAATTTTACCGAACATTTTTGAGGTTTTGTGGGGGAGGTACCTGAAGCAGTGCGCCGAAATGGCTTATCTTCGAACTTAAACTAAGTTTGGACACAATATTACGAAGGCGAAATTATTGTTGTCATAGGGGTTTCTTGAACCTTTCAGGCTATTTTCTCAGGAAATATAGGCTTACCCCTGATGACTTGTACCATCGTATGGGGGCACTGAATACAAGTTAATGGAATAAAAATCAAGGCGATTCGGGTAGATCCTAAACTGACCTTATCCTTAATGTTATGGGGGGCGGTACCCGAAGGATTGACCGATTGAGTCCATATTGGAACCTCATCTATGTCTGGTAGAAATTTCACAAAGTGCAAAGTATGGACCGAATCGGTCACTCCCTTCAAGAGCTACCGTGCGCACAAATTTTCCGAACATGTTATTACGATACTTAATATAACAACTCCGAATTGTTTGAAACGGATTTCGTCCAATAATACTTGGGGTCTAAACAGTGTTGCAAAATTTTTGGGCTCAAAATAGCAAAATGACGATTTGACGATTTTACCCCTCTAAATGACAATTTTTAGACTTAATAACTTCAAACCAAATAATGCCTTTGTACCCTCAAATCTGACTATGAATACGTTTACATGATTCAATTTACCCCCTGTTTATGTATTTCGAAACGAAAATGTGTGCGCATGAAGCACACCCAAACCTTAGTTTTGGAAATATTATTTCCTTTGCTTTTGCTTCAAAACAAAACACAAATTTGAAAAGCACTCTCTAATTTGGTAGTTTTTCTTGCGTATTCATTTTCTTGTCGACATACATAAACAGGCCCTTAGTCTTGTTTAAAATTATTTTTTAAAATACATTGAATAACAACTTTAATGGTTACTACAATATACTCTGGAAATAACTCCAATATGTTTGTACGAAATGCATTTCAGACAATTTGGAGTCGAGTCCGTTAGTCTGTCTGGCTGGAACGCACGATAACTCTTGAACTGATCAACTGATTTGGTCCAAAATTCCAAGGGGTATTTTTAATTCCTTCTTAGAACACAGGTCTGGGTATGTCGTGGTTAGGTCAGAAATCAAGAAAGAACACAAAAAAGTTGTTAAGTTCAGCACATTTTAACCATTTTTTTTTTTTTTTTTTTTTTTTGTATTACCACCAACACAACTTCCGAGTAAATCATTTGTTATGGTCCATATTATGAGATCGTGGGTAAAACTCTTAAATCAACAGAAATATATGCATATTGTATAAAATATATTTACAGTCCGAGATTTATTAAATGGTAAACATCAACGATTGTAAAACTTTTTTTTAAATATTCCATTCAGAATTAGACAATTTTCTATGAAACCACGAACTATGACCGCTGTTGCAATTCACGTGACTGGTAAACAAATTATAAAGCTAAGTTGTGTTACGATACGGGTGCGCGGGTGTGTGTAAAACATAAAAAAATACGTCGACAAATATGCTCGCTGTCCAAAGAAGTATTCTTACATTTCGAAAGCATTCAGACATGCGAACCTTGTCCGTCGCATAAATGTGATAAACATGCCGCAAGGATATGTTCTATGCGCCACATACATACGCACAGACTAAACACATCTATTTGTATCTACAGTAATTGCTCGAGGAATGCCATGTAAAAAAAGAAAGATGTCAAGTCAAGGTTTATGACAAAAAATAAAATAGAACTTCGTCAAACAAAGGAGAAAAAAGCATATACAATAAAATAAAACATTTTGCCAGAAGCGTTTGTAAGGCTATTAAAAACCAAGTGATTGTAACTGAGAATTTTGTTTTAGTACTTACATATATATTGTCTAAGTGTTATATTTCATTTGAGTGCACAGATTTTGAGAAAATTTAAGATGGTATTGTCATGTTCGCACTAGTATCCGAAGAAAATTATATAAATCACCAGTTTTTGTTACTATAACTTGGATTTGCATGCATGTATGTCGGTCCACATTATGACATAACCTTTTTTTGAAAATGTTGGTTTATATGTCAAATTAAAGCTTATATGGATGGAAAATCTGGCTAGAATCTTGAAAATAGGTGAAAACGGTATTTACTATTATGTGGGATCAAAACCATTTTGCATTTTGCATTTTAAATTGCTATTTTTATACCCTCAGCCTTTAGGCTAAGGAGGGTATATGTATACACTTTGATACGATGAAAATGTGCCTCATCGAAATAATGGTTTTAGACCCCAAGTATGATTGGACGAAATGCGTTTCAAACAATTTGGAGTCGATCTAGCCATGTCCGTCCGTCTGTCTGTCCATCTGTCTGTCTGTCCTGCTGGCTGGAGCGCACGATAACTCTCGAACGGATGAACCGATTCGGTTCAAATTTTGGCTTTCGTAATATTTTGCCCAAACTTAGTTTAAGTTCGAAGATGAGCTACATCGGTCGAATCCTTCCGATACCTCCCACACAAAAGTTCGGAAATGTTCGGAAAGTTTGTGCGCACGATAACTCTTGAAGGGAGTGACCGTTTTGGTCCATACTTTGTATAGCGTAAACTTTCTACCAGAGTAATATGAGGTTCCAATATGGTCTCAATAGGTCCACTCCTTCGGGTACCTCCCACACAAAATTTCGGAAAAGTTCAGTTTAGGGCCATCTCTCGAATCGCTTTGATTTTTGTTTTAGCAAATTTAATTCACTGCCCTACATACGACGGTACAAGTTTCATCAGGGGCAAGTCCATACTTCCTGAGAAAATAGCATGAAAGTTGCAGAAAAACCCCTATGACACCGTGTGAGGTGTTTGGAGCGCAAGATAACTCTCGAACGGATCTGCCGATTCGGTCCAAAATATGGCCTTAGTAATATTTTGTCCAAACATAGTTTAAGATTGAAGATAAGCCATATCGGTCCACTCCTTCGGGTACCTTCCCCACAAAAGTTCAAAAATGTTCGGAAAAATTGTTCGTACGGTAACTCTTGAAGGGAGTGGCCGAATTGGTCTATACTTTACACATCCTAATATATCTACCAGATATACATAGTTCAGGTTCAAATATGGACTATATTTGTCCACTCCATCCGGTACCTCCCACACAAAATTTTCGGATAAGTTCACTTTAAGACCTGATATCGAATCACTTTGATTTTTGTTGAAGCAACTTGCATTCGCTGCCTCAATTAGGATATTAAAAGTTTTTTAGGGGCAAGTCCATATTTCTTGAGCAAACAGCCCGAAGAGTGTTGTGGCTGGAGATCCATTTCCTATAACGGTCAATGTCGATCCATTCCTTTTAGTATCTCCTCCGCAAAACTTTTGATCTTTAATCCTAATCAACATTTTTGTCGGTTCAAACGCCCAAAATTTTTTAAAACCCCCTAAATACATAAGTATTTTGGAAAAAATTGTTTCAATATACACATGCTGAGGGTATACCTCTGTCGGCAAAGCCGACTGATACTTTTTTACTTGTTATTTTCGAATTTCATTTTTACAAAAGGTGCTTAATAGCTAAAGCAATACATAAATAATAAATAAAACATTCTCTTACTTTTTCCAAGTTAATAGAGACTACTAACTAATGTATAAATGAGCTGCACTATGTGCTAGCAGACGTTCATTTAATCTTGTTTTATTACAAATTAAATCAATAAATTCAAGGCCCGTAAAAATTTACAAAAACAGGCTAACAGGACCAAAACCAAAACATTGACGTTTATAAACAATTTTCTGTAGTGATATTTTTCCTACCACCCAATTTTTCCGTTTTGTCGCAAATATATATATATATATATATATATATATATATATATATATATATATATATATATATATATATATATATATATATATACATTAGGCCGGGCGATTTTATCGACATTTTTCGAAAAGTTTGCACCTTCTCAAGGCCAAAACGGCCTGAAGGAGCGTTCCAATGATTTCGCGATGTATTAGAGAGTTCTTAATTACTGTCTTGACTACAATTTTTGCATATATGTTCCATCGAAAATCTCAATGGTTTGGCTGTTATATGCCAAAATATCCAAAAAACGTTAATAAAAAACTTAAAGTCAAAGCCGGGAGGCTCGATTTTCACGGTAGATATATGGTCCAGTGACTTTTTTGCTCAGTTCAATCCCAGGAATCAGAAACGCGAAGGGCTCATTAAGGTTTTTTTTCCTTCCACAAAATCGCCCCACCCTAATATACATATATACATATAAAAATCTTATGGCAATCGGTTAAGGTTTCCATAGCAATTTGTGTGTGGCCAAAGGTGAATTTTTCACGTCCATGTTTCTTCCGTAACTTGGTTAATGGTTAATGTTAATGTCATGTCTTCCCACTAAATACCAAATTTCAGCAATTTTGAAGGCACAACATGGGGCGGAAAATGGGGAGACACGCTTCTATGGGAGCTATATGAAGAAATATACCTATACTGATAATTCTATTCTGGAGTATTTTATACCTATGTACATCCAAAACTAAATACCAAATTTCATCCATTTCGGTTTGATAATGACGCTGAAACCTTCAAAATACCGACAATTGTTGTATGGCTGCTATATGCAGACGTGAACCAATAACGACAAATTGCAGGTAGAAAGCTTTATACCCCCAACGAAGACTTAAGAGGTTACCTTTAATTGTCACTTTAAAGTATGCCGCAAAACATTTCAACTCGATCGGAGCAAAATTGCATGAGATATGAGCATTGGAAGGGAACAAAATGCAAAATGCTTTTACAAAAAATTGTTTCGCAGGTAGCCATTACCACAATACTATGCAATGTTTTTCAACTACAAAACTTCCAGAAGTAGTTTAAGATGTGCTCTTTCAGGTAGAAAAAAGATCTACTTAAAAATATTAATAGTTTGTTTGAAAAAAAATCATGAAAAATGAATTTTTTGGCCTGCACAACTAGGGTTAACCCCTTAAACCAAATATCAGCCGTATCGGTGGAATATTGAGGCCACAACCTTCAAAAAAAACGGAAAATCGGGAAGTACCGTTCTATGGGAGCAATACCAAAGCGTGAATCGATATAGCCCATTTCAATACCAAACATCCAAGGAATGATAGAAACTTCTCTACCAAATTATAAATCTCTTATCTTAAATATTGCGTACAGGCGGCCTGGTTATAACGAATTAGAATTTTATGTTGTTCACGAATATATGTACTTTATATGGTCTCCGACGAATATTTCGATGTGTTACAAACGGAATGACAAATTAATTATACCTCCATATTATGGTGAAGGGTAAAATAATTTGTTTGTTTTTTTGTGTTATTAAGGATATTGTTTGCAAAAAATGATTATAAACGTAAAGTTTGCTAAAATGTGAAATTTTATGAAATGGATTCAAATCGGGAATTGACTGACTTACGCGAATTGCTTAAAAAAAACAATGCAATCACTACATTACATATAAAAACTTCAAAAAAAAATTTGGTGTTTTTACTCCAGCTGTGTAGATTATCCTATAGCCGTCTTAGGGTGGTGGGGCTGCCGTCTATCGTTGCCTAGAAACAATGCATCCTTGAATAGTTTGAGTTCCTTGCTTATTAAGTGTTGTCATTTTTTTTAATTAGGGGCATACCTTGCAAAAATTTGCATCCATGGATGCAGTTTAATAACTAGTACAAGTGATGCAGCACTACATTCTTTTCTATTAATTCACTGAGGAATTTTACAAGAGAGTGCGCAGCTAAGAAGCATTCCATTTTGCTTCCTTACCAAACGGGTTGGATGAACTCCATTATAAACCATTAAATGAAATAATTTTAAATAAAGGAAGTAAAAAATATTATTTGTGTAAAACAAGATAATAATGAACTTCCGTTAAATTCAACCGCAACTTAAGCTTCGTTCCCGTACTTTTCAATAGTAAAACTCGTAAAAGAGAACTGTAAAAAATTTGTTCTCACACACAAGTTTTTGAAATAATTCGGGAATGCAAAAAAGGGAAAAACTTCAAAAAGCTGGAAATGCCAAAGTCAACGTACCAGCCAATCATGTTACTATTTTTTACACGCTCAATTTGTCGAGTAAAAAGTTTTAAAAGGGAGCGTCATTCAGCGCCATTTTTGTTAAAGAGAAGTGAACATTTTACAACTTTTTTGTGTACGTGAACGGGTTTTCGGGTAAAATGTGTAAAAGTCGTAAAAATTGTAAATACTTTTTAGTTCTGGAACAAAGCTTTAGTTTACTTCCTCCGCATTCCATCTAATACAACCGCAAATGATTTTGCTTCCTCATCGAAAAGGTTTTTTTGTATTTCCTTTCCATAACCAGTTCAGATTTTGAACAACTCCACTCCTTTAAGAATTTCCGTCACGTGAATTACCACAAAAAATGTTCGCAACTAAAGTTTGTATTTTTTATAACAATATATTAGAAATTTATACACTCTTTTTTGTCTTTGAAAGAAATTATGTCGCTCTAGGTTAAAGCAAGCCTTGCTGGCTTGCTTGTAGGGATCTCTAAGCAGCTACCTTTAACATGCATCGAAAGGTCTGCAGTTTCACTACACTGGTGGATTTTTTTTGTAGCGGCAATGGTAGTCTGAATCGGCGCGAGATTTTATGTAAGGTTTGTGTTTAGGGCAAAGAAGTATAATAATTTTCCACAAACATCCCATACGGGACAAGGGAGACTTCCCTCATATCAATGCGTGCACCCCCATTCATATTAGGTCAATGATATGGGACCTACAGTTTATCGCCGAGTCCGAACGTGTCCTAAAACACCACTTGTAGAGAAATTTTACATGGCTGAAATACTCGCCAACATTACTGAGGGTATTTTGCTAACGTTGAAAACCTTTGATGTTTGTCTGGCCCGGGAATCGAAACCCAGACCTTCAGCGTGCAAGGCGGGTGTGCATACCATTGCACCACGTTGGCACTCGACAGAGAAGTAGCTTGCAATTTAACCAGAACTTTTGTGTGAAAATTATTAAATTTTTTAGTATAATGACTATAACTTAACATTACTCATGGAAGATATGTTCCACAAACGTTAGTTATATTCAGAAGAGGAACTCTTGACCTTTCCATTGAAGCCAGGTCAGATAACAGAGTTAGAGCTCAATATATACAGAGATCCCACAGCTTTAATTGTGAGAAGCGTAAACATAACCAAGCTAGATGTCGCAATTATAGTTCAATACTGACAACTTTTTACACGAGGTAAGAGGTTTGGTGAAGGAAAATGGCAATAACTTTGGATAATATCACTGTGCTACAGTGAAAATTTGCAGGGGTTCTGATGCATAAATTCGGTATAGTCGGAGTCCATGGAAGACGAAAATACCTTTGGTTTCTTTGTGTCACTTCGTTTTTTGATTTTATAACGGAAAATGTAGTGAAAAACGGGGTTTCTTGGACTTTCAACTTAAAACGGACATAACTTCTTTTTTCCACAACGGACATTTACAGCTTATTTTTTATTTAAGGTGAAAATCATGGAATTCGAAAAAGCCATAATTTTAAAAAATCGGGTAATAAATGGTTGGGTTATAGTGATTTAAAACAAAAACGTGACAAAAACGCATGAAAAAACAGGAAAATGCTTTTCCTGGTGCTCTAGGCTGCGTATAAGACACCAAACTGCATAATTATTTACTTTTATCAAGAAGGAAATTTAGTTAGCTTTACAAAATGGGGAAAACCAATAAAATCGGTTGAA
This sequence comes from Musca autumnalis, assembly GCF_047663935.1. Lineage (NCBI taxonomy): Eukaryota > Metazoa > Arthropoda > Insecta > Diptera > Muscidae > Musca > Musca autumnalis. Next base: position 187,076,841 of record NW_027411866.1, on the reverse strand, counting down.
AAATGCGTGGGTTATGGCATTTTTTGTGTTTTAACTTTTTGGGTTTTCCTTTATAAAAGTTGTTACCTTGGTGCGTATGATTGTAGTTTGAATTTGTCTAGTTTAGTCCGGTCAAAATAGACATGCGTATAAGGGGGAAATATCAAAAATTCCCACAAAGCTGAATTTTGGTGGAAAGCTAGGGTTGGTCATTAGAAGCAACGTCCTAAAAGTCCCCATCGATCCCATGTGTGCAAAACAAGTTATTCGGGGTCAAAGGTAATTTTTGGAGGCATTATTCAGTTTTTTTAATTTTTCTCAAAAACGGTAATACTAAGCAAAAGCCCGCTAAAGTAAAAGTTGTAGATTCAATAATTGTCTACAAGATTGGTCTTTATGATTCTTAAAATAGACTTACCATTTTCGAGATATCTCGATCTAAAGGTCAAATAAAAAATTAGCCTCGTAAGTACATTATGAGGCGAACCGGTTAAAGTAACGACACTATGTGTTAGATACTTCCGTAAGCTTTCAAACGATATCCACTTTGCAGTAATCGGTTCAGAAGAACCGGGTCTAACCCGGTTTTTAAATTTGGCCTTTCGGGTCTAATAACGGGCGAACCGGATCCGCAACCGTTGAAAATTATACATTTCCGTAATCAGCGCAACAAACCCTACCTTCGGACAAAACTTGATAAAAATCGGAGAGTTTTCGTTGGGGTCGTTCCCGTTGGGCTTTCGATTATACATGTGGGTTAAATGGGCTATTTTTGCATAAAATGACTCTAACATTGAATAACTCTACTAAACACACTCCGATTTTGTTGGAATTTTTTTAAGAAGATAGCTATAATTTCGCTCTTCAAGAAAATATATATTTTTTTGGAAGAAAAAAAGAAGTTATGTCCGTTTTAAGTTGAAAGTCCAAGAAACCCCGTTTTCACTACATTTTTCGTTATAAAATCAAAAAACGAAGTGACACAAAGAAACCAAAGGTATTTTCGTCTTCCATGGATTCCGACAATACCGAATTTATGCATCAAAAAATTTTGTCCACTTTTGTATCACAGTGTATTTAGCGGGTGAAATTGAACATACATTGTTGTGGGAAAAATATCTAAATATATGGTAACATGGGCGCCTTCGCCACTGGGGCGGCTTCGCCATCGCCGATTTTCTCGCAAAATACAAGTGCTAGAAAAAATCCGTTAAAGGAAAAATTGTGAGTTTAATGAAGATCTATCATTCCCGAAAAGTTGGCAGTTGTGTCATAGGCATGATAGCGGACGCTCGCGGTTTTGTGTTTTCATATTGGTATTGGGAAAAATAATTATGGTAAGTATTTTTTGTGATATCTTCTTAACCTTTTGTGATATCAAAAGCACATTTTATATCGTTAGAAGACAACTATTGAAGAATATAAATCCCAATAATTCGCATGAAAAAATCAATTGAAAATGTCAATATATTAATATTATGAAATATGCAAGGGGTGGGGCGCCTACGCCATGATAGGGGCGTGGTGGGTTAATGTTCGAAATTTGTCATGTTTAACTTAAATTTTTTATACCATAGATATACCACACTATAATGTGAACTTACAATCAATTATTATCCTAAACGTATCTTGTTTTTTTAGTCATATTATGATTATTGTACCTAAATTCAAGGAACCTACTTCAATTAACCGCTAGAATCTGTTACTTTTTGTGAATCTTAAATTCATTTTTGATTATTCAATAGAAAACATGTCCTTTTTTTGCATAATGTTGATATTTAAGGAAGAAGTATGGTAAATTACAGTTTTAGAGTCCTTTGGAGAATGTTCAATATCGGTGGCGAAGCTGCCCCATGGGTGGGGAGGCTTCGCCACTTTTTAGACATTTTGTAAATTCTCAAAAATGTTATTTTAAAAACAAAATTATAACCATTTCTATATCAAAACTTGTAGTCAAGATACGCTAATATTTGTACCAAAAATAATATTTGAAAAATCTTTAACGGTGCCGATATGAGAACATTTTGAGCAAAAACGTGGCGAAGGCGACCCATGTTACCATACATAATGATAGGTGTATATTTTAAATTCTGTGGGGCATATTCCGAAAAATTAGGAACGTGAAATTTGAAATCCAACTCTTGACCTCTCCACTGATGAAAGTTATATCAATATAACCGTTTGATAACGGAACTACTGTCTAACATATACATAAAAAGGTTCCTTTATCGTTTTGGTTTGTGTGTAAAGAACTATATTTACCGTACATGCTACAAACTCAGGGTTTCGGAGTCGGAGTCTACGAGTCGAAGTCGAGCAATTTCGCTGGAGTCGGAGTCGAAAAAAATAACTCGACTCCGACTCCGGGCAAAATGTTTTCCACGTTATAGAAATATAACATTAAATTTGGAACAAGAACATTTTTTTGAAAATCATTATTTATTTTAAAAGAACGGAATAAGAAAATATATATGCAAATTATATATTATACTAAGTTAAAGGACAATTCACAGGATATTTACTATCCTCTATTCATTCGTATTTTGTTGATCCAATTGATTCGTTACATTTTTGCAAACAAAAGTAAAGTTCTATCAATCGAATTAAGATTGGACCTTTAACCTTTTTCGTCAGAAGTCTTACTGGTCTTCTCACAAAGGTCCATTGGTATTCTCATCTTGTTTTTATGAGAAATCATCATTGTCTTCTATTAAACAAATTGTGGTCTCTATGGGAAACCTTACTGAATACTTTCTCAAAAAAAAAAACATATTTTTATTATTTCGGTAAATTTTGCATAATCTATTAACTGAATTAGGCATCATAAATTCGTTGTTGGTTAACGACAGATTCATCCCGCTATAACTCAGAAGTCTGACACACGGCGAATCTTTCTTCTAGGATTCATTATATACTCAATGAAGGCTTTAGGTGTAGACATTCAAATAACAAGATCTGTCCGCCAGGAAAAGTTGGGAGTTAGAAACTTCGACTCATAGCCTCCGAATCCTACTCGCAGTACTGTTTGAAACTACGAAATCCCTATTTGGGATTTACAAAAATGTTTAGCAAAGTCCTGGCAAAATATGTTAAATCGAAAAAACTACATCTGATACCCCAATGGTTGTTGTTCCGGCTTATTTCTATCTTAATGGTAGGAGTAGCTGTTTATGGACTCGATGACGGCACAGCGGATGCAAACTTATGAAAATTCATAACTTTTGTTTTCTGACAAACGAGTAATAAAGTGTCAGTGTTTCCGACAGAGGCATATACTCAGCCTGTGTGAATTGAGGCTAACCAAAATCTTTTCCTCAATAATTGTGTAGTAAGGGAGTTACGAATTTTGTGGCCTTTTTGGATGTATAAACTTTCCGACAAAAATAGTGCATCATTTGAGGTATATAACCTCACGATTGTCGACGACGCGAATAAATGCTTATGTTGTGGTAATAAATTTTAATTTAATTAAAATAAAAGCGCAAAAGTTTTGCACTACATATCTGAAAGAATGGACCGATATAGCCCATTTTGGAAGTGGACCTAATTTCGGAATTCATTCCTTTTGATAGTTATCGTTTCAAGACATCATTTTAGTTAGTTATCGTAAGATTTAGAGCTTTTGGACCATTATGTCTAGACCGTAAGGCGTACTATTGGTCCAAATGTCTAATGGATCTTCGAACAGCCCATAAACTGCACTTATGTTGAACATTTGTGAGGGAGGTATCCGAATATGTCGTCCCATATGGACCATCTTGATACTAGATATATGTACGTCTGGAGGCAATTTTAGGATGTTCAAAGTTTCGATGAAATCGGATATTTGAATTTTTGTGTCGAGGTACCGATTTGCACCTTCGAGAGTTATTATTATTATTTTTTATTTTCAGCTACAATTTTGTTAATGATAGGAAAAAATTCAGGTGGGTACGCTAATTATAGCAGATATTAGCACTTTATGACCCAGAACAATAAAATTTTCTCCATTAATTTCTCCTACTATTTGGTAACAAATTTATCTAAAAGGCATTAAAACAATTTTTGAATTAGTTTTCGAGATATACTCTACGGAAAACCTTTGATATATAGTACATTTTGTCCAATAGACATGTCATTGCTTGCACTTCTAATCCGCCCAATACTGAACTCGTCTTTGCTTTTTTGGATACAGAATAAGCTTAAAGTCTCAAGACCTTTGTATTTAATACAGATTCCCGCGACCCTATTTTTGATAATGAAATGCCAAGGCATGAAGAAGTAATTTTGATTCTACTGGAAGTTTCGCTCAAAAGGAGTATTCAAACAAAAAAATTTTGAATATTTTTTAGACAACTTGTTCATAAAATACATTTTCAGTACATAACCTTCTGAAGAATGTAATTTTTATACCCTATACCACAATGTGGAAAAGGGTATAATAAGTTTGTTTTCCCAAAAATTCATGTAACGCCGCGAAATATTCGTCGTAGACCCCTCATGTGGTATACCAAACTTCATATCTCGACGAGATAAAGCGATTTAGCGATGTGTGTCCGTCCGTCCGTCCGTCCGTCTGTCCGTCCATTAAAAATTGTAATCAAGCTAGAGGCCGCAATTATGGACCGATTGTCACGAAATTTAGTATGGAGGTCGGGTTTGGACCAGAATAGAACTGATTAGTTTTTGGCGATGATCGTGAAATGTTAAAGGGATGAAATGGACCAAAAACAAAATTTTTGCTCGATTTTGTAGCCGCTCTGTAGGTCGCAATAATAGTCCGATCGGCGCGAAATTTTAAACGTAGTTTTGGTTTGAGATGAAGAAGTAGCGTGCAAGTCAACGGTATGATCGGATAATATTTAGCGGGTTAAATTGATTGTGAAAATTGGTAAAATTTCTAATGCACATCTTATAACTTTATCCCAAGAAGACGCGTTTAGTGGTATAGGGTATCACATGGTCGGCCCCGTCCGACTATAGTCTGTTCTTACTTGTTTTTCATTTTAAATTTCCAAAAATAAAAATCATTTTAGAGAAAACACGTAATAATTTGTTAAAGTAGCTCAAAAAATTGTATCGCACCAAACCATTTCGGGGGCCCATTTGAGGTTTCCATTAGTCACAAAATATCTCCTTCAAAAACTGTAAACATAGGCCCACCTCCCGATTTTCGGTATTTTGAGGATTGTAGCTACATTTTGTAACCGAACTACCTGTAATTTGACGTTTGAGGTTCCCAGTGGTCACAAAACATCTCCAAGTATTCTGAAGATTTTAGCTACAATTTTCGACCGAACCACTTGTACCTCCCGATTTTCGGTTTTTTGTGTGTTTAGTCACAAAACTTCTCCACCAAAACATACATAGGTCCGCCTTAGTTCAGAATATTTTATGGTAAATAGTATAAAAAGTTTGGCCCAGCCGAACTTAACGATTTTTTTTTTTCATTTATGAACAATGCAGTTTCGGAATTCGCAAAAAATGTTGCGGGTTAAAAATCACCGAAAGCGAGTTGTAATGACTTTGGTAATTTTTTTTATTTTCCTAAAAAAAATTTAATTTTTTGAAGGAAACGGTCCGTCTGCCCTTTAGCAAATAACACATAACGTGTCACTATCACATAAAATAAATTTCACGGAAAAAGTAGTGCCCAGAGGAAATGGTGTAGTGTATTACATGGTCGGCCCCGCTCGACTATAGCCTTCTCTTATTACACCCTCCACCATTATATGGAGGGTATAATTAAATTTGTCATTCCGTTTGTAACACATCGAAATATTCGTCGGAGACCCTATAAAGTTTATATATTATTGATCAGCATAAAATTCTATGTCGATTTAACCATGTCCGTCTGTCCGTCCGTCCGTCTGTCTGTCTGTATGTTGAAATCAAGATACAACTCGCAATTTTAAAGATTGAGAGTCAATATTTGGTACAGAAGTTTTTATTACTTGCAGGATGGTTGGTATTGAAAATGGGATATATCGGTCCACGTTTTGATATAGCCCCCATAGAACAGTACCTCTCGATTTTCGGTATTTTTATGGTTTTAGCTTCATTATCCTACCAAAATGGCTGAAATTTGAAATTCGGCTGAATTTACGTAGTCTTCTTTAGGTGTATAAAACTTTCCCCCAGAATTTTGTCGGTATTGGTCCACGCCTTCATACAGCCCCCATAGAACGGTATCTCCCGATTTTCGGAAATTTGGTACTTAGTCTACGTTGGTGGTATAAAACTTTCCCCCAGCACTTTGTTGATTTCGGTCCATGCCTTCATATAGCCCCCATAGAACGGTACCTCCCAATTTTTGGTATTTTGAACGAACCAGGAAATGGCTGAAATTTGGTATTTAGACTTCGTTGGGGGTACTCAAACGTCTCATTTAAATTTGTCGGTATAGGTCCACGCCTTCATATAGCCCCCATGGGAAGGTACCTCCCAATTTTCCGTATTTTGGAGATTGTGGCTTCAATATTCCACCAAAATGGCTGAAATTTGGTATTTAGACTTCAATGTGATATAAAACTGTTCGCCAGAAATTTGTCTGTACAGGTCCACGCTTTCATATTGCCCCATTTCCGACTAAAATTCGTCGGTACAGGTCCACGTTTCGATATAGTCCCCTTAGAACGGTACCTCCCGATTTTCATAATACTGAAGATTGTGACGTCAATATCCCACCGAAATGGCTGAAATTCGTTATTTAGTCTTCCAAGAGTTATAAAATATTCCAGAAGAGTATTATCAGTATAGATCCACGTCTTCCTATATCCCCATAGAAGCGTACTTCTTGATTTTCGGTATTTTTTAAGTTTTAGCCACATTCTCTTACCGAAATATAGGAAATTTGGTATTTAGTCTTCTTTGAGTCTAAAAACTTTCCGTCAGAAATTTGTCGGTATAGATCGACGTTTTGAAATAGCCCCCATAGAATGGTGCCTCACATTGTTTTACCGAAATTGCTGAAATTTAGTATTAAGTCTTCTTCATAATTTGGCGATTTTTTTTTTTTTTGTTTCTTGATATTTCTCATCTATGAGCATTGTAGTTTCAGAATCTGCAAAAACTTCCCAGGTGTAAGCACCTTCCATTTAAATTTGGTTAAGGCACACCGTGACATGGCATTCTTACCATATTTCCATTCATATTCATAGTCAATACAATAATAAAGATAATGGTCAATATATCAATAAAAACATATATTAAAATCTTTTAAGGGAATTTCAAGATAAATCACATTCTTTGTTTTTTAAATCTCAGTCAATTTAAACAAATCAATTAAAGAATTTAAAATTGCAAATAAAAATGTGTATGAAAAACAAAATTACAAAAAGAAAGGAGTATGGAAAAAATGCAATAAATATGCCATCATTACTGCACAGGGAGTATTCACGAAGCAAATGATACAAGTAAAAATACTCATTACACAACCTCTTAATAACACACTATTTTAACAAGGGCGCCTAAAATAAGTGGTTATTTATGGGTACTAAGTAAATGTAAGTCCAATTTAAACTGATCTCAAATCAAAACTAATCGTTCCATGATGTGATTTGAAAATAGATTTACCAATGCATGCAGCAAAACTAAAACCAAAAACCAAATCTTCATCGATATATTAGAAAGAAATACCACATCTCGAACTGAACACCCCTAATAGTTTTGAGATAATATCTTCTTCACAAGGTATATTTGCATACGTTTGCATATGAATGCGTTTGTCCGTTTATTTTCACTTTACTTTCCCATTTCCCCTGAAATACTTTGGTTTTTCGTATCTTTGAGTTTTTGTGTCATTCTTTGCATAAATCATAGATGGAAAAAATCTATATTTGCATTTCAATTCGAAATTCTCTAACTCCTCTTTCAAGTTCTATAAATTATAGATTTTAAATTAAAACGTCATGTGTGTGTCTATAAGTGTGTTTGAGAAGTGCAATAGTTTAATGTCTCTGTTTCTCCCCCCCCCCCCAATATGTGTGTTGTTGGTTTGTGGCTAGTGGTCACTTGTGAGAGATCAATATTTTGAATTATCGAAAAAAACATTAAATTTTAATTTAAGATATTGCAAAATTTTTTTGACGAAAAATTGCAATCAAAGTTATTGCTACTAAGAATTTGAAAATAAATTTTTATTGCTTAATGTACCATAAGCTTCTACTTTTTTCGATAACAATTTTTGTTTATGAAGTAAATATGGAATAAATGGATTTGAAAAAATATTAAAGACAAGTAAAAAAAAATCAGTCGGCTTTGCCGACAGAGATATACCCTCAGCCCATGTGAGTTGAAGCACTTTTTGGACGTTTAAACTTGCCGACAAAAATGTTGATTAGGATTAAAGTTCAAAAGTGTTGCGGAGGAGGTACTTAAAGGAATGGACCGACATAATTCATTATCGAAGTGGATCTTATTTTGGGAGTTATATCTTTTCGATAGATATCGCGCCCACTAGTCATTTCAGTGGGTCATCGTATAATTTTTGGACCAGTATGCCAGGAAGCATGGACTTATCCACGGAAAACATGTTGAACTTGTGGGGGAGGTATCCTAAGGGGAGGACCGATATGGCCATTTTAGAAGTTTAACTTAATTTGGACAAAATGTTAGGAGATCCAAAGTTTTTACCAAATTGGTCGACCCGTACAAGAGACATAGTGCATACCATTTCAGTGACATTTTTTTAGGTATTGGGGAAGTACCGGAAGCTGTGGGCCCGTAATGTTTGGTTTACATTCGGCGTCTTTTCGTGATTTCGAAGGCGTTTCGTGATTTCGCGCGGAATCAAGCAAAAATTATCATGATTTCGCATACAAAAATGAAATCATCTCATTTCGTGATTTCAGCGAAATCAACATCGAAATCACAGTACACATGATATACAACCCTGCTTTTGCCTGAAAAAGTACCAAAAGTTGCAACACTTTTCACGTATCACAATAAACAAGGTAGATGGTTAATTGCTACAACAAAAAATTTTAGTATCAAAATTTGTAAACAATGTGAAAAAAAAAAAATATTAAATTACTTTGTTAGAATGATATTTTTCATTGTGTTCTCGTACTTTTTTAGTGGTAATGTTAGAAAAAAGAGCGAATTGTCAAAAATTGCTTCCCCATACAAATTTCTTAAAAAAATATGGGAACGAAAAAATTACAGAAATTGCAAAAACTACAGAAAATCAACGTATCAGCTATTTATTTAGATGCCAATGAACAGGCTGCTAGTTTCTACACATACACACATATGTTCCCACAACATCCCTGAAGGGACAAGGGAGACTTCTCTGCTAGTTTCTACTAGGCCAAAATTGTATGGCAGAAAACAGGAGAATAGGGTGTTATTCGGCGCTATTTTTGTTTAAGGAGAATTGCAAGTCTTGCTAGACTTCAGAGTACGGGAACGCATTTTTAGCACTAAACGGGAAAACTGCTGCAAGTTTTGAACACAAATTTTATCTATCAAAATTTATTATTATGATGTCTCAACGATAAAATAATTTTTTATTTTTTCATTTGTTAGTACTATACACAATTAATGCGATATATAGATAATTTTACGATAATTTTCGAAATAAAGTTGTAAAGTTCTATATTGCCGTATACTTTTGATGATTAATTCAATTTACAACAACTTGTTTTGAAAATTCATGTTCGATCAGCTGCGCATATGCATCTAACCTTGATCATTGTGATATTTTGAAATAAACAAAAAAATATGTGTAAACACTGGGATGTATTTCAGGATTTCGTGAAATCCAGTGGATTTTAGAGCGCAAGTGTAAACTTGGCATAATGCCCATCTTCGAACTGAAACTGAAGTTTGGACAAAATATGACGAAGGCCAAATTTTGGACCAAATCGGTTGATCAGTTCGATAGTTATTTTGCCACTATAAATGGTGCCATAGGGGTTTTCACACCGTTCGGGCTGTTTTCTCAAGAAGTATGGACTTGCCCATAAAAAAATTTTACCGTCGTAATTGAGGCAGCGAATGCAAGTTGATTCAACAAAAATCAAAGTGATTCGGAAGCAAGTCGTAAAGTGAACTTACACGCAATTTTGTGTGATAGGTACTCAAAGTAGTGAACAAATAAATTCCATATTCGAACCTGATCTATATCTTGTAGATATATTTGGATGTGTAAAGTATGGGCCAAATCGGTCACTACCTTCAAGAGTTATTGTGTGCACAATTTTTCCGAAAACTTTTGAACATTTGTGGGGGAGGTACCTGATGAAGTAGACCGATATGGCTTATCTTCGAACATAAACTATGTATGGACAAAATATTACGAAGTCCAAATTTTAGACCTGATAGGCAGATACGTTAGAGATTTATCTTGCGCTCCAACCACAACACACTGTATCATAGGTTTTTTTTTGCAACTTTCAGTCTATTTTCTCAGGAAGTATGGACTTGTCCCTGATGAAACTTGAACCGTTGTATAGGGGGCAGCAAGTACAAGTTGCTACAACAAAAACCAAAGCGATTCGAGAGCTGCTCCTAAACTGAACTTCTCCGAAATTTTGTGTGGGAGGTACCCGAAGGAGTGGAGCGATTGAGTCCATATTGGCTCCTCATCTAAGTCAGGTAGAAATTTCACGATGTGCAAAGTATAGACCAAATCGGTTACTCCCCTCAAGAGTTATCGTGCGCACAAATTTTCCGAACATTTCCGAACTTTTGTGGGGAAGGTACCTGAAGGAGTGAACCGATATGGCCCATCTTCGAACTTAAACTAAGTTTGGACAAAATATTAGGGCAGCCAGCCAGACAGACAGAGGGACGGACATTGCTGAATCGACTCCAAACACATTTCGTCCAAACATACTTGGGGTCTAAAACCATTATTTCGATGACGCACATTTTGCCCGTATGAAAGTGTATATGGCGAATAACAAAAATGTTTTGCAATCGATGAATCCGAGTTTCACCCTATCAGAATTCGCGAACTGTTAATATATTCTATAAAGTATGACTACAATTCTTTAAAATGAAGTGTTTTAGGAGGGATCCCATAATGTCGACCATTAAAATTAATTTTCGTGGAAGCTGTGTTGGCATCAATGTAGAAAAATGAGTAAAAATGGGATGAAGCCAACAAGTTTGTTTATGTTCCCATACGATTTTTGGCTTAACCTTACATTTTATAGACATATCCCCAAAGAAAGAATCATAGAATACTCCATGGGCAACAAGATTGTAGTGTATGATTTTTCGATATATCCACTGCATCCACTGAAAATTGATGCTGACATTTTGAAGCCGGAATTTCGGGGTTTTTTGAATTTTTTTAATAATCCGGACGCGCAATAAGATAATATTCCAAACTCATAACACGATTATAGAACTCGTGATTTTACGTCGTTTGGTGCATATCTCATGAGTGTGCTCCTTACAGCATCCTAGTAATTGGAGTCGAAAGGCCAAAATTTCATGCGTGAATTTTCTTACAAAACATATTTTTTTGCGTGTAAAATTTACAACTGTCATTCAATTTCCTTTGAAACCCGCGTGAATTTAGTTTTTTTACGCGACGGTTCTAATGAAGCCTTCCGCGATAGAGTCCATCTACTAAAACCGCGGATATAGATACCTTGAAAATCGGAAAATCAGCAAAAATATATTTTGACAAATCCGCGTACTAAACCGCGATTTTCTTTAAAATTTTTTACATAAATGGAATCCTTTACTTGCGATTGTAATATTTGCGAAAACGCGTGTCATAAAAGAAAAGAGATACGCGAGTAATATGGGTCTTTCACAAAAAATTGAATATGGAGGCACATCCGCGGTTCTTGAAGAATATAATTAAAATAGTTATATTTTGACGTATTTTTGATGATAGGCGCTGATGAAACCGGATGCGCATCAAAATCGTATGCACATTGCGCGACTTTTACCAACTTTAAGGTTTTTTGCAGTGTATGATGCAACTGGCGGCACACAATGGCCCCTGAGTGAAACATCGAAATATGCATAAATTTTGAAAGAGATGATTCGCTGTATCAAAAAAACGAATGCGCATCAACCGACTTTAACTAATTCGCGAATAACGGGCTTTTTAATTTTAATATTAATTGAATGATTGTATTTTCAATATTACTCTTAATTTCCTACACATATAAGTTATCACAGTAATCAGTTAAACTCTCGCGATTGTAAACCATATTTTTTGATGAAGTTTTAACAGTATACATTCATTATTCTATGGGATTTTAGCAAAATAGTTGGAGAACTCCCAAAATATTTTTTTCGAATTTTAAAATCAAACCAAACAAATATTTGCAACAATATTTTCCAACAATAAGTTTTTCTCTTTTGTTGTTGCTATAATATGCAATTTATGTACCCAATCTCCATAAATTTGGTATCATATTTTTCTACGCATTGTCTAGATTCCGCATATATTTTTTAATTTATTTTTTGAGGGTTTCTACGGATTCTGGGAAAGGATAATTTGGATTTACTTCAAAATTTTTTATTATTTGTTGATTTTCCGCGAAAATAATAATAAATTTAATAACTTTTTAAACATCCACGAATAGATATGGATGCTGTTAACGATTTATGCATACATTTTCTCATAACAACAAAAAATATATTTTTAAATATTTTTTCTTTATATGAGAATAAAAACCGCTATAACTTTTGCGCGCATTGGCCAATTTCGTGAACGCGAGTAGATTTGAAACCGGATTTTTTTCCTTTACCTCTATACCAAAAACGTAGATGTGCTCGCAAAAAAAATTTTTAATTTTTTTTAAATGGAATTGTAAAGGAATTTTGTTATTCGCCATATACCCTCGTTAGCATAAATGCTGAGGGTATAATAAGGGGCTGGATTCTCTTTCTATGAAAATGTGAAATGAAAACTTTTATAAAGGAGAAAACTGTCAAATGAAAAAAATTATAAAGGAAATATTTTTCATTTCAAATTTTCATAGAACAAGAATCCAGCCCAAGATGTAATGAATGGGGGGCAATAACACGTTATCGGAATGATAAATAATATAATCTCAAGGTAAAACAAAAATATGTGTGGAATGGAGAATACATTCCGGAGGTACCGTTCTATGGGTGCCTCCGACATAGTAAGCTGGGGACCCGGCCCCCCCTATATGAATTCAGTTTTCATAGGATATTAGCTTATGCTACATATAGTTTTCAGATAAAATTTTAAACTATTTTAAAATTGTCAAGAAGTATGTAAAGTATTGGAAGAAGTACTACAGATGATTTTTCCAAAATATTGGAAAATATAAAAATATAGTGAACAATTTAGATTTTTCAGTCATTTTCTGTATAGCTAATGTTAAGTTTAAGTTCTTTTGAAAGGTTTAGGTAGATTGTGGTGTTGCTGACTTCAGAACAATACGTTGATTTGTATATATGAAACGTTTGTGTGGTATAACCACCACTTAGGCTTATATTATAAAAAAAAAACTTGCAATTTTCTGTTTTTGAAATTTTTGATAAGAGCAATTCAACAATTTTAGAAATTTGCTAGAGATGAAATCATTGCTTACACCCTGTTTTTATACCCTCCACCATAATATGGAGGGAATAATTAAATTTGTCATGCCGTTTGTAACACATCGAAATATTCATCGGAGACTCTATAAAGTATTCTTGATCAGGGTAAAATTCTAAGTCGAGATAACCATGTCCGTCTGTTGAAATCAATTTTTAAGATAGAGCTTTGTAGCTATTACTCCTAGGATGTTTGGTATTGCAAATGAGCTGTATCGGTCCACGTTTTGATATAGCCCCCATAGAACGGTACCACCCGATTTTCGGTATTTTTAAGGTTTTAGCTTCATTATCACGCCAACATGACTTATATTTGTTTTGGTTCCTCCCTATTTGCGGTATTTTGAAGGTTGTTGCCTCAATATTCCCCCCCGAAATGGCTGATATTTGGTATTTAGTCTACACGTGGGGTATAAAACTTTCCATATGAAATTTGTCGGTATAGGTCCACGCCTTCAGATAGGCCCCAAAGAACGGTACTTCCCGATTTTCGGTATTTTGAAGGGTGTGGCCTCAATATTCCTCGGAAATGGCTGATATATGGTATTTGGTCTTCATTTGTGGTATACAACTTTTTGTATGAAATTTGTCTATGTGGGTCCACGCCTTCATATAGCCCCCATAGAACGGTATCTCCAGGTTTTCGGTATTTTGAAGGTTGTGTCCTAATATTCCTCCGAAGTGACTGAAATTTGGTATTTAGTCTTCATTTTGGGTATAAAATTTTTCATACGAAATTTTTCGGTATAGGTTCACCATTTCATATAGCCCCCCTGGAACGGTACCTTCGGATTTTCGGTATTTTTAGGGTTTTAGCTTCATTATCACACAGAAATGATTGAAATTTGGTATTTAGTCTACGTTGGGTTACGTTGGCTGTACAAACGTTTCCCGAGCATTTTGTCGGTATAGGCAAATCGATCGACAATTCGTGTTAAAAGAATAAACACTTCTACAAAAACAGGGGGTTAATCTTTGTGGTTTTCAATTCTTTTTTATGTTCTCTAATACCTTATATAATGAAATATTTGAGCATCATAACAATTACAAATTCCTTTGTTTGTTGTTTGCAAAAAAACTTATATTGACGTTTGTCATGAATAATTTTTATTCCATCGCAGTCATGTCCGTTAAGATTATTTTCATCTGATTTGTAGCAAGAAATCAAATCAGGTTTGACTTACTTCGACTGTTTCCGAGATATAGCCGTTAGAAAACAAGCCGTTTTTCACTATTTCTGCTAAAATGCTTATTGGACAAAAATGGATTTTTTCTACCCACAACAATTGTCTTTTGGGGAAAAATAGGGCGATATGAAAAAAACGTACTTCTAATTTATGTATATTTCTACAAATTTCCCTTTTTTCCTTTTTTAAAAAGCGTGTGGCACTTTTTGGACGCATGAACTTGCTGACAATATAAGGATTAATACCCAAAAGCGTTGCGGAGGAGGTACCTTAAAGGAATGGACCGCAATCCATTTTAAGTATCTTATTTTGGGAGTCATTCCTTCACGCAGAAAAATATATGTTAGAAATATGTTTGGATCCAAACAAATATTTTTTGGGACTGATGCAAAGAAATATATGTAGGAACGGAGTTACGCAGCCGCTCACATTTGTGCTGTTGTAAAAATTACACAAGATGAACATAGACCAAGACGACACACACACATTCTAAACGCATTGATTTATTTGACTACATCGAAGCTAAAATCGAACACACGACGACCATACACAGTCGCTGCATAGAAGTTAACGAGTTAAGACGTGTAAATTAGAAGTGAACATAGAAGTGATCGCCGAAATTAAAAGTTGAATGTAGAAAACAATAGAAATTTTATTAATTTTCTCGTTTAGAGTTAAGCTTGATGATCGGAATTTTTTTTTTTTTTTGCAAGTGAAAATAGAAAGCCAAGACTCGAACCCACACAGTCACCAAATTACGTTACCTGGTTTCGCTGTTGGTTAAGCAGCTCTTCAGACGTATCGACTGTCGAATGGCTTCTGTGCCTGTTAGGGCGAAGTTCATTTTTAATGATTTTTTATTAATTTTCTCGTTTAGAGTTAAGTTTGATGATCGGATTTTTTTTTTGCAAGTGAAAAGGGAAAGCCTAGGATTCGAACCCACACAGTCACCAAATTACGTTACATGGTTTCGTTGTTGGTTAAGCAGCTCTTCAGACGTATCGACGAATTTTAGAAGTGATGTTTAATAACGCTGTGACACAAAATGGAACTCAAAGTCTGGGGAGTGGAAAATTTCTTTTGGAGATGAAAGCCATAGGTCAAGTTTCTTAGATATCGCGCAATGAAGTTTTTAATTTTTTCCCTATAATACTTGGGAAAATAGCTTCATATCTCTGTTTGCGTTACTGTAGCTTCGTTTTGAGGTGACATATCTTCAGTGAAATCAATTGGCGAATCTTTTTGTAGAAGATTTCATTCTTCGAACTCAATGCCTTTCATGTCCTTTTGGTCCTTTATTTCTTGAACCGTAGTGAAAGTACCACAAGATGAGATTTTTCAGCATCCAAATATTCTACAAAAATGTTGCTCAAAAGATTTTAGGTACGGTTCTCTTTGACAACTAATCGATTTTGTCCCGTTTTCATTGTCATTTTTGACATTTATTCGGACTTGGTTCAGAATTAAACAATGTTTTGCTTTTCTGTATATTCGTTATTGCTTATGTATAGATATGAAGACATAACAATTGGTTATTGCTTATGTAGACATCTGGGGTGCTTCTGAAATATTTACGACAAATAGCTCTTGTAACGACAAATACGTTAATAACAAATTTTCTTGGAGGATAGATCCGGTTATCTCAATTTTTGAACCGGATATTCCGACATTAAAACCGATTTTTGAACCGGTTTTAAGTAGCCGATTAAACTTATATGTATGTATACCATTAAAAAGCTTATAGAGTTGTCAATCAAATTAAATTAATTCGTTTATGAAAACTTTGTTAGTTGCAGTTCTAGAACAAAAACCGTGTTCTTAAACCGTTTTTAAGGAAAACAAGTAAGAAAAGTCTATAGTCGGACGGAGCCGACCATGGGATACCCTATACCACTATCCCTGGACAATCGCTCTCCACGGAACTTCTTTTCAATGATTGTGAAAATTTAATTATCAAAATTGAAATTTTTACCAATTTCACACAAAAGTTTCAGTCCATTTAACCCGCTAAGTATTATCTGATGTTCACGTTGGTTTGTACGCTTCTTCTTCATCATAAACTCAAACTTTGTTTAAATTTTGTTTTAATTTTGCGGGTTATTATTTTGACCTACAGAGCCGCTACAGAGCCGGTTAAAATTTTTTTTTTTTTTGTCCATTTCAGTCCCTGAAGATTTCACGATCATCACCAAAAACTAATAATTTCTGTTCTGGCCCGAACCCAACCTCCTTAAAAAATTCGTTACAATCGGTCCATAATTGCGCCCTTAAGCTTGTTTACAATTTTTAACGGACGGACACACATCGCTAAATCGCTTTATCTCGTCGAGATATGAATTTTGGCATACCAAATAAGGGGTCTAGGACGAACTTCTGGGGAGACAATATGTAGCATGGGATAAAAATGTGGTTCTCTACACAGAACCCATTATATATTAGGCAGTAGGCCCGTTAGGCTTAAATCTAGTTTAGTAAAAACTCTCCGATTTTTTCGAAATTTTTTCCATAGGTAGATATTTTTACGCTGATTACGGGAATGTAAAATTTTCTTGGGGGACGGACCCGGTTACCCGGTTATTCGACCCGAAAATCCGGGTACCCGGTACCCGATAGACCCGGTTCTACTGAATCGATGAATCTGAATCTTACAAAATGGGTATCGTTGGAAAGCTTATGAAAATATTTCTTAGAGAAAATTTATACTTTAAAAGAAAATGTTGTTTCCATTCCCTAGATTTGAACCTGTCCATAGGAGAAAGTCTTAAATCCCCGGCCGAAGGCCGGCTACTTAGAGAAAATTTATAATTTAAAAGAAAATGTTGTTCCCATTCCCTAGATTTGAACCTGTCCATAGGAGAAAGTCTTAAATTTTCTCTAAGTAGCCGGCCTTCGGCCGGGGATTTAAGACTTTCTCCTATGGACAGGTTCAAATCTAGGGAATGGGAACAACATTTTCTTCTAAATTTTAAATTTTTCTCTCATTCTAAGGTCAATATCTCTGGACCCAGTGAAGGTATTATAACAAATGGCACCATTTTGGAAAGGTTGAAGTATGAGCTATAAAATTGCGTGAATTAATTGAGCACCCATAATGGGCCCTTTTTCGACTTTTTGAGGGTTTTATGGAAAAACCCGGGTCCAAAAAGAGGTATTTTGGTTATAACTTCTGAACCCCTGGAGATAACCCCATCATATGACCACTTGTTGGATAGGTAGTTTCGTAAGCTTTCCAACGATACCCATTTTGTAAGAATCGGTTCAGTAGAACCGGGTCTATCGGGTACCGGGTACCCGGACTTTCGGGTCGAATAACCGGGTAACCGGGTCCGTCCCCCAAGAAAATTTTATATTCCCGTAATCAGCGTAAAAATACCTACCTCTGGAAAAAATTTCAAAAAAATCGGAGAGTTTTTACTAAACTAGATTTGTTCCGCGAAATATATATCGAGCCCTTCCCGCGAAAATGATGTAAGCGACATTTTTTCGATTTTCGTTTTTTTACGGAAATCTATGAAGAATATTCCAACACACCATCTCCCAAATTTTTAGAACTCAGCCATGTACCGTTACGAAATTAGAGCAAAAACAATTTTGATGTAAGCGCCATTTTTGCTTTTTGTGTACATTTGTTTGTGACAGCGAATTGTCGCTTACATCAAACTGCACATTTACATACCATGTCGTTATTCAACTATATTACAAGAAATACGTTTTAATCATATAATTCTTGGAATAAATACTTGCTATAAAATTAGTGTGCTTTGTTTTTAAATTGTAGATAAGAATTACTCTAAAAATGATTTGTTTCAAATAATTTTTTTTGATGTAACCGCCACTTCTCAAAGTAAAAGCCTGATTGCGTGACAGCGAAAAAGATGTAAGCGACACAAACTACCGTTATATTGAAGATATTTCAAAATTTTTTTATTTTTTCAGTAAATAGGATTTAATAACAGAACTACACCAAATTTGAATAAACAATTTTGGTTATATCAAAAGTTATTCAATAAAAACCGTCTCCTGTAAAATTAGCTTTTTGTCGCTTACACCTTTTTCGCGGGAAGGGCTCGATATGTCCTCAAGGAATTAAAATATTGACCAAAATTAAATGTTTATATTTTTTCAAACAAAAGTAATGGTCCATTTCACCCGCTAAAGAATATCAGATCTTCATTCAAAATTGTAGGCATCTTTTTTGACCTATACTCTTACCCGGTGCAAAATTTCGTGTTTATTGATGTATAATTGCGACTTCTAGCGAGTTTATTATTACACTACAAACAAATAACGGAATAGATTAGGCTGTAACTCTGTTATCTGATCATGCACACCAACATAATTGGCATCAATTGAAAGGTCAAGCGTTCCACTTTCAAGTATATCTCACTTGTCCGGAATGTCACTTCCAGGAATTAAGATATAAGCTGTATATTAAAATTTTTCACAATTTTCACACAAAAGTTTTGGTCTATTTAACCCTCTAAATATTATCCGATCGACATCTCAAATTGCAAGCTTCTCCTATGTTTTACGCGTGGATCGGACTATTATTGAGACCTACAGAGCCGCTAGAAAATTGGATAAATATTATGTTTTTGGTCCATTTCACCCGCTAAATATTTCACGATCATCACCAATAAGAATAGGGATCTATTCTGATCTGAACCCGACCTCCATACAAAATTTCGTGACGATCGGTCCATAATTGCGGCCTGGAGCGTGTTTACAATTTGTAATGGACAGACGGACGGACGGACGGACAGACAGACACACATCTCAAAATACCTTTATCTCGTCGAGATATGAAGATTGGTATACCACATTGGGCGTCTCCGACAAATATTTCGCGGTGTTACATGAATTTTTACCAAAACAAACTTATAATACCCTTTTCCACATTGTGGTATAGGGCATAAAAATCCCCAAGAAAATCGATTAGAAATCGGAACGAAGATTCTTAACGTTCTTCAGAAAATGTGCAGAGATTCTTCAAAAAACTTTTGGAAAATCGGTAAAATTTCTAGAAAAATATTAGAGAAATCGGCAAGTATCTTAAAAAAATTCACAAAATCTCGGAAAAAAATCGGAAATCGGAAAAAATTTGAACTGGCTATATGTCTTTTTTGTGGCTTTTAGGTTTGTATTTAACAAAAACCTAACAACATAAATGTAAATACGAACATTTTTTATCGACCGAGAAAAAAACAAGTAAAAAAGCATCAGTCGGCTTTGCCGACAGAGATATACCCTCAGCCTGTTAACATTTAAACACTTTTTTCACAAAAAAAAAACTTAAAAATTTTGGTCGTGAACCGACAAAAATGTTGATTAGGATTAAAGTTTAAAAATGTTGCGGAAAAGGAAAAAGGTCCTAAACTGAACTTTTCCGAAATTTTGTGTGGGAGGTACTCGAAGGAGTTTACCGATTGAGTCCATATTGGAACCTCATCTAAGTCTGGTAGAAATTTCATAATGTGCAAAGTATGGACCAAATCGGTTACTTCCTTCAAGAGTTTTTTCGAACTTTTGTAGGGGAGGTACCGGAAGGAGTGGACCGATATAATCCATCGTTGAACTTGAACTAAGTATGGACAAAATATTACGAAAGCCAAATTTTTGACCGAATCGGTTGATCCGTTCGAGAGTAATCTTGCGCTCCAACCACTACACACGGTGTCAGAGGGTATTTTGTAACTTCCAGGCTATTTTCTCAGGAAGTATGGACTTTCCCCTAATGAAACTTACAACGTCGTATAGAGGACAGCGAATACAACTTACGTAAACAAAAATCAAAGCGATTTGAGACCAGGTGCTAAAGGTACCCGAAGGAGTAGACCGATTGAGTCCATATTGGAACCTCATCTAAGTTTGGTAGAAATTACACGATGTGGACCAAATCGGTTATTCCCTACAAGAGTTATCGTGCGCACAAGTTTTGCGACAATTTTTGAACATTTGTGGGGGAGGTACCTGAAGGAGTGGACCTATATGGCCCATCTTCGAACTTAAATCGAATCTGGACAAAATATTTCGATACCAAAAATTTGAACCGAATCGATTGATCCGTTCGAGAGTTATCGTGCGCACCAGCCAGACAGACCGACAGACAGACGGACGGATATCGCTAGATCTACTCAAAATTGTCTGAAACGGATATCGTCAATATGTGAAATATTTTATCACTTCAAAATAAAACAATTCTATACATATTTGAGTCAATATGACAATTTTATTTTATCATCTTTTTGAGTCTGTGATCAAATAATTTTATCGAATTTTGTCAATATGAAATCGAAATCGGAAGGTACCGTACTATGGGGGCTATATGAAGACGTGGACATATACCGACAAATTTCAGGTGGAAAGTTTTATACCCCAAGGAAGACTTAATACCTATTTCGGAGGGATATTGAAACCACAACTTTCTAAATACCAGAAATCTGGAGGTACCGTTCTATGGGGGCTATATGAAGACGTGGACCTATACCGACAAATTTCAGGTGGAAAGTTTTATACCTCCAAGAAAGACTTAATACCAAATATCAGCCATTTCGGAGGGATATTGAGGCCACAACCTTCAAAACACCAGAAATCCGAAGGTACCGTTCTATAGGGGCTATATGAAAGACATGGACCTATATCGAGAAATTTCAGGTGGAAAGTTTTATACCCCCAAGGAAGACTTAATACCAAATTTCAGCCATTTCGGAGGGATATTGAGGCCGCAACCTTCAAAATACCAGAAATCCGGAGATACCGTTCTATGGTGGCTATACCGAGAAATTTCAGGTGGAAGGTTTTATACCTCCAAGAAAGACTTAATACCAAATTTCAGTCATTTCGGTGGGATATTGAGGCTACAACTTTCAAAACAGCGAAAATCGGGAGGTACCGTTCTTTAGGGGCTATATGAAAACGTGGACCTATACTGACAAATTTCAGGTGGAAAGTTTTATACTCCCAACGAAGGCTTTTCTACAATATGTCATCCATTTAAGTGTGATGTTGAGGCTTCAACCTTCAAAATGTCGGAAATCGGGAGGTACCGTTCTATGGGGGGCTATATGAAGACGTGGACCTACGCGGAAAAATTTCAGGTGTAAAGTTTCATACCCCTAACGAAGACTTCATACCACATTTCAGCCATTTCGGTGGGACTTTTAGACCACAAATCCTTGTATATATTTTTGCATATGCTTATGTTATGCAAATATGTCAAAATATGCACGATATCCTAACCATATATGCATTTGCATAGGATTCCGCTGTCTAGATATGAGTTATGTTGCTGTGCCAGATAATCTCACTACGTGTCTCCAACTTCGTCGTTCGAATACGAGACACCCGTAGTCTCCCCAACTACAACAAACGCAGAATCTAACACCATATGTTGCTGTTCAGCGCCCCTAAAATGCATCATTCCTGCAATTCAATTGCAACGGTCTCCACAACAACGTCGTAGTCAGGCAGGCAAATCGATAGACACGAGGTCCAACAGACATTTCTAGAATTTTTAAAAATCATTCTATAAACGAACATCTGAATAAAAACATTTTGATAAATGCAAAAAGAACAACTTTACGAAGAATCAAGTGTTATCGAAACACTTACCAAAAACGCTTTCTCAACACTTTAAATAAAATATTTCGTTAACATCCTTATCTGACATTTACCTGATTATTGTCGTGAATTGAAAGAAAAACATTCCGTTTTCTTTATAAATCACTTCCATTTGTGTGTTAACAAAAATATCTGCATTTCTATTTTTCCTTGTCTATATGCTGAGGTGATTTGGTTGTTGTTGTTTTTTTTTCAAAGGTACAAAGAAATCTGCATTGTACAGTCAGTCGGTACATAACAAACAACAATCGAACATACAAAGACATGTGTCACAAACGACGACGACGACTATTTACAAATGTACAAACTCATTTTGCTGAATATTTTACATTTTTCCTGCAATGATGCAAAGATTTTAACAACAAATTCCAACAACTAGGTGCAACAAACAGTAGCAAAGCGAACAGGCAAACAGATTAAAATCTTTAGCCAGAAAATAGTTTATACCAACATTCCAATAATGTGTATATTTAGAACAACAATAACAGCACACTGCTATTCTAAACATGTAAATTAAAAAATATTTTAACAAATACCAAACTTTCCAATATGGGAATATTTCAATTATGGCCGCATTTTTCATATCTTTAACATTTCAATTTCAATACTTTTAATTTATTCAATTTCTCAGACATACAATCGCACACACACGTTTGTCCTCATGCACTTCCTTTGACCCACTGTCCTAGACAATTTTAACAAAAAAATATGCAGAGGAAGACAGAAACTGAAATGGTGTCGATGAAATCTCAGGCAGGCAACAAAAAAACTGTGTGTGAAAAAAGGGGAAAACTTTAAGGAAATCCATAGAACTGTTGTTGACAATTGTTACGGTGTGACGATACGGTGTGTCCCAGTGCCGTTGGAGATGCTGACGATACTGATGTTGTTGTGTTGACGACGACAACACACAAACATTCAGTGGTGCTACAACTGCAACTTGGAGTACACAAATGTAAATTGTTTGATATCGTTCTTTTTTTGCAGGTTTGGTGACACCAAATCCATTCGTAACAATACAAATACACATTCATACATAAATGGAACGATTTTTGTTACTTATGTATGTATGGGACCAGGTGAGAAGGATACGCACACAATGACAGTCGCTGACATTATGCTAACCCTGCAATGTATTTTCAGATTTCAGTTTAAATGGAGAATGAACAGCATACTGTAAGTTAGTGGTAATCGCTATAAAGGAAAAGTTCTCCAAAACACATTTCCATATCCGTTTACAAATAAAGTACGGATCCTAAAAAATGAAAGACGAAGTATTTTGATCTGATCTGTTTTCACAAATCTTTCATAATAACAAGAAAAAATTTATCAGCCGGGTTTTCCGACAGCTAAATACCCTAAGCCTGTGAAATACGAACAAATAATAACAAGAGTGGTGAGCCTAAATGTTATATGAAAAGATTTCCAAATTTGATACACTCAGCATTTATGCTTACTTACTTAGCTGGCCCATTACAGAACATTTCTTCAAAAGACCGAACTAATAAAAGATCTCCAACTCTCTCGGTTTACTGCCTCGCTTTCTGGAATACCGCGCCTTGTTATCTCTTCATCCACTTGTTTGCGCCATCTTTTCGTTGGCCTGCCAATTCTGCATGCACCGCCATGTGGCTCGAATTTATACGCCTTTTTAGCGGGTTCATCATCTCTTATTCTTAGTATATGGCCTACACAACGCAATCGCTGCATCTCGATACGTTTAACTATATTGATGTCGTTGTATAGCAGATATAGCTCGTGGTTCATACAACGTCGATATTCACCGTCAACGCAGATTGGGCCGTAGATCTTTCGAAGAATTTTTCTCTCAAACACGCCAAGCACTGCCTTATCTGCTTGCGCAAGAAGTGCTTACTTAAGCCAAAGTAGCATCTGTTGGCCAATACAATACTTCTTTTTATTTCACAACTGATGTTGTTTGTTGTGTTTGTTGTGCCGAGGTATACGAAGTCTTTTACTACCTCAAGATTATAGGAACCAACTTCAACAGTTGGTCCGATCTCAATGGACGCATTGCGAGTCTACACCATCAACTTGGTCTTCTCGCCGTTTACCGCCAGACCCATTTTAGCAGATTCTCCTTCGACCTTCATAAAGATATCGGTTACTTCTTTTTCTGATCGTCCCATGATGTTTATATTATCAGCATAAGCAAGTAACATGTGGCTATTGGTGTAGATTGTGCCACTTCTTTTGACGATTGCCTCTCGTATAACCTTTTCTAGCAGGATGTTGAAAAGATCACACGAAAGGCTATCTCCTTGCCTGAAATATCTTTTGGTACAAAACTCTGCGGAGAGGTTCTTTCCTATTTTAACTGAAGGTCTTGTGTCAGTTAGAGTCATTTTACAAAGCCGAATGAGCTTTGCGGGGATGCAAAATTCAGACATAGCTTGGGATACCTTTGAACGTAGCGGGCTGTCTAAGGCTGCTTTATAATTGACAAAAATGTGGTAGCACACCTTAGCACACCATCTATATCAGTTACCAGATTACCTTGCTGGTCTCTAGAGGAGGATGTGTTAGTTCCAAAGCCATCAGTTTGATGCTTCACTCTTTGGTAGAATTTTCAGAATTCATTTTGTCTCCTGTACATCTCGATTTGTTCACACTCCCGCTTTTCCATCTCTCTCTTTTTGCTGCGGAAAAGACGTTTCTCTTCTCTCGTTTTCTCCCGATATCTCTCTCGTGCGCTACGCGTTGCTACTGATTGTAAAGTAGCCCTATATGCCGCATTTTTCTCTTCGGTAGCAGCACGACACTCCTGGTCATACCATGGATTCCTTGGAGGAGGTCTCTGGTATCCAAGTACTGATTTTGCCGCTGTTTGCATGGAGTGGGCAATGTTTTGCCATTGTCCTGATATGTTATCGGGACGAGGAGTGCTTTGATTAAGCAGTTGAGTGGAATATGCTGTGGCTATCAGTCGTGATTGCAGCTAACCGATGTCCAACTTCCGTGTTGTGTCTGTTTGCTACGGTACAAGGTAGTGGTCCGAGTCTATGTTTGCACCTCGGAACGATCGTACATCC
Source organism: Musca autumnalis (assembly GCF_047663935.1). Classification (NCBI taxonomy): domain Eukaryota; kingdom Metazoa; phylum Arthropoda; class Insecta; order Diptera; family Muscidae; genus Musca; species Musca autumnalis. The sequence continues at coordinate 187,051,481 of NW_027411866.1, read as the reverse complement.
AACACGCTTGATGCATGTCTTCCATCTATCACAACGTGATCAATTTAATTTCTTGTTCTTTGATCTGGCGACAGCCAGGTGCCCTTATGAATATGAAGATGCTTAAAACTGCTAATTTGCAGCTGCAAAGTCTATCAGCCTTATACCATTGTCAGATGTTTCACTGTGGAGACTGAATTTCTGACTGTTGGGCCAAAGATATTCCCCTTTCCAATTTTGGCATTATAATCGCCTAGAATAATTTTAATGTCATGGGCAGGGCAACGGTCATAAGTTTCTTCTAAGCGCTCGTAAAATATATCTTTGGTCTGTTCGTCCTTGTCTTCAGTGGGAGCATGAGCGCAAATAAAGCTGATGTTGAAGAATTTTGCTTTTAATCGAATTGCAGCGAGCCTTTCATTCACTGGGGTGAAGCTGGAGACCAGATGTTTTAACCTCCGACCAACTACAAATCGGCAACCAAACTCATGCTTTGTGTCATGGCAGCTATAATACAGTGCGTCACCTTTAGGTGTTGTTGTGACGCCTTTCCCAATCCATCGTATTTCCTGTATGGCAGTAATATCGTAAATTGCACCTTTTCTATAAAGAGTGCGACCATTCCAGGTGCATGGTCCTTAAAACGTTTGCGGTGTTCGTCAACATTAGAGGGGTTTGTTTTTATCTTCTTTAGTTCTTTCATAATAGATTGTTTTTTCTAGGGGAGGGTTACTAACCCGACGCTCAAACCCAAGTTTTTAACGTTCTTATGGATGAACGCGCGGCAGATGTTAGCTCACTACCATTAACGGGTGCTAAAGGCAGTTCCCCAGGTGACACCGAGGGGAGGTCAGTGTCACTTGAGGTGAAAGAGGGACCAAGATAAATCCTGGAATTTGCCATGTTAGCTCCGGTCAGGACCGTTCCTTGGTATCTTCCATCTCCTACGTCACCGAAGTTATATGTAAACGTTTTCATACGGGCAAAATGTGCCTCTTTGAAATAATGGTTTTAGACCCCAAGTATGTTTGGACGAAATCCGTTTCGTCCGATGACTCTCGAACAGATTAACCGAAACGGTCCAAAAATTTGGTTTTCGTAATATTTTGTTCAAACTTAGTTTAAGTTCGAAAATGGGTCATATCGGTCCACTCCCTCCGGTACCTCCCCTACAAAAGTTCAAAATTTTGCGCACAATAACTCTTGAAGGGACTTACCGAATTGATCTATACTTTGCACATCGTAATATTTCTAACAGGCATAGATCAAGTTCCAATATGGACTATATCGGTCCACTCCTTCCGGTACATCCCATACAAAATTTTGGAAAAGTCCAGTTCACGGCCTCCTCTCGAATCGTTTTGGTTTTTCTTGTAATAAATTGTATTCGACTCTCCCTTTACAACGGTACAAGTTTTTTCAGGGGCAAGTCCATACTTCCTGAGAAAATGGCACGAAAGTTGTAAAAACCCGCTATGTCATCATGTGTAGCGGATGTTGCGAGCGAACGGATAAACCGATTTGGTCCAAAATGTTGAAGTCGTAATATTTTGCACAAAATAAAAACAAGTTCTAAGATGAGCCATATTGGTCCACACCTTCGGGTACCTCCCCCACAAAAGTTTCAAACTATTCGCTAAAATGGTGCGAATGATAACTCTCGAAGGCAGTAACCGATTTGATCCATAATCTGCACTTCGTAATATTTCTACGAGGCATAGATCCGGTTAGAATATGGACTATATATGTCAACACCTTCGCGTAACTCCCACACAAATTTTTGGATAAGTGCAGTTTAGGACCACTACTCGAATCGTTTTCATTTTTCTTGCAAAATGATGAGCTAAAAGCCCCCTTTTACGATGGTACAGTTTTTTGAGTGGCAATTCCATACTTCTTGAGCAAATGACTCGAAAGCTGTAAAAACCAGCAAGTGTAGTGGCTGGTGCGCACGACAATTCTCGAACCGAACACTTTGCATATCGTAATATTTCTTCGAATATATATATAGTGATAAGTGAGTGACTGACAGATCATCGCCCAGAAGAAACGGCTGAAGCTAGAAGATTGAAATTTTCAGTGTGGGTTGTTGTTGTTGTGTAGGGATGAGATAAGGCTGGGTTTTTGAAAATTCGAACTAGAAGGGTACGAAAAGGTATTAAATATGGTACCCTTTGTATTCGGCAAACGGGAAGAGCTAGAATTCTGAAACTTAGAATGAGGATCACTGATGGAGAGTTAGAAAGATGTACCAAAGTGTTTTTGGAAATTCGACCTCTAAGTGTACGAAAATTAGTAAAAGTTACCAAATTTAGTACCAATTGTATATTTTGAACGGATATAGCTGGTGTATATAAAAGGATAGGGTTTGGAAAATTCGTACTCATGCGTACGAAAAGTACTAAGTGGTACTAAATTTAGTACAATTTGGATTTGTTTATTTGTTTATCCGTTCGCATAAAGCTGGAAACTTGAAATTTGGAATTAGGATTTATGTTGAAGTGTATTGAGGATTGAGATATGGGGGTGGTTTTGGAAATTCCTATTTTTGTGTACGAAACTTACTAAATGGTACCAAATTTGGTACAATTTGGATTTGGGAGTACGAATAGAGCTGAAGTGTAGGATTTAGGATTTAAGATGTTGAAGTGTGAGATTGAGATATGGAGGTAGTTTTGTAAACTCGCAATGGTACTAAATTTGGTACAATTTAGATTTAAGTGAACGGATAGAGATGCAAACCTGAAATTTAGAATAAGGATTACAGTTGAAGTGTAGGATGGAGATATTGAGGTATCTTTCGAAAATCGTACTTATGTGTACGAAAAACACTAAAGTGTACTAAATTTGGTACAAATTGGATTTGCATAAATGGATGTGGAATTCTGAAATTTGGAATAATGATTATTGTTGGAGTATAGGATTGAGGTTTTTGTATATCGTACTTATGTGGACGAAGATTACTAAACGGCAGGGACGTAGTGTTTGGTCGACTACAATTTTTTGAGCTACTTCAACAAATTATTACGTTTTTTCTCTAAAATAATTTTTATTTTTGGAATTTTCAAATGAAAACAAAGATTGTTCTGAAGATTATGTACTAAAAATTTACTTTATGAACAAGTTGTCTAAGAAATATTTAAATTTTTTGTTTGAATACTCTTTTTGAGAAAAACTTCCAGTAAAATTTAAATTACTTCTTTATCTCATGTAATTTCATTATCAAATAATAAAGGATCGAGGAATTCTGTAATGGATATAAAGGTCTTGAAGCTTTAAACTCATTCTGTATTCGAAAAATGAGTTAGTATTGTGCGAATTGGAAGTGCATGAAATGACAAGTTTACTGAACAAAATGTACGATATATCAATTGTTTTCCGTAGGGTATATCTCTAAAACCAATTAGAAAATTGATTTAATTTGCCTTAATTTTTTTATTATTTATTTAAGAGAAACATTTATTGTTGTGCGTCATAAAGTACTAATATCTGCTATAAATAGCATACCCACCTGATTTATTTTCCTAGCATTAACAAAGTTGTAGCTGACAACAACCGTAAACAAATTTAATGCTTAAACATTGGTTAAATGGTATTAAAATCTGCAGTAATTTCGGCCTTTAGGCTAATGATAAAAATATACCTCATCGAAATAATGGCTTTTGACTTCTCATTCGTTTCGACTAAATCCGCATCAAATAATTTGGCGTCGATTTAGCCCAGATCGTTCGTCTGTCTGGCTCGAGCGATGATAACTCTCGAACGGATCAACCGAACTTTAAGTCATATCGGTCCACTCCTTTTTTCCACAAAACTACAAAATGGTGCGCACAATAACTCTCGAAGGTCCAAATCGATTTCTTCGAGACATAGATTAGGTTCGAATATGGATTATACCACTTCACTCCTTCAGGTACCACCCACACAAAATTTCAGTATCCGATTTCACCGAAACTTTAAACATCCTAAAATTACTTTCGGACGTACATATGTATATCAAGTACCAAGAGGGTCTATATGGGACAACAGAGGGTCTATATGGGACAACACCTCCTTCACAAAATTTCAACATAAGAAAATTTAAGGGCTTTTCGAGAATCCATTTGACATTTTGACCAATGCTTACTGACATAACGGTTCAAAGCTCCAAATCTTACCATGACCAACTAAAATGACGGCTTGACACGATAACTATCAAATGAAATGACTTCCAAAATTAGGTCCACTTCTAAAATGGACCATTCCTTCAGGTATCTTCTCCACAAAAGTACGCTCTTATCGAAATCAAATTTATGAGCACAACATAAGCATTTATTCGCAACGGCCACAATCGTGAAGTTTTTTACCCAAATGTTACGATATTTTTGTCGGAAAATTTATACGTCAAAATGGCCACGAAATTCTGAAACTCCCTGACTACACAATTTTTAAGACAAAGATTTTGGTTATGAAGCCCGTATTCGATCTTTCTATAGATAAAAATCTCAACTCACACAGGCTGAGAGTATATCTATGTCGGCAAACCCGACTGATACTTTTTTACTTGTTTTCGAGAAAATAAATGTTATGAATTGTCATAAGTTTGCCTCCTCTGTGCCGACTGAAGTGCTTAATCTTTGGTCATAGTCCCGGGAAAGTCTTAAATGTCATCGAGTTCATAACAACCATTGGGATATAATTAGGAGCTTTTTCGACTTAACCTATTTTGTCAGGACTTAGCTAACATTTTGCCGAGCCCGAATATGGGTTTCGTAGTCTCAAACAGTACTGCGAGTAGAATTCGGAGTCTATGAGTCGTAGTTGGTATCGCCTGACTCCTGATAAAAATATTTTGTGTTTGTTCTAAATGCCTGTTGCAGAACCTGCAAGAATTTCCTCCTTTTTTCTACTAAAAATGAGCCGATTATTGCAGTATTGGAACAGACCATAAATGCAATTTTCTGATTTTTTTAGTTGGCTAGCATGGACTTTATTAAATACTAAAGTTTTGGTGTTTTTATGGCATGTCGTTAGATTAGAAATGTTCGGTACAAGTCTAATCTGCACTCGCGTATTCGTGATTCTTTTAATTAATGGTATACAAATAACATAAATAGGGTTTTAGATATATCTTCTAATCGGAATCAGTCCTCGCGGTAAAATTGTGTTCAATTGATAACTTAATAACGCTAAAATAACAAAAAACTTTTTTAATGGACTGTAGTTTAAAGAGGAAGAATACTGAAAATCTTTGAAAAAGAATTGGAAATGCCAAATAAGAGCTACTGTGGTTAAAAATTCTGGGATACACCAAAACGTAAACCTACATGGGTAATATTCATTTGAAAGATTTTTTAGTTATTGCGTCAATTCTGTTGGAGAATTTGTTTAAAAACTTCAAAATACCAGGGGAAACTTTTGGATGGCGTGTTCTGACATGGTTCATTTTCAATTCTAAACATCTAAAGACTAAACTTATATCTAAAATATTGTAAACTCTTTTTATTGAAATTATATACTTTGTGTCAATATTTCATATAAAATAAACTAAAAACCCTTTAAAATAGCTTTATATAACGCTACACAACATTTTTTTAATTTCATGATTTTTGGTCAACGTGGGCCCCCCGAAATGAAATCCTGCGTACGTCCCTGCTAAACGGTACTAAATTTGGTACAATTTGGATTTGGGTGAATGGATAGAGCTTAAAACAAGAAATTTGGAATAAAGGAGGTGGTTTTGAAAATTCGTACGAAAAACACTAAATGGTACTAAATTTGGTACAATTTGGATTTTAGAGAACGGATAGAGCTGGAATTCTGGCACTTGGAATTAAGATTATTGTTGGAGTATAGGATTGAGGTAGTTTTGGTAATTCGTACTTAAGTGTACAAAAAGGACCAAATAGTACTAAATTTGGTAAAATTTGGATAAGGGTGAACGGATAGGGCTAGAATCCTGAAATTTGGAATATGACTACTGTTGGAGTATAGGAAACTTGAGTATTGGAAATTTGTACTTATGTGTACGAAACGTACTAAATGGTACTAAATTTGATACAATTTGGATTTGGGTGAACGGATAGAGCTGGAAACCCAAAATTTTGGAATAATGATTACTGTTGAATTGTAGGATTGAGTTATGGACACAGCTTTGGAAATTCGTACTTTAGTGTACGAAAAGTACTACATTTGGTACAATTTGGATTTGGGCGAAGGGATAGAGCAGAAACCTTGAAATTTGGAATTAAGATTACTGTTAAAGTCTAGGATTGAGATATGAAGATGGTTTTGGAAAAGTACTAAATGGTTCTAAATTTGGTACAATTTTGGTTTTGTAGAACGGAAGGAGTTAAAATCCTCACATTTGGAATATAGATTACTGTTGGAGTGTGGGATTGAGATATGGAGGTAGTTTTGGAAATTCGTATTTAAAAGGTACTAAATTTGGTACCATGTATTTGGATTTGATTGAACGGATAGAAATGGAATTCTTAAATTTGGAAATAAGATTTCCGTTGTAATATAGGATTGAGGTAGTTTTGGAAATTCGTACTTATTTTGTACAAAAAGTACTAACTGGTACTATTTGGTACTATTTGGATGTGAGCTAAAATTCTGAAATATAGAATTAAGATTACTGTTGAAGTTGAGGATTGAGATAGGTATTGAAATTCGTACTTTCATAGTATAAAATGGTACTAAATTTGGTATATGAATAGGGGTGGAATTCTGAAATTTCGTATAATAGGCTCTGTTGGTGTGTGGTTTGAGATATGGATGTGGTTGTGGATATATGTACGTACCATCAGTGTACGAAAGTTACTAAATGGCACAGAATTTTGTGCAAATTTTTATTGTGTAAAGGTAAAGCTGAAAGGTAGAGCTGACATTGTGAAATTCGGTATAAGGATATCGGTTGACGTTTAGAGTGGACATAAGGATGAGGTTTTGGAAATCTGTACTTATGTATACGAAAAGTACTAAATACTACTATAATTGATAAGGCGGTTTCTAAATACACTCATACCTCTTTATACGGCATAGATACGTTCCCAAAATGTCGGCCGTAAAGCGAGGCAATGAATTTCATACAAATCCATATTAACAGTAAGAGATCGGTTCCGATTTATTGTAAAAATAAGGTTTGAATTCACAATTTTTAATGGCATCCTTGATTGAATAATTTTTCCACACCTCTTTCATTGAAGATTTGTCATCACTTTTGTTTATAACTTGCTGTAAAGTTCTTCGTAAGTAATATGCTTTAAAATTTGCAATGACTCCTTGATTCATAGGTTGAATAAGAGAAACGCATATTTCGGATAAGTTAGCCGGATGTCCTGGAGCATTCTCCATTAGGAGTAATGCCTTGTGACTTAAATTTTTTTCTGCAAATAGGCTTTCACTTCTGGACAAAAATTATTTTTGAACCAATACCCAGCAAAAAACTTTGGAAGTTGTGCAATTGGAGTTATGATTTCACAACATCTTTCGATGTAGTCCAACAGAGTTATGAAAAATGCACTCCATTCGATACATTTTATAAGCAGTTGCTGTAGAGATCCCTACAGAAAAAAACAGTTGGTTGATCCCAACACATTTCTTCAAAAGATAAACAAGAGTGTATACATTTCGAAGAATTTGTTATAAAATAAAGAAATAACAACTTAAGTTGTGAACATTTTTGCGGTAATTCACGAGACGGAAATTTTTAATGGAGTGGAGTTGGAGTCCATGTCGAAAGCTAAACTAGTGATGGGAAGGCAACATAAAACAACTTTAGGATAATGAAAGTAAATCAGATGCGCTTGGATTAAATCGAGAACGGAGGAAGTAAGCTCAAATGTGATTGAATTTAATGGAAACTTTTTTGATTTGTGTTTATAAAATAAAATTCTTTGTGTTCTTGTTTTACAAAAATAATAAATGCATTTTATTTATTTTGGGATATTTCGCAATGGCTTGCATTTTAATTGCATCTTTGGACTGATTAAAAATGCAATTCGAAGAGTGCATTTAAATTCAATCCAAACACTGCATCAAAAGCTGTGATTTGGATCGAAAATGGAGTGCATCCTAGTTGTGTGCTGTGGAAGCGAAATGGAGTGCATCCTAGCTGCGCGCTCTCTTGTAAAATTCATAAGTGAATTCATAGGAAAAGGTGTACTCCAACGGCAAATGTACCGTACACTTGTAGTGATTCAACTGCATCCGCGGATGCAAACTTTTTGCTGGGTATTTAGTCACTCAAGCCTTCTTGTTAGACTTCCGTATAACATGTAACTGCTTTTTGTCCAATCCTTTAAAAGCTCTCGGGTTTTCGGACATATAAACCAACAATGATTTAAGTTTGAAGTCTCCAGAAGCATTACCACAGAGCAACGATTTGAGTCTTTCCTTGGACACCTTGTAACCAAATGCAAATTTTTCATCTCCTGAAATAAAAGTTCGTTCCGGAATTCGCTTCCAGTACAACCCTGTCTCGTCAACATTAAAAACCTGTTCGGGACAATATCCTCCATTACGTATAATCTCTTTCAAAACGTTTGGATAATTTTTTGGTGAGTGTATGTATGCTTTTTGTTTACAATTCATAGCAAAACGCTAAATTAACGATTTCTTCTGGCCGTATAACGAGACACAAAGCGCCGTAAAGCGAAGGTGTTCCATAATTTAAACAGGCCGTTATAGTGAAATTCCGTAAAAAGAGGGGCCGTATAAAGAGGTATGAGTGTAATGCACTGAAATCAAAAGGTCAAACGTATGTCTTCAAATTCGCTCGAACTACTACCAAGCTTCTGTTTTTTGAAAAATATTTGAATTGATTTTATTTTGAATTAAACAAACATTTCCTACAATATCAGGTATTAGGTAGTAATTCGAACGAATTTAAATTCGAATCGTCTTAGAGAAACAGACCATAAAATTTCTCAAAAAATTAACTGTTATATAGGGGCCATGTCAACGCGTGCGCTTTAAGTAATATTTTTTGTAAAAAGGTTTTCTACATTTTGATTTTTTTTGAAAATTCGAACCAAAGGTGTACGAACAGTATTTAAATGAAATTATAATATATAATTGTTTTACAAATATCCCCGAAGGACAATTGAGACTTCTCTCATATCAATGAGTGCACTCCGATTCATATTAGCTCTGTGATATGGGACCTACTGTTTATCGCCGAGTCCGAAAGGCGTATCTTAAGACACCGCTTGTAGAGAAGTTTTACATGGCTGAAATACTCAGGAAATGTTGCCAACGTTACCGGTGGGAACACCGTTGAAAATTTGATGTTGCTTGGCCTGGGAATCGAACCGCAGACCTTCTGGATGCAAGGCGGGTCATCAACTAATAGGTGCTATTAATGTTCAGTGTTCATCATTTTCTTTGATCATTTGTATATTATTCCTTTTCCGCATACGAAGTAGGGGACATTTTTCTAGTATTAAATGAAATTCAGAGGTGGTGTTTATAGGTCCACTCCTTTCGGTACCTCTCTCACAAACGTTCCAAAATATTCGCAAAAATGGTACGATATCTCATAAACCGAGCAACCGAGCTAAATGGTACTATATCTCCAAACCGAGCAACCGATGTGGTCCAAACTTTAGATCTCGAAATAGTTTGTTCAAACTTAGTTTATGTTCAAAAGTGGGCCCTGTCGGTCTACACTTATTTTTTAGCAAGTGGCAAAATAATATTGAGGCACAACATCGTTGGTTTAGCAAATCTTTCAAGAAAATATCTATTGCATATCAATTCACTGACAAATGTCTGTTATCTCAAAGTGAAAGCTGTTAATAATGTATCTGAGTATCTCGTTTACATCAACTCCTCGTCGTTATCGTATTTTTGTTCCTCATTTTAGTTCCACCTTAAAACGATGCATTTCTGTTGCTCCTTTTAAAAAATCTCTACGGATAATTTACGTGACATAAATAGTGAAGGTGAGCTTACGATACTATTAATGCTGACTACGAAGAAACAGTCATTTAAAAGTGACAGATTCATGAGCCATTTTGGCTTTTCGTAAATTCGAAATACTACATAAATTCATCACAAGACTACTTTTTGGGGATCAAGTTTATTTTTTCAGTGAGGAGTAAGGCAAAACATACAGAAAAGAATTCTCAAGAAGACCAATGCAAGAATTTAAATGGGACCGACTCATGTAAAATTTAACTGCAGTTGCATCGATTTATAACTGACAAACAAATCGATAGTTAATGCAGATGCAATTTCGAAACATTAGGCGTTGTCATGAAAACTTATTGCGACCTGAAAGCAATAAATATTTATTTTTTTTTTTAATTAACAACTACTTTTCAGCATCCAAATATAGTGACGACATTGCGGTTAGTTAAATCTCTAAACAATTTAAAATATTATTCTTTAGTTGAATTTCTTTTTTTTTTTTTTTTGCTATGATTCTCATACAATGAACTATAAAATTTGTATAAAAATGCAAATTTAGCCAATTTGTGAATGGTATTCGCGTGTGTATTTTCAAACATAATTTAATAATAAAAATCTGAAATAAAGTTGCTGCAGCTATGGGATTGGCACCAGCCAGCCAGAACCAATCTGTCGACAGTAAGCAAAGTAGGCAATTGTTTGTAAAAAGGGTGGTACGAAGTGGTGTGATATTATCTAATTCATGTAAAGGGGATTTTTTGTTTGCGCCAGATAAACATATCTATAGTGTTATGAAAGTAACTAGTGGATTTTTTGTTCCATAGACCGGACTAAGAAAAGATCTCCAATTATCTCTGTTTAGTGCTTCGCTTTCTGGAATACCGCGCCTTGTCATCTCTTCATACACTTCTTCGCGCCATCTATTCTTTGGCCTGCCAATGCTGCGTGCACCGCCATGTGGCTCGAATTTATACGCCTTATTAGCGGGTTCATCATCTCTCATTCTTATTATATGGCCTAGCCAACGCAATCGCTGCATCTCGATACGTTTAACTATATTGATGTCGTTGTAAAGCAGATACAGCTCGTGGTTCATACGACGTCGATATTCACCGTCAACGCAGACTGGTCCGTAGAACTTTCGAAGAATTGTCCTCTCAAACACGCCAAGCAGTGCCTTATCTGCTTCCGCAACCCAGGCTTCGGAACCATACATCAGCACGGGTAATATCAGCGTTTTGTAAAGCGTTATTTTTGTTTGACGATTTGTGGCTTTGTTTTTGAAGTGCTTACTTAAGCCAAAGTAGCATCTGTTGGCCAATACAATTCTTCTTTTTATTTCACAACTGATGTCGTTTGTTGTGTTTACGGCGGTGCCGAGGTATACGAAGTCTTTTACTACCTCGAAATTATAGGAATCAACTTCAACAGTTGGTCCGATCTCAATGGACGCATTGCGCGTCGACACCATCAGCTTGGTCTTCTCGCCGTTTACCGCCAGACCCCCTTCAGCAGATTCTCCTTCCACCTTCATAAAGGTATCGGTTACTTCTTTTACTGATCGTCCCATGATGTCTATATCATCAGCATAAGCAAGTAACATGTGGCTATTGGTGTAGATTGTGACACTTCTTTTGACGTTTGCATCTCGTATAACCTTTTCTAGGAGGATGTTGAAAGGTAACATAAAAGGCCGTATCCTTGCCTGAAACCTCTTTTGGTACAAAACTCTTCGGAGAGGTTCTTTCCTATTTGAACTGAGGACCGAGTATCAGTTAATGTCATCTTACAAAGCCGAATGAGCTTTGCGGTAATAATAAAATCTGACATGGCTTGGAACACCGTTTAACGTTTAGGGCTTTCGAAGGCTGCTTTATAATCGACACAAAGATGGAAGGTGTCGATCTGAATTTCTTGGGCATTTTCCAGGATTAGTCTCAAGGTAAATATCTGGTCAATGGTAGATTTGCCCGGTCTAAAGCCGCACCGATAGGGTCCAATTATTTCATTGACCATAGGCTTTAATCGCTCACGCAATATACCAGATACTATGTAATATGGAGCAGACTTATGACCCTGTAATTGGAGCACACAGTCTTATCTCCCTTCTTATGGACTGGACATAGGATGCTCACGTTCCAATCCTGCCAGATGGTGCTAACTAGCTGATTATCAGCGTGCCGCCTCTGGATTTGAAGAGCTCGGCTGGTAGGCCATCGGATCCTGCTGCCTTATTATTATTTTTCAGCCGGTTTATTGCTGTTTTTAACTCATCTTTGCCGGGAGGTTTACATTCAATACCATCTTCTGGGATTGAATCTGTGGTAGCTTCGTTAGTATTGGAAACATTTGGAAAAATATCCTTTCCAGTGTTTGAAAAGTGCTGGAGAGGATTATGGTGGCAAGGCTTGGAGAGTGCCGCGGCGTGAGTCCTTTACCGCATCAGTTCGGCTTTGTCGAGGGTAGAAGTACGGTGGATGCGTGGATGCATGTGCAGAACAGTCTGAGCGGGTCAAATGCCAAATATGTCTTAGGCATATTTGTAGACTTTAAGGGCGCATTTGACTTCCTTTCGTGGGATAGCGTACTCGGTAAGCTGTCTGAGATCAGGTCTCGGGAGTTTGTTCCCTGGTCGAGTAATTTTAGTGGACGAACAGACAGACAGATGTGGAGCGAGGCTGCCCTCAAGGGTATATCTGTGGTCCATTTATTTGGAACCTCATGATGGATTCGCTGCTGCGGGAGTTAGCGACCACTTTCATCATGATCGAAGGTGAGACTCGTGTCGAACTGGAACGTCGCGCTGAGGAGGCTATCGGCATCGTGAGGGTCTGGAAGGACCGAGTGGGTGTTGAGGTGTCTAGGGAGAAGACTGAGCTAGTGCTGCGAAAAGGCAGATTAGCACACAGCGGACCTCCTCACGTTCGATTTGGCGACCACGGCATACGATATGTCAAGCATGTCAAGTACCTTGAAATAACGATGGCTGAGAGAATGAACTTCCTGCCGCACTTTGATCGTTTGAAGGCTGAGAGAATGAACTTCCTGCCGCACTTTGATCGTTTGAAGGACAAGTTGACTGCTGTTGCTGGTATGGTCAGAAGGGTTTTGTGGACCGACTGGGGTTTGAGCAAGCGCTCCGTGCGCACCATATGTGGTGGACTTTTTGTTGCCTGTGCAACATATGGTGCACCTGTATGGTGTGTAGCAGCAGAATCTGCTGTTGGGCGTAGGAAGCTCTTGTCGTGTCAAGGAGTGGTCATGTTAGCATGTCTGCCAGTGTGTCGGACGCAATGCAGGTGCTACTTGGCGCCCTGCCCTTTGACCTGGAAGCGATATGTATAACTGTTCTGTACAAGCTGAAGCGTGGTTTGCAACTGTCTGAGGATGATTGGCTCGGGCCTCCTGATCTGGTGGGTGCGTGCTGCTGTTAGGTGGCGGACTAGGTGGACGGACAGTGAGAAAGGGCGGGTGACGTACGAATTTATTCGTGACGCAACGTTCGTATTGGACCACCCAAACTTCGGCTTTTACATGAGTCTGAGATTCTAACTGAAGGGGCATAGCTCTCTAAATGCATTTCCATATGCAAAAGGCCTATCCGGGACAGATTTATGTGGGTGTGGGATGACTGACTGACTAGTGGCATATACTGACCGAATGCCGGCACTATGATGACATTAAAGATTTAGTCAACATGCGTATCACGTATGGAGGGGCGGGTAGGATGTCAGTAGGGCACTTGAAGACAGGCGGACTTTTAGTTGTTTAAGTAGGTTTGCACGTGAAGTGTTTGTTAGGAGAAGGACTAGATTTAGTGGAGGTAATTCCTACACATAGTAATCTCTACAGTTGGGTGTGTTGGAGGAGGAGGAGAGTTAGTGAAGTTGGTGTGGTGCGGCGTCGGGTCCTGGTGTGAATGTCGTGCCGGTCATCCGTGAGGTTGGCTTCGTCCATTGTTTGTGAGGACAGCATGTTAATTGTTTATGGTCCTGTGTTGTGTGTTTTTCGCTGACTAAATTGGAGGAGGTCAACAGTCCGGTGCTGTTTGAAGTCCAACTGGTAGTGGTCATTGGCCACGAAGCCTGACCGGAGGCTATATTTTGGTACCGGGGGTGCCAGGTGCCCCCTGATCTTCGGATTTGGCCTGGCAGTTGGTGTTGGCCCCATTGTGGGGGCATAGCGGTGGCTGTGGTTTAAACTTAAATCGCGGGGAGAGCTTTGGCTCGAGTGTAGATTGCACTTCAACCGGGTGTCTGACCCAAAGAAAGGTAGGAGTTTACATAGGCTCCGCTCCTAACCAAGGAGGCGACCACGTCCAAATACGTGCGAGCGAATTTGTACTCGTGTTTTTTTTTGTGCGGGGGCGTTGATAGACGCATTGTATTCACCCGGTGGGGTAGGCCACATGGCAGGTACCCACATTAAACACCACGACGTATCCCGAGCACATTATCAGTATCAGTTACCTTATTACCTTGCTGGTCTCTATGGGAGGATGTGCATGTAACAAAGCCATTAGTTTGATGCTTCACTCTTTGGTAGAATTTTCGGACTTCATTCTGACTCCTGTACATCTCGAATTTTTCACACTCTCGCTTTTTCATTTTTCTCTTTTTCCTGCGGAAAATACGTTTCTCCTCTCTCCTTTTCTCCCTATAACTCTCTCGTGCTCTACGCTTTGCTACTGATTGTAGAGTAGCCCTATATGCCACATTTTTCTCTTCGGTGGCAGCACGACACTCCGGCTCATACCATGGGTTCCTTGGTGTAGGTCTCTGGTATCCAAGTATGAATTTTGAGGCCGTTTGCATGGAGTGGGCAATACTTTGCCATTGCGCTGATATGTTATCGGGACGAGGAGTGCTTTCTTTAAGCAATTGGGTCAGTTGAGCGGAATATGATGCGGCTATCTGTTGTGTTTGCAGATTACCGATGTCCAACTTCCGTGTTGTTTCTGTTCGTGCTTTATTTGCAACCTAAATATTACGATGTGCAAAGTTTGGACCATATCAAAGGGGGATATCGTGTTCACCATTATATATTTTTTTGAAACTTTGTGGAAGGTGTTGGGCCGAATATTACAAGTGGGAAGGTTTGTACCAAATCGGTTAATCCGTTCACGAGTTTTTGTGCGCACCTGCCAGACAGACCGACATACACATCTAAACCGACTCCAAATTATCTGGAATGGATTTCCTCCAAAGAACTTCGGGTCAAAAACCATTATTCCCATGAGACTCATTTCTGACCATATGATAGTGTATAATACCCTCGTTATCCCAATGGCTGAGGTTAACAATATAATATTCGGAAACTAAAGTTAGGAATTTTTATACCATCAGCATTTATGCTAACGAGGGTATATGCACTTTCCTACGTGCAAAATGTGCCTCATCAAAATAATGGTTTTAGACCCCAAGTATGTTTGGACGAAATCCGTTTCAGACAATTTGGAGCCGATTTAGCAATGTCCGTCCGTCTGTCTGGCTGCTGCGCACTATAACTCTCGAACGGATGAAACGATTTGGTCCAAAATTTTGCCTTCGTAATATTTTGTCCAAACTTGGTTTAAGTTCGAAGATATATCGGTCCACTCCTTCCGGTAGCTCTCCCACAACAGTTCGGAAATGTTCGGAAAATTTTTGAGCACTATAACTCTTGAAGGGAGTAATCGTTTTGGTCCATACTTTGCACATCGTGAAATTTCTACCAGACTTAGATGAGGCTCTAGTATGGACTTAATCGGTCCACACCTTCGGGTACATCCCACACAAAATTCGGAAAAGTTCAGTTTAGGCCCAGCTCTCGAGTCGCTTCGATTTTTGTTGAAACAGCTTGTATGCACCGCCCCCCATACGACGGTACAAGTTTTATCTGGGGCAAGTCCATACTTTCTGAGATAATAGCCTGAAAAGTACAAAAATCTCCTATGAAACCGTGTGTAGTGGTTGGAGCAAAAGATAACTCTCGAACGAATCTGCCGCTTCGGTCCAAAATTTGGCCTTCGTCATATTTTGTCCAAACTTAGTTTAAGTTCGAAGATGGCTTATCTTCGGTACACACCTTCAGGTACCTCCGCCACAAAAGTTTAAAAATGTTCGGAAAAATTTTAGGCACGATAACTCTTGAATGGAGTGACCGACCATATTTTATAATTGTTCCACAAGCATCCCATACGGGACAAGGGAGACTTCTCTCATACCAATGAGTGCACCCCGATTCATATTAGCTCAATGATATGGGACCTACTGTTTATTTCCGAGTCCGAACGGCGTGTCTTACGACACCACTTTATAGAGAAGTTTTACATGGCTGAAATACTCAGTAAATGTCGCCAAAATTACTGAGGGGTATTTTGCCACCGTTGACATTTTTGATGTTTCCTTGCCCGGGAATCGAACCCACGACCTTTAGTGTGCTAGGAGGGTGTGCATACCATTGCACCACGGTGGCACCCAGATGTATATCAGGTTTGACTATGGATTATATTTGTCCACTCTTTTGGGTACCTCCCACACAAAATTTCGGATAAGTTCACTTTAAGACCTGCTCTTGACTGACTTTGATTTCTGTTGAAGCAACTTGCATTCGCTACCTCAATTACGACGGTAAAAGTCTTTTCAGGGGCAAGTCCATACCTCTTGAAAAAACTGCCCGAAAAGTGTAAAAACCCCTATGGGGTTTGGCCTTGGTCATATTTTGCCCAAACTTAGAGTCAGTTCGAAGATGGGCAACCAATTCCGGTACCTCCCCCTCAATATTTAAAAAAAATGTCGCTAAAAAGGTATGCACGATATCTCTTGAACGGGGCAACCAATTTGTTCAAAACTTTGGATCTCCTAATATTTTGTCCAAATTTAGTTTAACTTCCAAAATGACCGATAGCGATCTTGCCCTTATTGGACCTCCCCACAAAAGTTCAACATTTGTACAGTCTCGGGTCTGTTCGAAGATACTTTGGAAATGTATACCGATGCTGTTCGTTGTGGTACTGTTTACAGCATATTATGTTTTCCGTGGACAAGTTCATGGTTCCTGACATACTGGTCCAAAATTTATACGATGACCCACTGAAATGACTATTGGACGCAATATCTATCAAAAATAAGACCCACTTCCGTAATGGGTTATGCCGGTCCATTCCTTCAAGTACCTCCTCCGCAACACTTTGAACTTTAATCCTAAACCACATTCTTGTTGGCAAGTTCAAATGTCCAAAAAGGGCCACTAAATTCTGAAAAGACCCTAAATAAATTCGATCTCTCCGTAGATGATAGTTTCAATTCAGATAGGCTGAGGGTATATCTCTGTCGGCAAAGACGACTGATACTTTTTTACTTGTGTCTTTCGCAAACATTTTTATTGTGAAAACAGGCTATACGTTATGTGGAAATATGGTTAAATTTGTGAAACATTTTACTTCTACAATAAACGGAAAAAATCAAGGTATAAGTGTACAAAATAAATAGTTTAAAGGAACACCCTGTATTCGATTAAAATAGAAACCGCCGAAAAGTATGCTATACTTTTTATAGCCATTTACATAAGAGAATTTATACTCGGCTTGAAGGTTTTATTATATAGCCTAATCATAAATAAACTAAAATTCCAACACTCCAATTGTGATTTACATTTATTATATCAAATATATACATATCCCGAGACTTATTGTAAGCTTTCAACAGATATACACTGGTGCAATTTTGCAATGGCTGATGACTCCCCATACATACATTTGATGATTATATTAAGACCAAACTAACTTGGTTGGTTTATGCGCTAAATTGAAAAAAAACTCCGAAACGCAATCCTATCAAAATAATAACAATAATAATGGCCATGACGATGGCTATGACTATGGTGATGGCGATGATCATTAGCAACACCAGAAGCAGCAACAGTCTATTATAAACCATCCTCCCCCCGCCTTCCGTCCTTTCTAACTCCCAACGACTATTATTATCAACGACATGGCCAAAGAAATAACGAAAATATATGCATTTTTATCGTATGCACAAAACTATACCAACCCCCGATGAACATTCACAGTTTGGAGAAAATAGAAAACAACGTCGTCATAACTTGGAAAAATTTGAATAAAGGAATTGGTAATGTTGTGAGGCAAATCCTCCAGCCCAAACCAGTAGCTTAGGATAAAGCTGAAACTACTGACAACAGCAACAAAAAATGGCGGTATGAATTCACAAACCAGTAACTACTACTGGCTGCTTGGCTAGCTGACTGGCTGACTGATGGACTGATTCTAACTCGACAAACTAAACAAGTCAATGGATTGCATTGCAACACCACACAACAGAAGTATGGAACGGACGGACGGACAAATGGACGACCAGAGCAACGAGAACAACTGC
This sequence comes from Musca autumnalis, assembly GCF_047663935.1. Taxonomy (NCBI): domain Eukaryota; kingdom Metazoa; phylum Arthropoda; class Insecta; order Diptera; family Muscidae; genus Musca; species Musca autumnalis. The sequence goes on along the minus strand of NW_027411866.1, from coordinate 187,033,230 downwards.
ATATTTTCACACTAATTTAACTTCTTAATTAGAAACAGCAGCAGCTCTTTTTTCTTCTTTGCAGTGAATTTAATTAGGTTTTTCCCGATATATATTTTTTCGTTTGCTAAATTTCGTTTTATATCTACAAAAATATGTGTGTTTGTAAGTGTGTATAGATTCGAAACATTGTGTATGTGAAACAAAAGCTAACGCCGGATTCACACACAAAGACTAATAATAAGAAGAAGAAGAAGAGAATACAACAAAAAAGCAAATGTTAACCAGCAACACGTTTTATACAAATTTTGTATGCAACAAAGTTTACACAGTAAGCAGCCCCGAAAGGGTTATGGAGGCAAAGAAATACTTTTGTATTTTTTTTAATTCGAACATCATCTTAATTGTTTGGCATAGAAAAGAAGGGAAATGTTTGATACAGAGCTGGGCAATACTTTTTTTGGAAAACTGGAACCTCAGCTTGTGACTGGACAAAAATAGTGGCAAACCTAAATGTGGTTAGAATGTGTCCCTTATTTTAAAAATAAATAGAATTTTCAATAAATTTTGAAAGTTTTCAGGGAAAAATTTTGGTTTGAAACTGATTTCGTTGAGGCGCTCAGGGCAAACGCGGCCTAAACCACATGTTATACCCTACACCACACTGTGGTAAGGGGTATTATGTCTTTGTACATTTGTATGTAACATACAAAAGGAAACGACTATGACTATGGGTCTATGTTGTTGTTGTTGTTGTTGTAGCAACGCATATATGTTCGTTCGTGTATTATTTCAGTTATCAAGTTCCTCTGTGTCCAGACTCAAGAATTCTGCAACCTGGACTGGTTGCGTCCATAAAGAATGAGGAGACAGGTGAGTGGGGTTAGCTGGGCAGTTGAATAAATGCAGAGTATCGTGTGGTCCCAATCCACATGCTGCGCATATGTTGGGTATCGTGGCGTCAATTCTGGCCCAATACGAATTGAGGCGGCTGCATCGTCCGGATTTTAACTGAGCTAAAACCACTCGTGTTTGCCTTGGCAGCTGGCGTTCTTCTGCTGCGATGGATGGGGGATGGTTTCCAAGTACGGCATTCACACTGTATCTTCGTACCATGTTTGTGTAAATGCGATTCATGCCTGTCTGATAAGCTCGTTGATCTAGCGGTTCTCTTTTATACCTTTGGACCTCTCTCTCTAGATCACAAAGGTCTCTCCTGACGTGCCTGGGTGGGGGGAGCCTGTCCATTTAATCGTGACAGGGATGCTCACTGCGGTAACACCCAAGCAGGTACTGCATCGACAACATCTTATTGTGCTGACGCACCGGTAAAACCTTCGCCTCCTCATGAAGATGGTCCGCTGGTGTCATGAGGAGGCACCCTGTTGTAGTCCTCAGGGCGGCATTCTGGCAGGTTTGAATCTTCTTCCACTGCGATGCACTAACCTTTGCGGACCACGCTGGCGCCGCATAGCTTACCACAGACCGGCCTATTGCATTGTAGGTGGTCAACAAGGTTTCTCTATCAGCACCCCAAGTGCTGCCGGCCAGCGACTTGAGAACCTTGTTCCTACTTCTGATATTATTGCAAATAGCTGTGGCATGCGCGGACGACTTGAACATGCTATCGAACGTTACACCCAGTATTTTAGGGTAGTTAGTGGTCGGAATCAGTGCACCATCGACAAATATGTTCAGTGAGAACCTCATCTCAGCCGTCCATGTGGTGAACAGCATGGCTGTGGATTTAGCGGCGGATATTTTCATATTCCTCAGATGGAAGAACTGCACTAGGTCAGCTATGTAGACATTTAACCTATCACATATGTCATCGACGATAGGACCCGACGCCAAGATCGTACAATCATCCGCATACATCACGATATCTATGCCGTCTGGAGGGTGTGGAATTTCAGAAAGGTAGAGGTTAAACAGTTCCGGAGATATCACCCCTCCTTGGGGAACTCCCTGTTTCACTCTACGGGTTTTGGACTTCTTGTTCCTGAATTCTACAAACGACTGGCGTCCACACATATAGTCGATTACCCAACGTTTCAAACATGGCGGGAGATTAGTTTTCTCTATATCCTCGAACAGCTTGGCATGGTTGACGGTATCGAATGCCATCGATAGGTCAAGAGCCACCATGACTGTTCGGTCGCACGGCCTTTTCTGGTTCAGTCCTCTACTGATATGTGTGGATATGGCGTCTAATGCTGTTGTAGTACTATGCATTTTCCAAAATCCATGTTGATGTTGGGCAACTGGAAAACACCTTCTTATCGTGGGGAGGAGTATCGCCTCTAGGATCTTTGCTACTGGCGACAGGAGTGAAATCGGCCTGTACGATTCACCTCTGCTGGCATCCTTGCCAGGCTTCAGTAGCGGGACCACCATGCCAACTTTCCAGGCATCCGGTACATCATGGGTGGCTAACGATAGGTTGAGAACACTTGTTAAATACTCAACTCCAGGTTCATCCAGCTGCTTAAGCATTACCATCGATATTCGGTGCGGGCCCAACGCTTTGGATGATTTAGCGTTTCGGATGGCATCTGCAACATCGCTCATCGTAAATTGTGGTGGTACCTCCTCGGCTGGAAGAGCTCTTCTTATACGGCGTAGCCGGTTAAAATAACACGCGCACCTCTTTGGGTAAGTTACTGTCACGCCGTTGAAAGTAACAGCCGTTCCGTCATCCTTCTTTTCCGGACTCGAGAGTGATTTAACCGTTACCCACAATTTACTTATTCCTGCACCAATGTTGCATTGCTTTAGATGGTCTAGCCACTTTTTCCGCTTATGTTCGCCTACTAGCCTGTTGACTTCAACAGTAAGCTCTCTAACTCTTGGGTCTTCGGGGTTCGTACGACGAAGCTCATCACGTTCATTTGCCAGTCCCGTCGTCTCTGCTGGGAAATTTGGTCTTATTTCGGGTATTGACCAGCAGGTATGTAGCGAGCGGCAGCTTTAGTGATGATGTCTCGGAAAGTTCTCTCAGCTACCCGAGGATCTGAGGGGGTGGGCAATTGTCTGAAGCGGTGATTGGTAAATTCTCTGAAACCTTGCCAATCAGCTTTCCCATGGTTCAGAAAAGTACGGCGTTCAGAGGTTATGAAGTCGGGTGGTCTGTTTATGGAGACGATGATAGGGAGGTGGTCCGAACTAAGGGAAATGACGGATTGCCAGGATACGTCATTTATCAGACTTAGTGCCACAATGGTGATATCTGGCGAGCTGTGGCAGTTTCCTCTAATCCTCGTAGGAACGTCTTCATTCACCGCGCAAAACGTGGAGCTATCGATTTGCTATTGATTTACATAGGACGGAGTGCCACAGCTCATGATGAGCATTGAAGTCCCCTAGCACCAGACGGTTATCGCCCTCTAAAAGCAAACTAATAGTGGGCATATAACGCCGGGCACAGCTATTCATCGGCGGTATGTACACATTAAGCAGCTCTACCTCGGCAGTACTACACTTTACTGCTACCCCTATACACTCCATGTATGGGTCACTAGAGCCAAGCTCAAGCGAGATAGGTCTGTAGTGGACAGACTGGTGTATTTGGAAGGCAAGTCCTCCTCCTCCGCTTCTTGTGCGATCCTTCCGCAAAACGTTGTAACCATCACAACGTAAGCTACAGGTGGCGGTGAGCTTTGTTTCCTGGATCGCGGCGACCATGATGTTTTTCCGACTCATAAAGTCCACAATTTCACTGGCCTTATTGCGGAGACCGTTGCAATTGAATTGCAGGAATGATGCATTTCCGGGCCGTTGAACAACAACATGTGGTGTTAGATGCTGCATCTGTTGTTGTTGTTGTTGGGGAGACTGCGGGGGCGTCTCGTATTCCGACGACGACGAAGAGTCAGACGACGACGTAGAAGACGCACTGGGTGATGCGCTGACGCAGCAACATACCTGTCGCTGTAATCCCGGGTGCTACTAAGGTCAGAGCACCCACGAAAATGCACACATTCCATACATCCATTACATCTCACCATTGTTTACATGTGGTGGATGCGGATCTGGCAAACGGAACAGATCCCGGGGTTCATTTCTATCCCGGCACGGACCAGAAGAGATCGGAGCAGGCATTCCGGGATAAATTGCCGCTCCCATGGTGAAAAAAATACACGAACACAAACACCTAATTGTTGAGTTGACGGCCCCTGGTCGAAGATTCCTCCGAGTCAATCCGGTGCATAGAACCGGCCGTCGCGGGATTGGGTCTATAGTTCCTTCTAGGCATATACATAGAATCAGTTTCTGAGTCGATTTATGCATGTCCGTCCGTCTGCCCATGTATTTTTGTTCGCAACGTACGGGTCGCATTTATTGTCCGATTCAGCTTAAAATTGGGGAATATAACTTTTATAGCCATATGAAGAACGCTGTTGCTTTTAGTGATAATCGGATCCCATATATATTTTCGGCCGATTTCACGAATTTGCTGCACCAAACACGCTATATACTTCCGAAATTTGGAATGTGTGACTGAATTCGGTCTAGAAATAAATGTGCCAAATTTGATTGAAATCAGTTCAGATTTGGATATAGCTCCTATACATGTATATATTCGGCCCATTTCACGTATTTGCTGCACCAAACACGCCATATAAACGTGCGACTGAATTGGTTCTAAAAATAAATGTGCCAAATTATATTGATACTAGCAAATGCCCGCTACTTCGTATGCGGAAAGGAAACGAAATATATATATAAACAATATTTAATACGGGAATGGTGAATACTGGAGATTCTGTTGTACTAAGACCTATTTTTATTACCAATATTTTTTCGATTGTAGTCAGAATTTAAAAAAAAAAAATGCCGTATCGCATCCCTACACAGCTACCATATTTTTTATTTCGAATTTCAAAAACTACGTATCATATTGCAAATTTCAGATTTGACTCCTGGTTTTACCCCTTCACTAACACAGCATTCTCTTCCAGTACGAATTTCAAAACACTAAACTTTATCTCACCCCTTCACAACAAAAATTACGCACATTCACAATTCAAGGTTCTAGCTTTAGCGGTTTCGCCCAGAACCCGAATAGGTCCGTTAAATTTTCGGCCACGTTTTCGTATATCCCCATATAACGGTACCACTCGGCTAAGTGTATTTTAAAAGAAGAACAAATCTTTGTTGTCCAATTCTCTTTAAATTTGGACCTTGAATACTCAGAGGATATAAAAGTTTAATTTAAAAAATGTCCACTTCAATCCACGTTTATTAGAAGAGATATTTTGAAGATTTAGAGTATTTTGAAGATTTTCTGCACATTTTCCAAACGAAATTCGGAATTTGTGGCATGAAAGGTTAGAAAAACTTTTTTACAAAAAATTTTACTTAATGTGCACGGGTATGCCAACCGTATATAACAGAAAATTAGTTTGGAGGCATTTCAATTTATGCTTTTTTATTATCAGGGGGTAAATAACATCTAGTTAACAAAATTGTCGCATTGGACCACGTTTTCAAATTAACATACCAAAGCGGTCAGAACAAAAAACATTTTTGAAAACATACTTCACGTTTGACTACTTAATTTCAGTACATTATTTAGAAACGCCTTGGCGTTAACATCAAATCAATGGAACAATATTCAGTACAATTTTTCAAACTCAGAACTTTGTCTCAAATTTTAAAGTAATCTTCATAACAAATATTTTTCCATTTCGTATTTTTGTACAAATAGCGTATTTCCAAATTATATAATCCCAGCTTTAGTACCTTAACCGCTTACACAATACCAAAATGGTTTTGGTACCAACATGTTACCCATCTCTTCGTATACATAGGTAAACGTTTCAAAAATTACTTCCTTATATTCAACATATGTATATCCTAACCCCAATTAACTTTTCCAGCTTTATATGTTCCCCTGAAACCCATTAGAGTACTATTTAGTACTTTTTGTATAAACAAGTACAAAATTTCAAAACCTCCTCCCTACCTCCACTCTAAACACCAATTGCTAATCAAATACCGAATTTCACAATTCCAGTTCTACCCCTTACAAAATCACAAATTGTACAAAATTCTATACCATATAGCAAATACTTTCATATCTCAGCTCTATGCGTTCACCTAAACCCAATTTATAATCAATGTAGTTCCATTTAGCACTTTTCCATAAGTACGAATTTCCAAAACTACCTCAATCCTACACTCACTCAATTCTATATTGCAACAGTAATCTTAATTCCAAATTTCATACTAAACTCACTACCATTTAGGACTTTTCGACCTTTGGTACATCTTTCTTACTCTTCATCAGTGACCACCAATCCAAATTTCAGGATTCCGGCCCTATTCGTTAACCCATATCCAAATTGTACTATATTTAGTACTTTTCGTATACTTTTTATTCGAATTTCCAAAAACCTTTTTTTTTACTCTCCATCATTCATTCCAAATTTTAGGATTCCAGCTCTATCCGTTCACCCAAATGAAAATTGTACTAAATTTAGTACCACTTAGTACTTTTCGTACCCTTATAGTTCGAATTTCCAAAAACCTTTCATTGTTACTCTTCATCAGTGACCCTCATTCCAAATGTTTGTATTCCAGCTCTATCCTTTCACCCAAATCCAAATTGTACTAAATTTAGTACCATTTAGTACTATTCGTGCACTTATAGTTCGAATTTCAAAAAACCTTTCTTTGTTACTCTCCACAATTGCCCCTAATTTCAAATTTCAGGAATCCAGCTCTATCCGTTCACACAAATCCAAATTGTACTAAATTTAGTACCATTTAGTTCTTTTCGTACCCTTGTAGTTCGAATTTCCAAAAACCCTTTGGTACATCTTTCTAACTTTCCATCAGTTACCCTTATTCCAAATTTCAGAATTCTAGCTCTTCGAGTTTGCCTAATACCAAGGGTACCGTATTTAGTACCTTTTTGTACTTTTCGTACACTTCTAGGTCGAATTTTCAAAAACCCAGCCTTATCTCACCCCTACACACCAACAGCAACCTACACCCAAAATTTCAAGTTTCTAGCTTCAGCCGTTTCGTCTGGGCGTTGATGAATCAGTCAGTCAGTCAGTCAGTCAGTCAGTCACTCACCTCACTACTCTTTTATATATATAGATGAAGGAGGGACCATCTAGTGAGCTAACATGCGCCGCGCGTTCGCCCATAAGAACGTTAAAAACTTGGGTTAGTAACCCTCCCCTAGAAAAAACAGCATACTAAGAAAAAAACAAAAGAAAAGAAAAACCAACCCCTCTAAAATTGACGAACCCGCAAACGTTTTAACGACCATGATCTGCGAGTCTGCACCTGGAATGTTCGCACTCTTTATATAGAAGGTGCAGTTTACGCATTGGCAGATGTACTTGAAAAGTACAATGCCGACATTACTGCCATACAGGAAATACGATGGAATGGGAAAGGCGTCACAACAACACCTAAAGGTGACGCACTGTATTATAGCTGACATGACACAAAGCATGAGTTTGGTTGCGGATTTGTAGTTGGTCGGAGATTAAAACATCTGGTCTCCAGCTTCACCCCCAGTGAATGAAAGACTCGCTCCAATTCGATTAAAAGCAAAATTCTTCAACATCAGCTTTATTTGCGTTCATGCTCCCACTGAAGACAAGGACGAACAGACCAAAGATATATTTTACGAGTGCTTAGAAGAAACTTATGACCATTGCCCTGCCCATGACATTAAAATTATACCAGGCGATTTTAATGCCAAAATTGGAAAGGAGAATATCTTTGGACAAACAGTCGGGAAATTCAGTCTACATAGTGAAGCATCAGACAATGGTATGAGGCTGGTAGACTTTGCAGCTGCAAGAAACATGGTAGTTAGCAGTACCAGATTTAAGCATCTCGATATTCATAAGGGCACCGTGCTGTCGCCAGATCAAAGAACAAGAAATCAAATTGATCACGTTGTGATAGATGACATGCATCAAGCGTGTTGCATGTACGATCGTTCCGAGGTGCAACATAGACTCGGACCACTACCTTGTTGCAGCAAAGGTACGTACCAGATTAAACGTAGCAAACAAAGTGCGAACAGACACAACACGGACGTTGGACATCGGTAAGCTGCAATCACAACAGATAGCCACAGCATATTCCACTCAACTGGCCCAACTGCTTAATCAAAGCACTCCTCGTCCCGATAACATATCAGGACAATGGCAAAACATTGCCCACTCCATGCAAACAGCCTCAAAATCAGTACTTGGATACCAGAGACCTCCACCAAGGAATACATGGTATGACCAGGAGTGTCGTGCTGCTACCGAAGAGAAAAATGCGACATATAGGACTACTTTACAATCAGTAGCAACGAGTAGCTCACGAGAGAGGTATAGGGAGAAAAGGAGAGATGAGAAACGTCTTTTCCGCAGGAAAAAGAGAGAGATATTGAAAAGCGGGAGTGTGAACAAATAGAGATGTACAGAAGACAGAATGAAGTCCGAAAATTCTGTCAAAGAGTGAAACATCAAACTGATGGCTTTGGAACTGGCACATCCTCCTGTAGAGACCAGCAAGGTAATCTGGCAACAGATACAGATAGCGTGCTCAGGATATGGAAGGAACATTTCTCCAATCTGCTGGTATCCAATAGTAGCAAAGTCGACGAAGATACCACAGATCCAATCCCAGAAGATGGTATTGAATGTATACCACCCGGCCAAGATGAGGTAAAGACAGCAATAAACCGGCTGAAGAATAATAAGGCAGCAGGAGCTGATGCCCTACCAGCCGAGCTATTTAAAACCGGAGGCGACACGCTGATAAGGTGTATGCATCAGCTAGTTAGCTCCATCCGGCAGGAAGAACGCATACCCGACGATTGGAACCTGAGCATCCTGTGTCCCGTCCATAAGAAAGGAGATAAGACTTTATGATCCAACTATAGGGGCATAAGTCAACGCCCTATCGCTTACAAGATAGTGTCAGAGGTATTGTGCGAACTACTAAAGCCCATGATCAACGAAATAATTGGACCATAACAATGCGGCTTTAGACCTGGCAAGTCCACCATTGACCAGATATTTACCCTGCGGCAAATCCTGGAGAACACCCAAGAAATGCAGATCGACACCTACAACCTTTTTTCGATTATAAAGCAGCCTTGGACAGCCCGCTACGTTCAAAGGTATTCCAAGCAATGTCTAAATTTGGTATCCCCGCAAAGCTCATTCGGCTTTGCAAAATGACTCTAACTGACACAAGATCTTCAGTTAAAATAGGAAAGAACCTCTCCGAAGAGTTTTGTACCAAAAGAGGTTTCCGCCAAGGAAACAGCCTTTCGTGTGATCTTTTCAACATCCTGCTAGAAAAGATTATACGAGAGGCAAACGTCAAAAGAAGTGGCACAATCTACATCAATACCCACATGTTACTTGCTTATGCTGATGATATAGACATCATGGGACGATCAATAAAAGAAGTAACCGATACCTTTATGAAGGTCGAAGGAGAATCTGCTAAAGTGGGTCAGGCGGTAAACGGCGAGAAGACCAAGTTGATGGTTTCGACGCGCAATGCGTCCATTGAGCTCGGACCGACTGTGGAAGTTGGTTCCTATAATTTTGAGGTAGTTAAAACTTCGTATATCTCAGCACCGCCGCACAGTGGTCGAAACCACTGATCTAGCGGCGCGAAATTAATAACTTGGAAACGAATGAAGATATCTTTCTGAAATTTTGCACAAACTCAATATGTGTCTGTGGGTAATTATGGACTAAATATGAACAACATAGGCAAATATTTTGGTATAGCCCCCATATAACGGTACCTCCTGATACTCGATATTTTGAGGATTTAAGCCACCTTTTCCTTCCAAATTAGTTGTAATTTGGTACTTAGGGTTTCTAGTGATCACTAAACCCTTCCACCATTGTGGACATAGGTACATGTTTGGGTATAGGCCCCTTTTAAGGTACCTCCCGACTTTCAGTAGTTTGGGGATTTAAAGCTTAATTTTCCGACCAAATTAGGTGTAATTTGGTATTTGGGGTTCCCAGTGACCACAAAAATTCTCCACCAAAAATTGCGAACATAGGTCTACATTTTGATATAGCCTCCCTATAACCGTACCGACAGATTTTGGGTATTTTGAGGATTTAAGCTATTTTTCAAGACCATTTATCAGCAAGATTTGCAGCTAAATTTTGGTTATTCGGAATCTAGGGAGTCCAATTTAATTATTAAAAAAATAACTGGACCGAACCTGGGTGGACCTTTGTAGTTACGCTCCATCCAACAAAAGTATATTGCACTAAAAACATACAAAAAATAATAATTTTTGAAAATGTATTGCTTTATAACTATGTAACTTCAGGCCCCAAACATTTTATTTTAATTTAACTTAAACCCTCCCCTATCAATAAAAAATAAACTTTGTTTAGTTTTATTACGAATTTATTTAACAATTAAACAAATATGAGATCAGGTTTTTAGCAACAATTTTATTAAAATCTGATCCGTCAAAATTACTTGCACTTGACACTGAATAACTGAGTGAATATTTACAACAACAAAAAAGTAAAAACAAAATCTTAGTCAGCAGAGTGTCTGTAATCGATATAATGGAAAACATTTCGCAATTTTATACTTTGATTTTTTGACTTTCGCGCCGCTAGATCAATGATTTCGTCCTCTGTGCGCCGTAAACACAACAAACGTCATCAGTTGTGAAATAAAAAGAAGAATTGTATTGGCCAACAGATGCTACTTTGGCTTAAGTAAGCACTTCAAAAACAAAGCCACAACTCGTCAAACAAAAATATGTAACGCTTTACAAAACACTGATACTACCCGTGCTGATGTATGGCTCCGAAGCCTGGGTACTTGCGCAAGCAGATAAGGCAGTGCTTTCTTCGAAAGATTTACGGACCCATCTGCGTTGACGGTGAATATCGAAATCGTATGAACCACGAGGTGTATCTGCTATACAACGACATCAATATAGTTAAGAGTTGGCAGGTCAAAGAATAGATGGCTCAAACAAGTGGATGAAGAGATGACAAGGCGCGGTATTCCAGAAAGCGAAGCACTAAACAGAGAGAAAAATATATAATTCAGAAAAAAACTATTTCCCATAAAGACTTCTTCATATCAATGATAAATAACCTCCTCCAAGAATCGTTTTTTCCTGGTCAAAATTCTGTAACTTTTGAACGGATAGAGATATATTAATAATTTTTATTTTAGACAGATAACACAATCAGCTTTCAGACGAATTATAAGCGGTAAAGTTCGGTCCGGTAGTTGCAGAGAAATTCAAGGTCAAAGTTAAACTTTTGAGTTTTTTAACTATTTTTCATCAAAATATGAGTGTTTTTGTGGTTTTTATATCTTCCTATGTATTAAAGATGGTCAAACACCAACAAATAAACAAAATAATTACCAAAAAAACTAAAAAAAAAATTCGAAAAAAATGTCGAAAAAACATTTTTTTCAAAAACTTGTAAAAAACAATTTTACAAAAAAAATTTAAATTTTTTCAAAAATTAAAAAAATTCTCCTTGGGTTTTAATAAAACTTATATAACTCGTATAAAAACTCATATACTCAAAAAAGTTCTAATTTGTGTCAAAAAACTGTAATTCATATGGAAACAGTATAGAATACACATTTTTACCCATGTAATTTCAATAAATTGAAAAAAGTGTTAAACGGACGGAACGGGACGGGTACAAAAGTACATATGGGCTAGAAGAGGAGACTTTCGGGCATCTTTCTGTGGAAACAGAACTTTGTTCCATGTTGTTCCACAAAAGTTCTAGTCCAATAAATTTGGAATTTCATAAAATTTAGTACCCGAGGAAAAATAAAATAGATCATGTTGTGTAAACGCTACGGCAATTTACTAAAACGATTTTTAAAGGCCACAATCCTACCTACCTTACAAAAAAACAACGAACACAATAATTGTTATAGTTTCAGAGAAATAGCTTCGTCTTTCTCCAGAAATTTGCAAAAAGTACGTATTTCCCAAAAATGGGGAAAATGCTCGTCTTTAGTGGCACGCCACGCCCACATCTTCCAATATTTGGGCCTAATTTTTTGGTTTCCTTAGTTTCAATGGTTTACTATCGAATCCCATATAGAAATTAAATATCTTTGACAAAACAAAATTTTGATTTTTGGCCAGGAAAATCGATTCCTGAACCATTGTGCGACGTGCCACACACTATAACACCGTAGGCATGTTGATAAAAAAACTCAAATACGTAAACAAAATATTCTGAATTTGTACAAATCTGCTATATCCTACCCATCTCTGTTGTAATAAAAAATTTTCTCTAAAATATACATTTTATTTATTCATTTCTCTAATTTAGATTTCGTTCTCTACCACTTTTTACATATTTAATTTAACATTTCCCACGTTTGTTTGCGGTATATTTTAATGTTTGACCAGGCATTCTTTCATTCAGTCAGTCAGTCATTCATTCTTTTTGATAGCCACAAACGCCGAAAATGCATTTTGGTTTTATTCATTATGAACAACAAAAAATAAGCAACAACAGCAACAAACCTCATTTGAAATATTCAACAAAATTGAGCAAACAGTAATTATAACAACAGCAACACACAAATCCGACATCATCTACCTCCTTACCTGCCAACATTGAATATAATTTGTTTTGCCACACTTTTTGTTGCACTTTTGTAGAAAATTATGCTTATTTTGACGTTTACAAAGCAGTCAAAATGTAAGCTGCCGTAAAGATGCATGGAAGCTCGTTTGTTAGCTAATGAAGCAATGAAAAATTATAGTTTCTAATTATCAGTTTTTATTGCTGTGAAGGTTTTGTGAAGTTTGTTTATTGAATTTAATCAGATATGTGTGTATTTGGACAATTAAATTGTTTTATCACGTAGAAATTATGTTTAAACGTGCAAATGTATGCATTTTGAATGATTGATTTGCGGGATCATTACACTGTGCAACAACAAAAAAGACAAGGAAAACTGAGTAGATTATGAAAGTAGAGCTAAAAATATGAGACACGTGTATCGGCGTTTTTAATATTTACATCGGAAAATAACCAAAGTAGGCGGGGCAAGTTCCGCCTAATTCTAGTTTTTTTTTCGAAATATTCGAGTTAAGATATCTTGGAATCCTTGCGATTTAGGTATATAGTGTCTTTGGCAACTTTAAAGAAGAGGATGTGGGGAATATTCTTGTTAAAACGTTAACCCTCAGGCGGTTCACTAAAGTGGTCCTTTTTGGCCCTTTTTGGTCCTTTTTTCAAAAATCTTTCAAAAACTTCTTTAAAATGTGATCTATCAAATACAAATATTCTAAAATAAAATTCGCCATATAATTTTACTATAGGTCTCAGAATACACCCATTCCGTAAATCTTATCTAATCGCCAGGAATCTCTAAAGATGAAAAACATGTTTTAGGGTTATAGTCGGACTTCATCTGAGTTTATTCAAAATTGTTCCTCAAAACATAAGGCAAAAATATTCTTCGTCAAATTTCACTATGGGTCACCAAAGTAATGAAATGTCTATTTACATTACATATCATGAAAATATCATTATCAATTTTGCTGAAAAAAACATGAAAATATTTATCAAATTTTTTGATGAAATTTTGTTTCCTTCTTTTTCCGTGTTGATACATGAAAGTTATATAAAAATTGGCTCTAGGTGATAAGTGTCAAAAAGAGAAAAATTCAATATCAAGGAGAAAAATTCTACACAAAATTTCATAGTGAAATTTTGTGTAGGATTTTTCTACCTGAATTTTGTTGCACAGTGTTATTTTGAAATAGGAAAGCGAAGTAAAATTAAATTCGTTCAATGTAGAATAGTGAGTTCTTTAGGAGAATGGCGTTACGTAGGGGATGAATGATAGCAAGCAACGGTCCTGGCCGGCTTTAACATGGCATAGCCCAGGATTTATCTTGGTTCCTCTTTCATCTCAAGTGGACACTGACCTACCCGTGGTGTCACCTGGAGCGCTGTCTTTAACACCCGTTAAAGGTAGTGTGCTAACATGTGCCGCGTTCACCCATAAGAACGTTAAAAACTTGGCTTAGGCGTTGGGCTAGTAAGTCAAAGAAAAAGAAGAAAAACAAACCTCTCTAAAGCTTGCGACCACCGTAAACTTTTTGAGGACCATGATCTGCGAATCTGCATCTGGAATGTCAGGACTATCTACAGAGCAGGTGCAGTTTGCGCACTGGCGGATGCACTTGGTAAGTACAAAGCTGATATTATCGCCTTACAGGAAGTGCGATGGAACTGGGCAGACGTACATAAAAATCATAAACGATTACGCACTGCATTATAGCTGCCATGACACGAAACATGAGCTAGGTGTTGGATTTATGGTATATCGTAGGCTTAAAAATCTCGTCTGCAGCTACACTCCGGTTGATGAGAGAATTGCCACAATCCAAGGATATATTCTGCGAGCGCCTAGAGAGAGCATATGACCGCTGCCTTGGCCATGACATTAAGATTGTTCTAGGAGATTTTAATGCTAAAATTAGGAGGGAAAATATCTTTGGACCCACGGTGGGTAAGTTCAGTCTTCATGAGGTAACATCCAACAACGGAATGAGGCTGATCAAATTTGCAGGGGCAAAAAACATGGTAGTGAGCAGCACTAGGTTCCAACACCTCGACATACACAAGGCCACGGGGATATCCCCAGATGGGAAAACAAGAAACCCGATTGATCATGTTGTGTTAGACGGAAACCACTCGTCCATTGTGTTAGATGTCCGATCGATTTGAGGGGCGAACATCGATTCGGACCATTTCCTTGTAGCAGCAAATGTACGCACTTGTCTTAATGTTGCGGTACAAGGGCGATCTAACACAGGACGGAAGCTGCATATCGAGAAGCACAAGCTTATTCCGCTCAACTGACCCACATGCTTGAAGACGGCACTCCTTGTCCCGATAATGTGGAAGCGCAGTGGCAAAGAATAGCCCACTCACTTCAAACTACCGCACAAACTGTGCTTTGGTACCAAAAAAGCACCACCTAAAAATCTATGATACGATCAGGAGTGTCGTAAGGCTACTAAAGAAAAGAATGCCGCATACAGAGCAACCCTGCATTCAGAAGCAAAACGAAGCGCGAAAGAAAAATTTCGCGAGAAGAGGAGAGAGGAGAAGCGTATAAAAAAATAAAGAGCAAGAAAAACGTAAACGTGAGAAACTCCAGATGTTCAGGAGTCAGAGTGAAGTCCGAAAATGTTACCTGAGTGCAAAACACCAGACTGAAGGGTATGGTGCAGGTACATTCTCCTGCAAAGATCATAAAGGGAATCTGGTAACTGATACAGATAGCGTACGGAAGATGTGGATGGAACATTTCATGAAGCTCTTAGTATCGAATGTGGGCGGCGATGAAGATACACCAGAACCAATAGCAAACGAAGACGTTGCATGTCTACCACCTAGCCAAAGCAATTAATCGGCTGAAAAACAATAAAGCACAGGAGCTAATGGGCTGCTGCCGAACTGTTCCAGATCGGCGGCGTAATGCTGATAAAGAGTATGCATCAGTTAATTACCGAAATTTGGCAAGAAGAAAACATATACAACGATTGGAACGTAAGCCTCCTATACCTCGTACACAAGAAAGGAGACACAACGGTTTGTGCAAACTACAGACGCATAAGTCTGCTACCAATCGCATATAAAGTTCTGTCGAGCGTACTATGTGAACGTCTAAAACCTATGGTCAATAGCAATGCGGTTTTAGACCTGGTAAATCGACATTTGACCAAATCTTCACACTGTGCCAAGTACTGGAGAGGGCCCACGAAAGACAGATCGACACATGCCACCTGTTCGTCGACTATAAGGTAGAGTTGTGTCGTTCATGAACGAACCGGTTCCAAGGAATGATTCCGTGAAAAGAACGAACGGATCCGTATCCAGCACATTCGTTTATGTCGTTCATTTAGATCCCTGATGGCCAAGACATTGCTGCTCACAAAATTAGCAGCAGAACCACCATAATTAATTTTACACACAAGCTGCGTTGACGCAAACATCACAAATTTGCACACACAAAACAATCATTGATTCAGTTGGCTCATATCGTTCAGTAAATCATATCGTTCATCTCGTTCTTTTAGCTTCTTTCGTTTATATTCAAAACCACCACCACGTTCAGAAAACCACCCCCATTTTTTGCAAACAAACAAACTCGCACAAGCTGCGTTAACGCAAGCATCACAAACTGACACACACAAAACAATTAATGTAGAGAAGAGGAACCATGAACGATATTCAAAAGAAAAGGGTGGGCTAAAATGTTTTATTGAATGAAAAAGAGCCAACGAACGAAGTGAAGGACCCGGATCTTTTTAGTGAACGGAATGAAAAAGATCGATCCGCTCAATGAACGAGATTGCCCAACACTACTATAAGGCCGCCTTCCAGCATATTAGAGCAAAGGTGTTCTAAGCCATGTCTATTTGGTATCCCTGCAAAACTTATACGATTATGCAGGATGGCACTGGTTAACACAAGATCAGCTGTTAAAATAGGAAAGAACCTCTCCGAAGCTTTTGAAACAAAACGAGGTTTCAGACAAGGTGACAAGTGACCGTCTATCGTGTGACCTATTTAACATGCTACTGGAAAAGGTCATACGAGAAGCGAATGTATATTCGGATAGAGATAAAAATAACACTATATACAATAATAGGTCGATCAACTCGATCCGTAATAGCCATCCTTGCGAAAATTGAAAAAGAGTCTGCAAAGATCTGGCAAGATGTCCAGTAGACTCGGACAAACTGTGGATGTTCAGAATTACAATTTTGAGGTAGTAAATGACTTTATTCACCGCGGCACCGCCATAAATAATACTAACAACATCAGTTATGAAATCAAGCGAAGAATAATATTGCTCGGTGCTCTTGAACCAACTTTAAATGGAAGGAGCTATCAGCTGCGATATTTTTGCGGATTCTGAAACTACAATGTTTATAGATGAATAAATCAAATCAAATAAATCGCGGACAAAGTTCACATTTTTCGTTTTTTTTTTTTTTTTTGATTTCACGATTTTGCTTGGAATCCGCAAGTGCTAAACAAATAGGACTAAAGAAAATGTTGTAGCTGTGAAAATTCTCTAAAAGATTGACATTTATGATATTTCCGTAGGTTATACCATTTTTGACTATATCCCCTCCTTATAAAAGAATGTCATGACTGCAATTTCCCAACTTAAAATTATAAATTTCAAAAATGGTACAACCTAGGAAAAATCGTGAAAACCTAGCAAAAACCTAAAAATCTGACCTGAACCCCTCTATCGCAAAAATGGTAAAACCTAGGAATAGATAATTAACTAACCTCTAGAGAATTGTCACAGCTACAGCATTCCTTCAGCCCCATTTTGATAGAACCTAAAAATGAGAATTTTTACCGCGATTTATTTAAAATCCCTCTAGCGATTTTTTCTTGTTTTTGAATTTTTCTGATCTATTAATATTACTGTTTCAGAATCAGCAAAAAACTTCGCAGGCGTAGGCGGTTATAATTAAATGTTAGTTAAGGCGCACCGTACATGACATTGTTTTATAAGGAGGCGGATACAGTCAGGACATTGTCCCAATTTGAACTTCTATATCTTGTGACGACGTATTATTTACTTTGAAGCTGGGGTAGGTTCAGCGGGGCCAGGGTCGTCACAAGAATTTATTATAGGGCATTAGAGAGAGGGAAGGCACACAGTTTATTTTTCTTTAAAACGTTATATACAATCCTTTATTTATTATTAAAATAATACACTTTACACAACACTGTATTGAGCATTATTATGATGATGAATAGTTGACAGCGGCTTTGGCACGGTAGCGGTCCGATTAATGTTGACGGCAGAATAGTTGGCATCGGCTTTGGCACGGTAGCGTCCCGATGAATACTGACGGTAGAATTGTTGGTAACCTTTTGGCACAGCAGAAGCCAAAGAACGTTGACACGGAACTACAGTTGTATATACGTTGGAAGCCAAGGGCACGGCAATCCCCCACTTGACTGCAAACACACACACTACACAAATAGGTCTAAAGCCAGGGGCACGGCAATCCCCCACCTGACTCTAAAAGCACACACACGTTCCACAAATATGTCTGAAGCCAAGGGCACGGCAATCCCCCACTTGACTTCGAACACCCACACACACAGATGTCTAAAGCCAGGGGCACGGCAATCCCCCTCCTGACTCTAAACACACGTTCCACAAATATGTCTGAGGCCAAGGGCACGGTAATCCCCCACTTGACTCCAAACACTCCACAAATAATATGCCTACAGTCAAGGGCACGTTGTAAACCCCACTTGACTCTAAACAACAACACTAATATTTTCTGTTTAGCCGAGGGCAACGTTATAAACCCCACTCAACTCCACAGAACTACTAATAAACTACATCTACAATTTGCCAAGGGAACGTTGTACACCCCACTTAGCACACCAGCCATCAACAGACGACTGCCCAGATTGTCTGTTTGCAACCTCCTTTTATACCCGTTGGTTGACTGGCCATCACACCGACACAGCTACGCCAGCTGATTGTATGGTGTCGTTGTTTGCCCAGCTGATAGTATGGTGTCGTTGTTTAGTTATACTATTGGCCGCCAGGGCCTCGTTGACTTTCTGTTGATTAGATTCGCGTCCGTTAGTTTAAATTGATGATTATAAATTTATTTATTTCAATATAATGATGAAATAAATAAGAGATCTTGTAATCAAAAACGAGGCAACGACTTTTGTACGTTACAATCTCAAAAATGGCAAAACCTACGAAAATATCATAAAGGTCAATCGCGTAGAGAATATTTACAGCTACAACATTTTCTTTAGCCATATTTCTTTAGCACTTGCGGATTCCAAACAAAATTGTGAAAACCTAAAAACCCTAAAAATGTGAACTTTGACCGCGATTTATTTAAAAAGCGATCCCGCGATTTTTTTCATTTTTTGATTTTTCTCATCTGTGAACATTGTAGTTCCAGAATCCGCAAAAACTTCCCAGGTGTAAGCGCCTTCTATTTAAAGTTGATTCAAGAGTACCGTGATTGGCCAACTCATGCTATTTTGGTCTAAGTAAATAGTTCAAAATCAAAACCATATCTCGTCAGACTAAACTTAAATTATACCAGACGTTGATACTATCCGTACTTATGTATGGATCTGAAGCATGGGTACTTGCGAAAACAGATGATGCAGAACTTAGTGTGTTTGAGAGAAAAATTTTTCGAAAGATTTATGGACCAATATGCGTCTGACGGTGAATGCCGACGTCATATGAAGCACAAGCTGTAATATGTATCGAGCTACAACGATTGCGTTAGCTGGGTTATGTCAGCAAGATGGTTAAAGAAGCTCCCACCAGAAAGGTATATAAGTACGAGCCACTCGACGGTATGCGCCCCAATGGAAGGCCAAAACTCCGATAGAAAGACCAAGTTAAAAATGATATCACAAAACATGGCATCCAAGATTGGAGAAGTAAGGCAGCAGATGGGTGCGTTTGGAAATCTATTCTTACCCATCTAAGTAAGTAATATGCAGAATTTGACAGCATCCAAATCGTAATCTTCGATTGACCACAAATCTATGAAATAATAAACATTCTACCTTAACTATTGGAGTCAAGTCAGTTGACCGTTCCTAATAGGTAATACATCGTAATTCTTAATAATACCAATATCGGCATCATTAGTAATTACCGCAAATTAACTGATTGTGTACATTAAAACCGATAGTCAACTTATATTTTAAACTACAACAAAAATAATAATTTATGGGTGGATGGCAGTTCGGTCATATACATCATCATTATTGGCAGCACTGCTGCCATCATCATAATAATAGTTGTTGTCATCATTAACGTCAGTCACTCAATCTCACACTTGTTGTGTTGTGTGGTCCCTAAGCATCGTCATAATTAACCACATCATCGCGTGAATACACACCACATATCGGAATAATGTTTGCCAAAATTTTTGAAAGAACCGTAATTAGTGACAATGAGTAAACCACGGATAACAAAATTATGATGATACCACCAAGGTGCACAGAAAATTATTTCAGGGGCCCACTATATCGAATACGACTTTTTGTAAGCAAAATGTTCAAACAGTGTATCAAAAATGCGAAACAAATGAAAATCTATTTCCCAGGAACAAAAGTTTAAAGATCTATTTCCATACACCCAGAAAAAAATAACACCATACGTGGTCATATTGAGTACATCCGTTGTCAATAGTGTATTAACACCGTTTGTGTTCGAAATGAGCACGCCGTTGTTAATTTGACAATGAGATGGTGCCAGAGGTTTCGAGAATTGCACGTCTGTGCTCATGTTGACACCACACGGTTTGATTTTAAATCGACTTTTCCCCTCTGTGTATTCTGAGCACACGGTTTGATGCGTTCATACAATGGGTTCCTTGGTTGTTGTTGCCAATATGTTAGTTCGTGTATTATTGCAGTATTTGGTTCTGCTTCCTCTGTATTCAGACTCTAAAATTCTGCAACCTGAACTTGCTGCATACATAAGGAATCAGGGTACAGGTGAGTTGATTGGCTTTCGTGGTATCAATTTGGACCCAAAATAAATTAGGCGGTTGCATAGTCCGGGTACACTGTGACACAAAATGAAGGTGAAAATCTGGGGCGGATATAACTCCTTTTGGAGACGAAAGCCCTTGGTGAAAATATTAAGAATCCCGAAGGACAGATCCGCCTTGAGTCAAACTTCTGAGTTATGGCGTGATGACATTTCGGCTGAAGACCCTGTAAGGCATCTGAAATTAGCATTATGTAATTGTTAACTGTTGTTTTAGCTTATTTATGAGACGACATTATTTTCGTAGAGCATTTCGACCTTCTAACTCGCATCCTTCAATGTCCTCTTCAACCCTTAATTTCAGAACCGCTATAAAAGTACCGCAAGATGACCTTTTTCAGCTTCGAAATGTTCTGCTTCGAAATATCGCTCAGAAAATTTTAGGTACGACTCTTATTGACAACTAATCGATTTTGTCGCGCTTTCATTGTCATTTTTCACATTTACCCTGTTTTGGCGTGTCTGATAGGCTTCCCCTACACCCTGTCCACTACATCGTTACAGGGATGTTCACTGCGATAACACCCAAGCAGGTACTGCATCGACAACATCCCTTAGTGCTGGTGCATCGGTAAAACCTCCGTCTCCTCATGCAGATGGTCCACTGGAGGCACCTCGTTGCAGTCCTCAGGGCGATGTCTGGCAGGATTGGATATTGTTCCACTGCTTTGTAAGCGGCCAACAAGATTTTTGTCAGCACCCCAAGTGATGCCGGCCAGTGTTCCCACATCTGATCTTATTGCAAATAGATGTGGCCTGCGCGGACGATTTAAACATGCTTTGGAACGTTACAACCAGTATTTTGTGGTAATTAGTGGTCGGAATCAGGACACCATCCACCAATATGTCCAGTGGACGCCTCATTTCAGCCGACCACGTGGTGAACGGTGTGGCAGTGGATTCATATCCCTTAGATATTTGTATACTACTCAGATCATGGACGGTAGAACCCGACGCCAAGATCGTACAATCATCCGCACACATTACGATATATGTAAGTGCTGTCTGGTGGGTGTGGAATTTTAGAAAGCTAGTGGCTAAACTGTTCCGAATATATCACCCCGACTTGAGGAACTCAATGCTTCACTCTACGGATTTTGGACTTATTGTTCCGGAATTACACAAACGACTTGCGTCAACATATTTTGTTGATTACACAACGTTTCAAACACGACTGCAGGGTGGTATTCTCGATATCCTCGAACAGCTTGGCATGGTTGACGGTATCGAAGGCTTTCGATAGGTCAAGGGTCACCATGACTATTTTGGTCGCACTGCCTTTTCTGGTTCAGTCCTCGACTGATGTGTGTGGATATAACGCGTAAAGCTGATTGCCGGATAATCGAAGTTCGACTGTAACTGAAAATAAGCTTTGGAGACACATGACATCGCCAAAATGGCATAAACTTTTGTTTCTCCCTAATTTTATCATCTTATTCATAATAACTTATATATCATTTTATCTATATATATAAAAGAGTAGTGAGGTGAGTGACTGACTGACTGATACATCAGCGCCCAGACGAAACCGCTGAAGCTAGAAAGTTGAAATTTTGGGTGTAGGTTGCTGCTGGTGTGTAGGGGTGATTTAAGGCTGGGTTTTTGGAAATTCGACCTACAAGTGTACGAGAAGTACTAAAAGGTACTAAATATGGTACCCTTTGTATTAGGAAAACGGTAAGAGCTAGAATTCTGAAATTTGGAACGAGGGTAACAGATGGAGAGCTAGAAAGATGTACCCAGAGGGTTTTTGGAAATTCGAACTATAAGTGTACGAAAAGTACAAAAGGGTACTAAATTTAGTACAATTCAGATTTGGGTGAAGAGATAGAGCAGGAATCCTGAAATTTGGAGTGAGGGTCACTGATGAAGTACTAAATGGTACTAAATTTAGTACAATTTGGATTTCGGTAAACGGATAGAGATGGAATCCTGAAATTTGAAATGAGAGTCGCTGATGAAGAATAACGATGAAAGGTTTTTGGAAATTTGAACTATAAGGGTACGAAAAGTACTAAATGGTACTAAATTTAGTACAATTTGGATTTCGGTAAACGGATAGAGATGAAATCCTGAAATTTGAAATGAGAGTCGCTGATGCAGAATAACGATGAAAGGTTTTTGGAAATTCGAACTCTGAGGGTACGAAAACTACTAAATGGTACTAAATTTAGTACAATTTGGATTTCGGTAAACGGATAGAGATGGAATCCTGAAATTTGAAATGAGAGTCGCTGATGCAGAATAACGATGAAAGGTTTTTGGAAATTCGAACTATAAGGGTACGAAAAGTACTACATGGTACTAAATTTAGTACAATTTGGATTTGGGTGAACGGATAGAGCAGGAATCTTGGAATTTTGAATAAGGGTCACTGATGGAGAGTAACAAAGACAGGTTTTTGGAAATTCGAACTAAAAGTGTACGAAAAGTACTAAATATAGTACATTTTGGATTTGAATTAACGAATAGTGCTGAAATTTGGAATAAGGGTCACTGATAAAGAGTAAGAAAGGTGTACCAAAGGTCGAAAAGTCCTAAATGGTAGTGAGTTTAGTATGATTTGGATTTGGGTGAAGATAGAGCTGGAATCGTGAAACTTGGAATTAAGATTACTGTTAGAATGTAGAATTGAGATATGGAGGTAAGTTTAGAAAATCATACTATTGTGCACAAAGCAGTACTAAATGGTACTAAATTCGATACAATTTGTATTTGCGTGAACAGATTACTGTTGGAGTGTAGGATTGCGGTTACTTTGGAAATTCGTACTTATGAAAAAACTAAATGAAAGTACATTGGCTATAATTTGGATTTTGGGTGAACGAAAGAACTGAGTTATGCAAGTAGTTTTTGGAAAGTCGTGTACCATAAGTGGTAAATGGTACAACATTTGGTACCTTTTGGTATTTGCTATATGGTACAGAATTTTGTACAATTTGTGATTTTGTAAAGGGGTAGAACTGGAATTTTTAAATTTGAAATTCGGTATAAGATTAGCAATTGTTGTTGAGAGTGGGGGTAGGGATGAAGTTTTGAAAATTCGCACTTATTTATACAAAAAGTACTAAAAAGTAATATAATTGCTTTCAGCGGAACATATAAAGCTGGAAAAGTGAATTGTGGTCAGGATATATGTTGAGTATAAGGAAGTAAGCTTTGAAACATTTAATTATGTGTACGAAAAGTTTGGTAACATGTTGGTACCAAAACCATGTTGGTATTGTGTAAACGGTAAAAGTGAGAAATACCTACTATAGGTGAACGAAAAGTACTAAATGGTACTAAATTTGGTGTTGGGTGTAGGAACAAAGCTTGGATTATATAATTTGGACAAAAAATACGAAATGGAAAAATGTTTGTTATGAATATCACTCTGAACTTTGAGATAAAGTTCGGAGTTCGGTTGGAAAATGTGCATAATATCTTCAAAATACTCTAAGTCTTCAAAATACCTCTTCTAATAAAAGTGGATTGAAGTAGACATTTTTTAAATTAAGCTTTTATATCCTTTGAGTATTCAAGGTCCAAAAGTAAAGAAAATTTGACAGTATAGATTTGTTCCATTTTTAAAAAACACTTAGTCGTGGGGTACTTTTATATGGGGATATATTCCGAAAATTCCTTGAATTGTGAATGCGCGTTATTGTTGTTGTGAAGGGGTGAGACAAAGTTTAGTGTTTGGAAATTCGTATTGGGAGGAAATACTGTGTAAGTGAAGGAGTAAAACCAGAAGTCAAGTCTGAAATTTGCAATATGGACGCTGTTGGTGTATGTCTGTGATATGAGGTCGTAGTTTTGGAAATCCGAAATAAAAAATATGGTAGCTGTGTAGGGGTGCGATACGGCAGATATGTTTTTTTGGAATTAAAGGAATTAAATTGATTAAATGTTGGTATTAAAAATAGGTTTTAATACAACAGAATCGTCAGTGTTCACCACTCATACATTAAATATTGTTTATATATATTTTATGTCCTTTCCGCATAGCGGGCATTTGCTAGTATCATATATAATTTTATTTCATATATCATATCAATAAAAAGTGGTTATTGGAGGAACTTTTTCAATATTTTAATTGAATAAAAGTTGTTATAGGCATAAGGTCATTCATTCGTGCAACAGGAAATAATTGTTTGAATTGTTTGAAATTTTCATTTCATAGTATTCTTTCAAAAAAAAAAAAAAAATCAAAGTGTTTTGTGCGTGACCTTTTTAAATACTTAAGCAGAATTAAGGTTAGTTAAGTCATTAATAGGCAAAAGTTCATTCAATATTGCTACTGGAAATCATTTTTGAGGAAACACGTCAAAAAAACATACCCCTCACCTACACATTAAGCAACTCTACCTTGGCAGTCTCACAATTTACTGCTAACCCCCATACATTCACAAGAGTCAAACTCAAGCGAGATAGGTCTGTACTGGACAGACTAATGTGTTAGAAAGGCAAATCCTCCTCATCCGCTTCATTGGTTTTGTGAACCGCGGCGACCATGATATTTTTTTGGACTCATAAAATTCAACAATTTCGCTTATCATGTTGCGGAGACCGAGGCGATAAACAACAACTAGTGGTGTTAGATTCTGCGTTTGTTGTTGTTGGGGAGACAGCGGGGGTTTCGACGTAGTATCGGACGACGAAGTTGGAGAATAGCTGTGAGATGTTCTTGTGCAGCAAGCAGCAAGCATCAGCATAACTCTTATCGCAGTAATCCTGGATGCGACTAAGGTCAGAACAGCCATTCCCTACATCCATCACATGTGGTGAAAATTTTCCAAATAAAGTTCTCAACAATTCTTTAGAACATTCTGAAACTCTAAAATGCTTACTTCATGTTGTTTCAGTGGTATTTTGCATCATATCTTTTACAACACGTATTTCAAACACAGTTCACACCAACAGTTTATTCTCGCATTTCGGATTACACTACATTATTGACATGTTTATTAAATCGTCGTTGAAAAATGTACTGAAAACAGCGGCATAGAGGCATTTTACAACAATGACATGTTCTGAAGAGTTTTGTATTACATTCCAGGGAATATTTTTCTAAAAGAAAAAAATCAGAAAAAAACGGTTTGGAGATACGGTGCGAAATGTATAAAAATTGTGGTATTTTTGCATATATTTTGAAATTTGAGGCAATAAATGTAGTTTTTCGAGTTCATTATTTCTCCAAATATTTTATTCTTGTCCTTATCTACAAATTTGCTTCAGAGGTCAGAAGACGATTCGCAATGATTTCAGAGATATAGCCCCGAATTTCTTTAAAAACTCAATATTTAACCGTGTTTAGATGGGGCCATAAAATCCGAATTGGATCTGACACAACAAAACCCAAGTAGGGTTTCCTGTCGTTTGGGTCTGTACTTTCAAAAAATCCTCAGTTCGAATTGTTTGCACAAGATCACCTTAAAAATGTTGCTCCCGCTTATTGAGACTTATATATGTATTTCAGTTTGTCATGGCTGATGGACCATTGAACCTCACCATTTAAGGACATTTGTAAATATATCGTTTTTCTTGATCGGGGGCGCAACCACCGATGTCTCGAAAATTAATTTGCAAGCCGATGCACTCATAAGTTTAGCAAATATAGCGATTATAAAACAATAGGCCCCCGAAATTCGTCTACAAATACATATATATCATTTTGGACCAGGGGACATTCCTGAACATTTTCTGAAAATTGCATGAAATTAGGTTTAGTAGTTTTGGAAAAATAATGTATTAAAAAGGGTGGGTCATCAGTTTTTAAGATATAACATATTAAAAAAGTGGGCGTGGTATTTTGGCTCCAAATATGTACCTAGGGTACACACAACCACATTGCCTCCCAAAATTTTTGCTGAAACCGATATAATCATAAGGTTGGCTTTGACATATAGCGTTTAAAAGAAAGGCGTGGGGAAGGTACCCCACCTCCTTTAAAATTCCTAAAATATACATAACAACGGCAAACATTGAACTTTTGATGGAAATCGGTAGTATTGGATATATAACATATTTTAAAAAACATGCGTGGTCGGGTCTTTAGGACCTAAAGAAGTACCTAGATTGTAGATTAATCTGTAAATTTTTAAACCGATACATGCGTACTTTTTGCAAATATAGCGTTTGTAACGTGACCGCTACATTGCAAAACCGCCCGTCTCATATAACATCCAGTATCAATACAAAACTACCTTATCAGTTCATGCATAATTACAACTCCATTCATACATTATTTAAACTTCAGTGTATTTCCTGGTTGTATCGCCTTACAAATAATTCTCATTCACTCCGTATACCCAGATGGATAAGATGTTTAGTTTAGTTTAGTCGCTGAATTGGTCGAGTGCTGGCGTTAACCGACGTGAAAGAGAAGACGTGTGGCATTGTCCGCAGTCCTATTCGATTCAACCGAAGACTACATCAGCCATCGACGTTGCGATACGTTCGCTCCTGCCGATTCGTTCGCTCCTGTCGATTCGTTCGCTCCTGTCGATTCGTTCGCTCCTGTCGATTCGTTCGCTCCTGCCGATTCGTTCGCTCCTGCCGATTCGTTCACTCCTGTCGATTCATTCGCTCCTGCCGATTCGTTCGCTCCTTGCGACTCGTTCGCTCTCTGCGATTCGTTCGCTCCTTGCGACTCGTTCGCTCTCTGCGATTCGTTCGCTCCGTTGTCTAACTATATCCGACTCTTTTCTTTACAGAACAGCAATCCGAATAGGAACGAACCGAACTCAACACCCGAAGACTGCCGAGCCGAACTCAACACCCGAAGATTACCGAGCCGAACTCAACACCCGAAGACTACCGAGCAGAACTCAACACCAATCCGAGTATTGCCGAGCGAGGGCTGACGATCAGAAGATTGCCGATTTCACTATTGCCGAGCCTAGTGTTATCGACCGACTGTCAACGACCAACGCCAACATTACCAACATATACTACAACATCAACTAATCTCCATACTATCCGAAACTTATGTTTACGAAATTATATATATAAAACTCTGAAGCAAAGTTCCATCGTGTCTCATCTTACTTAAGGTTTATGGGTCCTTGAGTCGACCCTGGCAGCGGCTGAGCTAACCTCAGCCTTTGGTAAAACCACTCGTTATACGTTTTTTAAAAATATCGCCTTCTACGGAATTCAATAAAATACGTTCGGGGGCCATCCCTGAACATAGCCTGACAATTTCAAGAAAATCGGTGCAATAGTTTTTGCAGAAAAAATTTAAATTGAGAAGAATGGGCGTGCTAAAATGTTCTTTCTAGAAAAACCTAAGTTGGGTTGACAGCATTTGATTTTTATTCATACAGATCACGGTGCTCTTGAATCAAATTTAAATGGAAGGTGCTTACACCTGGGAAGTTTTTGCGGATTCTGAAACTACAATGTTCATAGATGAGAAAAATCAAAAAACAAACAAAATCGCCGGAGCGCTTTTTAAATAAATCGCGATTCAAGTTGACATTTTAGGGGTTGTTTAGGGTTTTTCGATTTTGCTTGGAAACCGCAAGTCCTATCAAAATGGGAATAAAGAAAATGTTGTAGCTATCAATATGCTCTACAAGATTGACCTTAATGAAATTTTCGTAGGTTTTACGACTTTTGAGATATAGAAGTTCAAAATGGGACAATTCAAATTCAATTCAATTCTGTATCGTCTACTTATAAAAGAATGTCATGACTGCAATTGCGCAACTTAAACTTACATATCTAAAAAAATGATACAACCTAGGAAAAATTACATAAGCCAGTCTTGTAGAGAATTTTCACAGCTATAAGATTTTCTCAGGTCCCATGCCGATAAGACTTGCAGTATTCAAGCAAAATCGCGAAACCCTAACAAAAAAACCTAAAAATGTAAACTGAGCTTCTTTATCTCCAAAATGGTACAGCCTGAGAACAAACCATAAACGCCAATCCTATAGAGAATTTTCACAGCTACAACATTTTCTCTAACTCCATTACGATTGGACTTGCGGTTTCCAAGCAAAATCGTAAAAACCTAAAAAACCCATAAAAATGTGAATTTTGACCGCGATTTTTTCTTGTTTTTGGATTTTCCTCATCTATGAACATTGCTGTTTCAGAATTCACAAAAACTTCCCCTGTGTAAGGCGCACCCTTCATGACATTATTTTATAAGGGGACGATACAGTCAGTGCATTGTCCCAATTTGAACTTCAATATCTCAAAAATAGTAAAACCTACGAAAATACCGTAAAGGTCTTTCTTGTAGAGAATTTTCATAGCTACAACATTTCGTTCTGCCTCATTTTAATGGGACTTGCGGTTTCTAAGCAAAATCGTGAAAACCTAAACAACCCCTAAAAATGTCAACTTGAATCGCGATTTATTTAAAAAGCGCTCCGGCGATTTTTTATACCCTACACCACTATGTGGTAAGGGGTATTATGTGTTAGTGCATTTGTATGTAACATACAAAAGGAAGCGAGATAGACCCATAGTTCCTTCTAGGGATATACATAGAATCACTTTCTGAGTCGATTTATGCATGTCCGTCCGTTCGCAACATACAGGTCGCATTTGTTGACCGATTTAGCTGAAAATTGGGGAATACCATTTTTTTAGCCGTCGGAAGATCAAGTTCGAAGATGGGATATATCGGTCCACGTTTTGGTATAGCCCCCATATAACGGTACCCCCCGATTTACGGTATTTTGACGTTTTCAGCTACATTTTCAAACCGATTTGGCTATAATTTGACATTTTGGGTTCTTAAGTGTCAATAAACATATACAACAAAACTTGTGGACATAGGTCCACGTTTTGGTATAGCCCCCATATAACGGTACCCCCCGATTTGCGGTATTTTGACGTTTTTAGCTACATTTTCCGACCGATTTAGCTATAACTTGACATTTAGGGTTCTTAAGTGTCAATAAACTTATATAACAAAAGTTGTGCACATAGGTCCACGTTTTGGTATAGCCCCCATATAACGGTACCCCCCGATTTACGGCATTTTGACGTTTTTTCTACATTTTTTAGCTATAAATTGACATTTAGGGTTCTTAAATGTCAATAAACTTATATAACTAGTGGACATAGGTCCATGTTTTGGAATAGCCCCCATATAACGTTACCGCCCGATTTCAGGTATTTTGACGTTTCAAGTTCCATTTCTAGACCGAATTAGTTATAATATTACCGATTTTCGGTATTTTGAGGATTCTAGCTAAAATTTTTAACCGAATTAGGAGTTATTTGACATTAAAGGCTCAAAAACTGTCAACATATGACCATTTTTTATTATAACACCTATATAACGGTACCTCCCAATTTCTATCCCACCAAAAATTGTCAACATACATAGTTAGATATAGGCACCATAAAAAGGGCCTCCCGAATGAAGCATTTTATGTACATTATCTGACATTTTAACGTACCCACTTAAAGTTGGGGACAGGAATGAAAACTAATTATTCCATTTTAGTTCAGAATATTTTATGGTGGAGGGTATGAAAAGTTCGGCCCGGCCGAACTTAATGCTTTTTTACTTGTTTTAATTTATTTTATTTAGTGGTAGTATAATTTAGATCTGCCCCAGATTTTTTTAACTTTTTTGATTTTCCGCGAAAATAAAAACAAATTTTAGAAATTATGGTCGCCTACGAATGGATACCAAATGCTATTACTGATGTATACATACATTTTCTCAATACAACAACCTCACAGGCAACTGTGTTGGTGTTCTTTTCAACTCACAGAATTCGAAGAATTCTTAGTTGATACGTGCTGACATGTTGCAAAATATTTTGATTTTGGTGTTTCTTTGGAAAAGCCGAAAAGTGAGTGTGATTCTCATTCATATGAGAATACTAGACACTTAAAGAGTTCGGTTTTTCGCTAAAAAGGCATCATTTCAAAAAGCTGAAAAGCCAATTGATAATTCCCTTCGCCGGGATGAAACCACAATATTGGTAGCGATCAGTAAAAATTTTGCAACACTGTCAGTTCGTTTTGAAAAACATTAATCTCTGTAACAGAAAGTAATGATGAAGCTTCAGCCATTGGGATAATACACAAGACTTAAAAACAATCAAACAAGCTGTTCTTTAATGTAAATGTCAAGGTCCAAGGTCAAACTTTTGTTTTTTAATTTTTATATATTCTGTTTATTACAACATTTTGTTGTAATTAAACTGATTAATATACATAAGGTAGAAAGCAAATTTCCTTTACAATTCCATTTGAAAAAAACTAGAAAATTTTTTTTGCAAGCACATCTACGATTTTTGGTATAGAAGTTAAGGAAAAAAATCTGGTTTCAAATCTGTTCGCGTTCACAAATTTGGCCGATGCGCGCAAAACTTATAGCGGTTTTTATTCTCTTATAAGGAAAAAATATTTAAAAATTTCTTATTTGTTGTATTGAGAAAATGTATGTATGCATCAGTAATAGCATTTGATATACATTCGTAGGTGCACCAAAATTTCCAAAATTTGTTTTCATTTTCGCGGAGAATCAAAAAGTTAAAAAAAATCTGGGGCAAATCTACATTATACTACCTCTAAATAAAATAAATTAAAAATAGGTATGGAATCTAGACAACGCGTAAAAAAATATGAAACCAAAATTATAAACATTGACTTTATAAATTGCAAATTACACTGTGCAACAAAATGGAGGTGAAAGTCTGGGGCACGGAAAATTCCTCTTGGGAAAGAAAGGCCTTGGAAATTATATTAAGAACCCCGAAGGACAGATCCGCCGTGAGTCGAACTTCCGCGTTATGGCGTGATGAAGTTTTTGCTAGAGATCCTGTAAGCCCTCGGGAATTAGCGTTATATCTTTGTTCACTGTTGCTTTAGCTTATTTTTGAGATGACATGTCTTCTGTCAAATCGAATGCGGATTATTTTCGTAGAGCACTTTGACCTTCTAACTCGCTTCCTTCAATGTCCTTTTCGTCCTTTATTTAAAGAGCCGCTATAAAAGTACCACCAAATTTCGTTTTCCAGCTTCGAAATGTTCTGCAAAAATGTTGCTCTGAAAATTTTAGGTACGGCTTCCATTGACAACTCAAAAATAAGCTAAAGCAAGAGTGAACAAAGATATAACGCTAATTCCCGAGGGCTTACAGGATCTCTAGCAAAAACTTCATCACGCCATAACGACGAACTTCGACTCACGGCGCACAGTGGTTCAGAACCGTTTTTTCCTGGTCAAAATGCTGTAACTTTTGAACGGATAGAGATATATTCATAATTGTTGTTGGCGTTTTTTTCCAGCAAATTTCTCATTTTGTTTAATTTGCTAGATGGCATTATTGACCTGTTTATCGATACAGAGTCGGCGAAAAAGGGAACTGATGAAGTTGTTTGGTGACAACTGAAACTATAGTATTCCCTACCCTTCGCCCGCAACTAATCAATTTCATATCCACTTTAAAATATTTTGTTGTTATTCAAACAATTGAATTACAACAAAATATGGACTCAAGCTGAAATAAACACAAAGATGTATATTCATAATTCTTTTTTATTAGACAGATAACACAATCAGCTTTCAGACGAATTATAAGCGGTCAAGTTCGGTCTGGTAGTTGCAGAGAAATTCAAGGTCAAAGTTAAACTTTTGAGTTTTTTAACTATTTTTCATCAAAATATGAGTGTTTTTATGGTTTTTATATCTTCCTATGTATTAAAGATGGTCAAACACCAACAAATAAACAAAATAATTACCAAAAAAACTTAAAAAAAAATCGAAAAAATTTCGAAATTTTTTTTTGTAAAAAAAATTTCATAAAATTTTGTACCCGAGGAAAAATAAAATAGATCATGTTGTGTAAACGCTACGGTAATTTACTAAAACGATTTTTAAAGGCCACAATCGTACCTACCTTACAAAAAAACAATGAACACAATAACTGTTATAGTTTCAGAGAAATAGCTTCGTCTTTCTCCAGAAATTTGCAAAAATGACGTATTTCCCAAAAATGGGGAAAATGCTCGTCTTTATGGGGCACGCCACGCCCACACCTTCCAATATTTGGGCCTAATTTTTTGGTTTCCTTAGTTTCAATATGTTTACTATCGAATCCCATATAGAAATTAAATATCTTTGACAAAACAAATTTTTGATTTTTGGCCAGGAAAATCGATTCCTGAACCATTGTGCGGCGCATCCGCTGTTTTTTGTTTGTTTTGTTTTGGTTGAAGTTTCAATCTCATTTGATTGTTTTTAAGTCTGAAGTATTACCCCAATGGTAATAAAATGTGACTTCGGACAAAGATCAATGCTACTTTGCTTACCTGACAAGACCGTGAATACGGCTTCGTAAGTGTTACGAACTCGCTTCGACATATTTTAACATATCACATTACATCCAATTTAGATTTTTCGGGTCTCCCACATAAATTTGAAAGCAACATGCTACGAATTCCTTTCGGTGTTAACCATTTATAACCGCCGCTATAAAAACAAAAACGTGTTAAATGAAAACAACAAACATAGATAGTTTATTGAATTGAGTATATATGCATATTAATACCCCAAATTAATATAAATAACCCCAAAAATTTAAATCATAACCACTGCAAATTCACGTGAGTTAAACATATTAGGAGATAAGAAAAGAAACATTGAAAACTATTAAATCAACAACAATCGCATGTATTGCAAGGAAATAAGTTCGTACACAAAAGCTTAAATTTTATTAGACAGCAACAAATCATTTTTTTATCATCTTAATTATTAATCATTCAACAACGAACGGAACGATGCTATGCAAATACTATAACAACAAATAACAGCAACAATTAACTATCGTTGTTAGTTAGTTATACATGTATCTCGTGCTATGAAAGTGATTAGCTTCAGCTTCCACAGCACACACAGGGTGTAAAACAACAACAATCTGCTATTAAGATATAAGAAAAAGATTTAAGCCAAAACTAACAAATTCCCCCACGATAAATATTTTTCACCTATTGTTTATTGTATGGGAAAAAATTGACAAAATTTCTTTTGTCGAAAAAAATGATACAGAGAAACCAAAATACAAAATATTTGAACAGCGTTTTAGTGATTCACATCTATTGTTTAAAGATTTTAAAAGCAGACTTGTGACCAATTGACTACTGTCTGAGGAGTGACTAGCAAACAGGTTAATATTTAAATTTGGGTAGTGACACCTAGTTAAATGATTGGTGTAATCAAAATTGGTATGGCTATTAGTTAATTCTATGTATATATTAAGTCATAATTATTTAAACGATTTGATTTCGAAAATCAAGAGTTGATTCATTTTTTGAAAATTATTAGAAATAATATTTCTTTTATAGCTTCTCCCTATAATTCTTCTTAGACAATAATTTTCACATTCTAATTTATTATGGCCACAAAGATAATGAATGAGGGATTATGTGAGTGAGGAGTGACTGAGCAAATATAAATGAATATGCATAAACGTTTACCATAAATCATGTAGCAACTTCCTCTCTCAACGATGAGTATGCAAAAATCTGTGGAATCCACTACCATCTACCCATCCATATATCAATCATTATAACTATAAAAATCACAATAAAAAATATTTATTATCGCATCTTGTTTTTATTATGAATTGGCTGTTTTCTTATCGCAATTGTCAATCTCTTTGATGAATGTAAATGTCATGTACCCAGGTTTTTTGTGTATTTTTAATAATACAAAACGTTACATCCGCACTATTTACCATATTTTACAATTGATTGCCAATTTTTTGTGTTTGTTTAACAATAGGTAAACTATTAACATAGTTTCTGGTGTTAATTTCAGGGGTTACCCCTACTTGTCACATGCGAAAAATCAAAATGTCTGGCTTATTTTGAAGTACAAGTAAAATGTTCGATGGGAACAAAATTGGCTGAGATATGAACGTTGGAAGGGAAAAATTCATTGTGATTTTCATGTAACATAGAAATTTTAAACGCGTGTTGCTCGAAATGGATGTTTTGAAGTCGGTGTCCATTTTAGCTCGGCTTATTGATTATCAAATATTTTTGTGGAATTTTTAAGTAGATCAAAATGTTGTCGAGTTTAATGATTGAAGATATTTTTGCAAGTGAAGAAGAAAAGACGAAGATTCGAACCCATACAACCACCATTATGTGACCTGGTTTCGCTGTTGGTAGCAGCTCATCGGACATATCGGCGGAGGAGTGGGTTCTCAGTCATCGAACTTGTTATTTCTCACATGAAAGTTCGATGACAGAGAAGCTAAAATCGGGCTATAGGGGCTATACCAACACATGGACGCACGTTAACAATTTTTAGTGGTGAAGTTTTGCGAACACTCGGAACTTCAAATGTTAAGTTACAGGTAGTTCGGTCAAAAAATTACGCAAAAATTCTCAAAAAAACCTAAAATCGGGAGGTATGGTTATATGGAGGCTATACCAAAACAAAGACGAGTGTTGACAATTTTTGCTTCAAAAGTTTTGTGACCACTGGGAACCTCTGGGATGTTTGTGGAATAAACAAAAATTCATTGACCTATTGAACTGGTAGAGGTGAAACAGGTCCGCAGACATTACCCGTCCAGAAGAATTCCATGTTTCACTTTACAGGGTTTGGACATGTTTCAGAATCGCACGTATGACTGACGAGGATCCGCAAAGCGATCACCTTGTGGTAGATGGAAGACATTCATCTAGCGATTAATCCAAGGAACAAATGTTCCCCTTTTCTACCGATACCTCTATGCATTATTACTTATTGTAGAGTAGCTCTGTATATCGCATTCTTCTCTTCGGTAGTAGCACGATACTCCTGGCCATACCTTGGTGGAGGTCTCTGGTATCAAAGTATAGATTTTGAGGCATGTATGCATGAAGTGGGCATACCATACCACTGTGTTGATATGCTATCGGAACGAAGCGTGCTTTCGTTAAGCAACAGGATGGTTGAGTGGAGAATGTTATGGTTATCTGTTGTGATTGCAGCTTAACTATCTCCAACTCTGGGTTGTGTCTGTTCGCACTTTATTTACTACGTTTAATCGGGTAATTACTAGGGTTATGACTTTTTTATAACCTCTTATCCCTGTATAATAGCGTGACGAGTTTCTACATATGATTACATAAAATCTTAATTATAAAGTGGAATCGATAAAAAAAGCTTCCGCACAAAAAGCTTTTAAAGTTTTTATTTTTCAAATCTTTTGACTATTTTTTCAAGTCACTATAAACATATATTTAACGGAAAACAAGGGATAGGGATACACGACATAACCGAAATGACATAACAGTTGGTTACTCACTATTTTATAGTCGTATTATAACATATATATCATTTTATATTATATTATATATACGTAACATTATTTAATCTATATATATAAAAAAGGATGATGTTAGTTACTACGCTTATAACTCAAGAACGGCTGAACAGATTTGGACAATTCGCAGCAAATCGGAATGGTCTCATGGCAGAAAAGGATAAAACCTAAAAAAATCGCGAATATTTGCGAAAAATTTGCAAAAATATTTTTTCAATAAAGTAAAATTTTCCACAAATTTCTATCGAGCTTCGCGTTTGGAGTAAATCTTGGCACATATTTGGACAGTTTTTGGCAAAAATTGTATTTGCACCTACTGTGAGGGTCCATTGTACGCCTCTGTTTTGTCAATTTTTGAAAGTTGTATAGAAATTTTTATTCACAATCAAATCGATTTTATTAATTTTCTCGTTTAGAGTTAAGCTTAATGATCTGAAATTATTTGCAAGTGAAAAAGGAAAGCCATGGACTCGAACCCACATAGTCACCAAATTACGTTACCTGGTTTCATTGGTGGTAAAGCAAATCTTCGGACGTATCGACTATGTAATGGCTTCTCTGTCCTAGAACTTATCGTTTTTCAAATGCAAATGTGTTTTTATACATTAACGGATATTTGGCCGTTGAAATGTATTTTCTTCACAACAACCGCTTTTGCGATGCCTTTGAAGTTATGAGTTTTGGCTTTGAACGCTAACACGCCGTGACAACATTTTTTTGATATGTTTTCAAGGACGTGGGTTCAAATCCCAGCCGGGCTCAGTCTATTTTTTATTTTTTGAAATTTTGCCTGTTAGGGCGAAGATCATTTTTTTTTTAATGATTTTATTAATTTTCTCGTTTAGAGTTAAGCTTGATGATCTGAAATTATTTGCAAGTGAAAAAGGAAAGCCATGGACTCGAACCCACATAGTCACCAAATTACGTTACCTGGTTTCATTGGTGGTAAAGCAAATCTTCGGACGTATCGACTATGTAATGGCTTCTCTGTCCTAGAACTTATCGTTTTTCAAATGCAAATGTGTTTTTATACATTAACGGATATTTGGCCGTTGAAATGTATTTTCTTCACAACAACCGCTTTTTGCGATGCCTTTGAAGTTATGAGTTTTGGCTTTGAACGCTAACACGCCGTGACAACATTTTTTTGATATGTTTTCAAGGACGTGGGTTCAAATCCCAGCCGGGCTCAGTCTATTTTTTATTTTTTGAAATTTTGCCTGTTAGGGCGAAGATCATTTTTTTTTTTTAATGATTTTATTAATTTTCTCGTTTAGAGTTAAGCTTGATGATCTGAAATTATTTGCAAGTGAAAAAGGAAAGCCATGGACTCGAACCCACATAGTCACCAAATTACGTTACCTGGTTTCATTGGTGGTAAAGCAAATCTTCGGACGTATCGACTATGTAATGGCTTCTCTGTCCTAGAACTTATCGTTTTTCAAATGCAAATGTGTTTTTATACATTAACGGATATTTGGCCGTTGAAATGTATTTTCTTCACAACAACCGCTTTTTGCGATGCCTTTGAAGTTATGAGTTTTGGCTTTGAACGCTAACACGCCGTGACAACATTTTTTTGATATGTTTTCAAGGACGTGGGTTCAAATCCCAGCCGGGCTCAGCCTATTTTTTATTTTTTGAAATTTTGCCTGTTAGGGCGAAGATCATTTTTTTTTAATGATTTTATTAATTTTCTCGTTTAGAGTTAAGCTTGATGATCTGAAATTATTTGCAAGTGAAAAAGGTTTTCATTTATTTTCAAGCGTCTTTTTAGGAAATTAACAGCGAAAAATGGTTAAAAGGAGAGGGCTTAGTTTAGAGTTTGTAAAGATTAGTGGTAGTTTCGGTCAGATACCGATTAAAAAGACTAAGATGTGGTTTCCACAGTTTTGAGGAAAAATGTACAAATCCACAAAATTGGTGGGTTAATTGAAACATCAAGAGCTCCGAGGTAATTTCATTGGAAGTGAAGTTGCGGCATATATGTTTACTCTGTCATGATACAAAAAAAAAAGATGCCCCCACTGTAAAAGGAGTATGAATTCAATCAATTTAGTTCCCGCAGAGCTGGAAGGCAATTACAAACGGCCAAATACATACATACAAACATACATATCGTCACCATAAATGGCATTTCGGAAAATGGGATAATATTGCAGATTTTGTTGTAATGGAGGATCTCAAAACTAAGCAATTCAGCGGTTTTGGTTTCACTACTTATTCCCCTTCGTATATAATCGATAATATCCCATGTACTCGCCTTCATAAGATTATTATTCCGTAAAACAGCTTTTAATTTTATAACGTTTTTTGCTTCTCCTGTAAAGTTTGGGTTTTGTCTTCGGCCACTTATGGTGAGGATATGTTCATTGGTACTGTTGGTACACTGTATGTAAGTCATTCGAAAAAAGGATAATATTC
Organism: Musca autumnalis; assembly: GCF_047663935.1. NCBI lineage: Eukaryota > Metazoa > Arthropoda > Insecta > Diptera > Muscidae > Musca > Musca autumnalis. The sequence goes on along the minus strand of NW_027411866.1, from coordinate 186,994,916 downwards.
AAAATTGGAAAAAAAAACAATAAATCGGAGGTACTGGAGATTTTTTGGTCGAATTATCTGACAAATATTCTTTATCGGCGACATAAGTAGGTAAATACTTATTAATCGTTAATTAGTTTGTGATATTAATTTGACTATGTTATTTACATCGTAATTAAATATAGGGTGACCAAGTAATCGACAACAGTCACGTGTTAGTGTGACAAGACTTCAAGCATCCGAAACACACAAAGAACGGCAACTAATAGAATAGCTCTCTCCATGTTACCAGAGCCATTGCATCTAATACCGAATTTGCAGTGCAAGTAGAATTCGGGAGATCACATTAAATAGAGAAGTCAGAAAAAATAAGTAAAAAGCGTTAAGTTCGGCCGGGCCGAACTTTTTATACCCTCCACCATAAAATATTCTGAACTAAAACGGAATAATTATATTCTTTCCTGTCCACAATTTTAGACGAAGGTATTTTGTGACCTCCTATACCTAAGTAAGGTAAAAAACATAAAAAATGTATTCAATCGGTAAGGAACCTTATATGGGGTTATATCAAAGTGAAAATCGGGAGGTAGAGTTATATAGGGGGCTATACCTAAGCATAGACCTATGTTGACAGTTTTTGGTGGAGATATATTGTGATTACTAGAAACCTCAACGGTCAAATTACAGGTAGTTCGATCAAAAAATTTAGATAAAATACTCAAAATACCAAAAATCGGGAGGTACCGCTATATGGGGGCTATACCAAAACATGGACCTTTACTGTTTTTAGTGGATATACTTTGGGAACCACTGGTGGAGATCTTTTGTGATTACTAGGAACCTCAACTGTCAAATTACAGGTAGTTCGGTTAAAAATTTTAGCTAATATCCTCAAAATACCGATAATCGGGAGGTACCGTTATATGGAGGCTATACCAAAACATGGACCTATGTTGACAGTTTTTGGTGGAGATGTTTTGTGACCGCTGGGAACCCCAAACGTGAAATTACAGGTAGTTCGGTCAAAAAATGTAGTTAAAATCCCCAAAATACCAAAAATCGGGAGGTAGCGTTATATCAAAGTGTTCCGATATAACCCATCTTGGAACTTGACCTGCCTATGGAAAAAAAGACGCTCTGGTGCAAAAATATAGCGCTCTAGCTCAATTATAGCGAACGCTAGAGTGATTACAACAGGCAGACAGACGGTCATGGCTAGATCGTCTTAGAATTTTATCCTGATCAAAAATATATGTGCAAATGATTAGTTCGATGTGTTACAAACAGAAAAACAAACTAAATATACCCTCCATACTATGGTGGAGGGTAAAAAAACAGACGAAGTTTGTTACCTGATAACGATCGGATCAAAATGGGTAAATAGGTTAATTGATTAAAACGCAAATTTAAATAAGCACTATATTCAGCATTAAATTCATATTCAATTGCTTGAGTGAAATATCGTGTTCAGTGGTGGAAACAAGAATTGCAGAAAACCATAGATTATGAAACGAGTAGGGCGTTATGATATTATTTTGCTTCAACTGCGCTACCAAATATTTTTATTTACATAGCAAAACGTGTTATTTGCTTAAAAAATATATCTTAGTCCCGATTTAGAGTTACCTAATTTTTTTCGCGGCTATTGTCAGTTTATAGTAGAGAGAGTCGAGGAAAATAGAAACACTTTGCCTCTCAGTACCTTCTCTCTTCGTCAAACTGAAAATTGTCGAAAGTACAATTGTCTAATGTGCATCTGCTTCAAAGATCGTCCTAAACAGTTCAAAACAAAGAAATATTTGCCATTGAACAAGGTGATAGCAATAATAGTATTATAGGTTTGAACCAAAGCCATAAAGTTATGTACCTAACAAACTGCGAGACGAAGTTCGCCGGGTCCCATAGTATATCATAAATTTTAAAAATGGTTTGTGCGGGACCTTTTTCAATACTTATGTAAAATAAAAACAAGTAAGCAAAGGCTATAGTCAGACGGGGCCGACCATGTGATACCCTACACCACAACCTGTAGGAATTAGCTATGTGCAACAGCCTTGCACGCTGAATGTCCGGGTTCGATTCCCATCAAATTGTCTACGGTGGCACAATATCCCGTAGTAATGTTGGTGATATTTCCTGAGTATTTCAGACATGAAAAACGTCTCTACAAGTGGCAACTTAACACGCCGTTCGGACTCGGCGATAAAAACTAGGTCACATATAAAAAACATCTATGAATCCATTGATATAAGAGAAACCCCCTTTTCTTTACTGGGATGTTTGTGGAAAAATATATGTATAATTTATCATTTCTAATTCATTTCCTTTTGGAATACACCTAAAATAAATACATATATATACCACGCAATTTGGTATATTTGTTAATTGGGAAAATTGCGAGTTTATTGAAGATCTATCGTCCAAAATTGTGCACTTGTACCTCACATATGCCTAGAAAATAGTTCATTGTGGGCATATATTGTGATATCTATAATATATTTTATACCGGTAGAAATAACTAACAATGAATAGGAATTCAAAAATTTTGCATGCAAACAAATTTATAAATCCCAAATTTATTCATATTCAAGTACACAGCAAAGAAGATAGTATAAGTCAGCTTCGCTAACGGTGATATACCCTCAGCCTCTGCCGTATAAAAATATTTTTATTTTGTAACACGAATTTGCTTCAAAATACGTGGAATCTGTAGGTATCGTAATATGGGGCTATACCAAATCAATTTTAGTAAACTAAATTCTGAGTTTTGGAAATATTTGAGAATTATTTTTTCAGATTTGTAATTTTAGTTAGAGCTGGCAGGGGTTTTTGGAACTTCTGGACTATTATCTCAGGAAGTATGACTTACCCAGGGAAAGGGACCAGAATAGGGACCGTAAAAATAACCTTCTCCAAAAAAATAATAATAATCAAATAGATCCGATACGGGTCCTCCAACTGCACTTTTCCCAAATTTTGTGTGGGAGGTACTCGAAGGACGGACCGATATAGTCCATATTCCTACCAGACACATGACTGGATGAAATAATACGATGTGTAAAGTTTCGACCAATCAGAAAATCCCCTTGAGAGTTAACTTGCGGATTTGCGGCGCAAGTACAATCTGCTGAAAAAAAATCAAAACGAGTCGAGAGGACTCTTAAATTTCCCGTTTCCGAATTTTGTGTGGGAGGTACCCTAAGGACCGATATAGTCTTATCCGATCTATAACTGGAAGGAATAATAATACATGGAAAGTTTGGAGCAAATCGATTCCTCACTTCGCCAGTTATCGTTCCCACAATTTTTCGAAAACATTTTTGACATTTTTTGGGGGAAGTGTGGACCGACATAGCCTACATTCGAACTTAAACAAAGTTTGGGCAAAATATTACGAAGTATAAAATTTGGTTCTAATCGGTAGATCCGTACGAGAGTTATCGTGCGCACCAGCCAGCTAGACATTAAAAGAGACAGATGAACGGACAGCGCTAAATAGACTCCAAATTGTCTGAAACGAATATACTTGGGGTCTAAAACCAATATTTCGATGAGACACATCTTTGGTCTATTTTGTTAGTATCCCCTTTACCCTAAATCCTGAGGTATAAAATAGGTGGCGAGGCGACCTCATGCTGCAATATTTGCATTAAAATCCAATTTGACAACTGAACTGAAAATTTCTCTGTCATGATAGAGACAATTTGTAGCATGGGAGGAAATTGTGGTTCTCTACACAAAACACATTACATAACAGGCAGTAGGTGCGTTATCTAGCAGACAAATTATTGCAGTTTGCATCAGGGGAAAGATCAGTAGTTATTTTTCCATATGTAGGCTACTTTGCCAGTATATGCCCTCCAGAAATGAAAATATGGACCAACAAAAAAATTTGTATATTTTCATCCAAAGGTAATGGTCTATGTCAACCGCCAAATAATATCAGATCATCATGCAAAATCATAGGCATTTTCTTCAACCTAAACTCTTACGTCGTCCAAAATTTCGTGACTAGTGAGCTATAATTGCGACCTCTAGCGGGTTTATGATTACACTACAAACAAAAAACTGGATATATTAGGCTGTAACTCTGTTATCTGATCACGTACATCAACATAATTAACATAAATTGAATGGTCAAGAGATCGTCTTCCAAATATTACTCACGAGTGGGGAATGTGTCTTTCAGGAACAAAGATATAAGCTGTTTATTAAAAATTTTCACAATTTTCACACAAAAGTTGTGGTTCATTTAACCCTCTAAATATTATCTGATCGCCATCTCAACTTGCAAGCTTCTTCTTTGTCATATACTCTTACTTTATTTAAAATTTCGAGGCGATCGGACTATTATTGCGACCTACAGAGCAGCTACAAAATCGGATAAAAATTATGTTTTTGGTCCATTTCACCCGCTAAATATTTCACGATCATCACCAATTAAAATAGCGATCTATTCTGATGTGAAACCGACCCCCGTACCAAATTTCGTGACGATCGGTCCATGATTGCGGCCTGGAGTTTGATTACAATTTATAATGGACAGACGGACACACGGACGGACGGACGGACACACATCTCAAAATCGCTTTATCTCGCCGAGATATGAAGATTGGTATACCACATTGGGGGTCTTCGACGAATATTTCGCGGTGTTACATGAATTTTTCCCAAAACAAACTTATAATACCCTTTCCACATAGTGGTGTAGGGTATAATTATTTTAGTCATTAATAGGCAGATGGTCATTCATTCGTGCAACAGGAAATACTATTTGAGAATTTTTTTCATAACATAAAATTTAAAAAAATCAAAGTGGTTTGTGCGGAACCCTTTTTGATAATAAAATGGAATTAATGTTATTTCAAGCATTAGTAGGCAAAAGTTGATTTATTCTCACTACAGGAAATCATTTTTGAAAAAAAATGTCAAAAAGTCATAACCCTTGTAATTACCTTTGCTGCAACCAGAAAGCGATCCAAGGTTATGTTTGTTTCTCGGGTCGATCGCACATCCAACACGCTAGATGGATGCCTTCCATCTACCACAACGTAATAGCTTTGCGGATAGTACAGTTGTGTGTGTAATATCTCCGGAACTGTATATCATCTACCAGTTCGGTATGTCAATAATTCCGATCATTAATTACCCCAAAGTCCAGGGGGTCACATTCTACAGCTTTTATTGTAACAAAGTGTATCCTCATGTCTTCAGTGGATCACTTACATAAGAACGCTAAGTTCTTGCAGATGCGTCGGCGTAACACGATGTTGTCGACACAGTATGTGCAAGGGTGCTATAGGCAAAACCATCCGAATCACCCGCCTAGGAGATCAGCCATCCGTGACAATGGAAGAGCAACAGCTGCCTGGACAAACGAGAGTTGTATTGGTAGAACTCAGATATGGTTGGTGCATCCGCCTCAATTCCTGATGAGGCAAGATGTTATGTGCCCGTCATGCAATAACAGTCAGAAAGATACTTCGGACCCCATGAATTTTCCAACTGTTGGGCCAAAGATATTCTCCGTTCCAATTTCGTTTGTAACGCATTGAAATAATCATTTACGATCCTATAAATTATACGTATACATATATTCTTGGTCAGGTTAAACTTGCAAGACGATCTAGCCATGCCCGTACTTCACGATTTTAGGTATTTTGAGTTTTTTAGCTATATTTTTTTTACCAAACTAGCAGCAATTTCACAATTAAGGCTCCCAGAGGTGACAAAACTTTTGAAGCAAAAATAGTCAACAATCGTCCATGTTTTGACATAGCCCCCATATAACGGAACTACCTGTAATTTAACATTTGATGTTCCCAGTGGTCACAAACAATTTTTCCCAACAAATTGTCAACGAGGGTCCATGTTTTGCCGCCATATAAAGGTACCTCTCGATTTTACGTATTTTGAGAATTAGTGCTACATTTTGTACCGAATTGCATGTAATTTGGCAGTGGTCACAAAACTTCTGCTCCAAACATTTTCAAGATAGGTGCATATTTTGGTATTGTCCCCATAAAACTGTACTGTTAGGTTCCCAGTAGTAAAAAAACTTCTCCACCTAAAATTGTGGGCATTGATACTTTCGTAACAATAAGAAAACTAATTATTGCACATACACGCAGAAAAATATATGTTAGAAATATGTTTGGATCCAAACAAATATTTGTTTGGGACTGATTGCAAACAAATATATGTTTAGATCCAAACATAATTTGTTTGTGTCAAAACAAATATATGTTTGCAACATTTTGTAACATATCTCAAATTTATTTGTTTGGGTACCAACATATTTTTTATGGGTGGAGAGAGAATTTTTGTCAAAGAGAGTAACAACAGGGCTCTCGCGGCTGCGGAATGCTGTTTTATAATAAAGAGCTGTGTGTATGGTGTAATAGGAGCCGCAGAATCTTTGGTGGTGTATATGCGAATGAAGAGGAAAAGAAAAAATTATATTAATTATGTTGTTCTTTTTTCTTCAGTTTTCTAAACACAATCGTTGAGTAAAAGCGGTGAAGTCAGTGAATAAATCAGTGTTTTGTCTTTTCTTAAAGAAATGGTGCTTTTTAGTAAATTAAATGACCAATACCAACAAAAAGGTGAATGGAAATATTTTATTGGACAAGGAATATTGGTAATTACATCAATACATTTTTCATATACATACATATGTATATTTGAAATACGGATGTACCTACTTATTACATTATATAATCATTTGATTCCAGATGCCGATTTCCCGCTGATGATTTCAACTTTGAGGAAAATGTGTTTTATTTCACAATTAAGGAGAAGCGTTCATCGATGTTTCTATATAATTTTTTTCTTTTTAAATGTGCGACTTTTTATGAATTATTTCATTCTATTTTTCTTTTATTAAAGTCTGTTATGTATTTCTTTTGAATTTTTTATGTATGTACCTATGTGTCTGTTGTTGCTTTTTCTTTTTTCTATGCCTTTCAATAAACCACCACCATTTCTAAATGTGTGTATATGTTTGAGATACATATTTCAATGTGTTTCACATTGAAATTTACGCTCCCTTGCTCGCAGAAAGCGCCTACTGGTGCAGGTTTTTTTTGTGGCTTTTGAGTTTGTATTTGTTTGCACCCAAACAAATATTTATTTGCACCAAACATATAAATTGTTTGCACACAAACATATATTTGTTTGCAGGACACAAACACATGTTCTGTTTGGGACTTATTGCAAACAAATATATGTTTGCTGCAAAATATGTTTGGGACATATCGCTCATTTACTCAAAGACACATTTCAAAAAATCCAGTTTCGAGAAAAACGCGTTTTAAGTTCGCGATTGGAATTTGACATCCGAACTTAAAAAGATTATTACAGAAAAACTACTTGGACCATATTTTGCAAACAGCTAGCCAGATATCAGTGCTAAATTTCTCTGCAAGATCAAGCATGATTTGAATTGTTTTAGTGCTTTATAAACTCAAAAAACTGTTGTGTTGAATTATACGAAGCTCGTAGTAAATGAGCTGTAATTCGTTGAGTTTTAGAGATATCAGCATGAAAATTTGACACAAGATAAAGTAGAAGTTGTAGAAAAAATAGAAATTGCTAACTCAGAAATCCCATTTTTTGATTTATGCCACTCTTTGAGTAAATGAGCGATATGTTAAAGATGCGTTTTTTTCCTCCGTGTAAGTTAAGAATATTCCATGGTGAAGGGTATTAAAAGTTCGGCCTGTCCGAACTTATCGATTTGTTAACTACTTCATAGTAGGTGTTAAATGCAGTTGATCAGGTGACCTTACGTGACAAGAAGGAAGGACCTATCAGTCCTGGGCTTTGTTATGTTAAGGCCGGCCAGGACCATAACTGGTGTCTTTCATTCTCTTCTTTTATGGTTAATCTTCTTTAAAGTCAATATATTCCATAGAAAAATCAGGATAAGTTTATTTTTATACCCTCAGCATTCATGCTAACGAGGGTATATACACTTTCATACGGGCAAAATGTGCCTCATCGAAATAATGGTTTTAGACCCCAAGTATGTTTGGACGAAATGTGTTTCAGACAATTTGGAGTTGATTTAGCCATGTCCGTCCGTCTGTCTGGCTGGTGCGCACGATAACTCTCGAACGGAGCAACCGATTCGGTTCAAAATTTGGCTTTCGTAATATTTTGCCCAAACTTAGTTTAAGTTCGAAGATGGGTTCGAAAATGTTCGGAAAATTTCTGCACACTCAATCGGTCCACTCCTTCGGGTACCTCTCACACAAAATTCCGGAAAAGTTCAGTTTAGGACCTGCTCTCGAATCGTTTTGATTTTTGTTGCAACAACTTGTATTCACTGCGCCCCATACGACGGTACAAGTTTCATCAGGGGCAAGTCCATACTTCCAGAGAAAATAGCCTGAAAGGTGCAAAAAAAACCCTATGACACCGTGTGTAGCGGTTGAAGCGCAACATAAATCTCGAACGGATCTGTCAATTGGGTCCAAAATTTGGCCTTCGTAATGTTTTGTTCAAACATAGTTTAAGTTCGAAGATAAATCATGTCGGTCCACTCCTTCAGGTACCTCCCTCACAAAAATTCAAAACCCTTCGGAAAGAATATGCGCACGATAACTCTTGAAGGGAGCGACTGATGTAATCCATACTGTGCACATCCTAATATATCTACCAGATATAGATCAGGTTCGAATATGGACTATATTTGTGCACTCCTTTGGGTACCTCCCACACAAAATTTCGGATAAGTTCACTTAAAGACATGCTCTCGAATCACTTTGATTTTTGTTGAAGCGATTTGCATTCGCTACCTCCATTACGACGGTAAAAGTTTTTTCAGGAGTAGGTCCATATTTCTTGGGAAAACATACCGAAAGGTGTAAAATGCCCTATGACACCATATGTGGCTCTCGAACTGTTCTACCGATTTGGTGCAACATTTGGTCTTCGTCATATTTTATCCAAACTTAGTTCCATGGGGCAATACCGGTCCCCAACTTCCGGTACTTCTCCCTAATATTTAAAAAATTTCACTAAAATGTTAGGACGATATCACTTGAATGGTGAAACCAATTTGGACAAAACTTTGGATCTCCTAATATTTTGTCAAAATTTAGTTTAACTTCTAAAATGGCCCATATCGGTCCTCCCTAAGGGTACCTCCCCCACAAAAGTTCAACATTTGTGTTAATTCCTAATCCACATTTTTGTCGGCAAGTTCAATTGTTAAAAAAGGACCACAAAATTCTGAAGAGACGCTAAATACATTCTATCTGTCCGTAGATGAAAGTTTCAATTCACATTGGCTGAGGGTATACCTCTGTCGGCAAAGCCGACTGACACGTTTTTACTTGTTTCTTTATAATTTACTGATTTTTTATTTTGGCTCCTAGTGAATCCTTTAAAAAGTTATCGCAAACGATCACTCTTTCGCCATACACAAGTTACTTCAGAAGCCATAAAAATTGCAATTATATTTGTTTGTAAACAAAATATCGGATGGCAACAATGTTTCTCAACATTTAAACATCAAGAATCAATCTACTACAACCCATCCCGACGCCCAGCATCATTATCGAATATCATGATTAGCATAACAAAAACTAGAGAAATTTTTTTCAGAGACTCTGTTTCGATTTTTTGATTAGAAATAGCCAAAGCAGTGCATGAATGCAAAACAGTTTGTATCCATCCGTCCATCATCTTAGAACGTTGTTCGGATTTCAGTGTGTTCGAACGGGTTGTTTGTATTGTAAAAACACACACAAACAACAGCTTCAAGCAAAAAAAAATTGAAAAAAAATATTAACGAAAAATAAACAAAAAATTCAAATTAAACTAAACAAAGAAATTATTAGTTAAACAAAAGTGTTTAAAAAAAATTAAATAAATGATGTGGAAATTCAAATTCATAATAACTGTGATTATATTGTCGTTAATAAAAAGTTCTACGACAGCACAGGATGTAGTCACAACAACGGGAAGTTCAAATTTTACCAATAAATTACAAACGGAAATTGAAGAAAGACGAAGGGAAAACGAGAATGAAAATTCACCAATAACTGAAATTCCCTCAGCAATAATGACTACAACAATAGCAACAGTACTTAATGTAACACAAGAAACCACTACAACAGCAGCAGCAATAGCAACAACGGAGACTAGTAATAAAATTGAGCTAATAACTGATGCTCCTGTTCTATTAACAGGCAAGGAGACGACAATGAAGACAGTAACCATTGCCACAACCACACACCCAAATCCTGCTACCAAAGAAGATATTCTTACTTTAAATACCACCTCCTCTACCTCCGCCTCCACCACCACAACAGAATCGCCAACAAGTTCAACTTCTTCATCATCATCACGCAATGTTACTGCGACCTCTGCCGATCCATATTGTCAACCCTCACTGTGTGAGTTATACAACGGCAGCCACACACAAGTGTTGCCACACGTTGCCTGCCACAATACAGGGCACTTTGCTACAAACTGCGGTTCCCAACCACACCTGCTGCACATGAGCGAGCGACGTCGTAATCTCATTTTGGCTTTGCATAATTTGGCACGTTCCCGCATAGCATCGGGTCAAGTGGCCGGTTACAAACCAGCCTCGCACATGCCACAAATTAAATGGGACACCGAACTGGAGCATTTGGCCACGTTACACGTGCAACGTTGCAGCTTTAGTCACGACCTGTGCCGCAATACACCCCGCTTTCCCTACAGTGGTCAGAATATTGGTTACTATTGGATAAGACGTGAAATCAAGTCGCATTCACGTCGCATGAAAAACTTTATTGTCAATTGGTTTAAGGAACACATCGATGCCGATCAATCATTCATTGATGCGTATCATTTGCATCCAAAGGGGTAAGTGGGTGAAAAAAGTAAAATGATATTGGCCTACACTGAAATGAGGTCACACATTCTGCAATGTGAAGTTTGTTCTCCCTTTTAAAATCAAAAGAAATAGTGAAAATGAAAACAAAAAAGAAAAAGCTATCAATACCCAGAAACTCAAAGCCTAACAATTTATATTCTTATTCAAATTAGAATAAAGTTCAAGTTCTTTGAGTTTCCGAATTTTAGTGCTGTTCTTTTGAAACTCTTTCACACCTTAGTTTTGTATAATTTATACACATTAAATTTAACGCTTAGCATATTATCAACAAATTCTAATGTTAAGTGAATCAAAAGTGATTTTTATGGCAAATAAATCAACTGTCGATTTATTTAAATTTATATTCAAATACTTTCTTTTATAACAAAAATTTAACCCAATTCTATGAATGAAAAATATAAATGAGTAGAAAATACGGTTGATCCGAAACGGTGTCGTTATGAAGTTGCAAAATATCGTATAATATTTTGTTGTTGTGATGTTCGCATATTTTTGTCTGTGTCCAGATTCAAAAATTCCGCAACCTAAACTGGTTCATAGTATGTTGTTGCTTGCTGCGCCGGATCATATAGAGGCGTGTCTCCACCTTCTTCGTCGTCTTCGGAATACGAGACACCCTCGCAGACTCCCTACAACAAACGCAGCATCTAATACCACATGTAGTTGTTCAGTGCACCGAAAATGCATCGTTCGTGCAATTCAATTGCAACGGTCTCCGCAAAAATGCAGAGAAATTGTAAATTGTATAAGTCGGAGAAACGTCATGATCGTTGCAATGGGTACAACGTTTTGTGGAAGGATCGTTCAAGAAGTGGAGGAAGAGAACATGCCACTCTTATACACCAGTCTGTACAGTGTATACCAATCTCACTTCAGCAACAGTATGAAGGGTGAAGAGGAGTATACTCCGCCGTATAAGAGCCGTCTCATCCAAAGAAGTACCACCACAAATTACGATGGTCGATGTTGCAGATATCATACACAACGCGCAATAATGCAAAGCGTTGGGCCCACGTGGAATCTCCTCGGCAGCGAGTTCTTTCATACCGTGTTGACCCAAAACCAAATGTTTCCCTTGAACATATAGAACGATTGTGTCCTGATTCCGACCACTAGGTTGGGTTAGGTTGAGAAGAGGAGCGATATACAAATCGCCACATGTTCGTACCATTAACTACCACAAAATAAGTGTAACGTTCGATATCATGTTTAGTAGTCCGCGCAAGCCACTGCTATTTGCGATAAGATCAGAATTAGGAACATGGTCCTCAAGTCGCTGGTCAGCAGCACAAAGACGGTTTGATTCCTTATAAAGCAGTAGGTCGGTCTGTGTTAATCAATGTGACGCCAGTGCAAATGGTGGAGCTACGCACTGGAAGAATATTCAAACCCGCCAGGATGCCGCGCTGAGGACTGCAACTGTGTGCCTCCTTATGACAACAGTGGACCATCTTTATGAAGAGACGAACATCTGACCGGTGTTATCGCCTGTCACACTCTTGTGGACTTCCCAGGCACATTAGGAGAGATCTTCATAATCTAGGGAGTGGTCCAATGGCACAAACGAGAACCTCTAGATCAACGAACTCAAGCTTGAATAGCATTGCCATCACATCAGAATAACGCTAGCTGCTAATGCAAACACAAATGGTTTGAACACAATTAAGGTCCGTACTATCTAACCGCCTCAATTCATATTATTTATACTCGAATATGGTCTGGGACCGTAGGAACGATCTTCATAATCTAGAGGGTGATCCAAAGGTGCAAACTGGAATCTCTAGATCAAGGAGCCTATCAGACAGTATTCGATGGGAATCACATTGATGGAATTGTGCAGTTAGTTCAAGAGTGTAATGTGAATTCCGTATTCAGAGACCACGCCATCTATCGCAACATAAAAACGCCACCTGCCAAGGCAAACATGAGTGGTTTTAGCTCTACTAAGATTCGGACGGTGTAGCCTTCTCAATTTGTATTGGATCCGAATTGACGGCACCATACACAACACATGCCCTGTATGTGACCTGGGACCGCACGATACGCTGTATCTGTTTAACTGACCAGCTACACCCCCTCACCTGTTTCCCAGACGCATTTAGTTTAGGTTACCAGAACCAGATAACAGAAACAACATCATAGCCCATTTTAAGGCAGAACCTAATTTTAGGAGCTATTTCTTTCGTTAGCTAGCGGATTAGTTCAATCTAATCCTCTCGAATAAATTTCATTTTTTGTAGCAACTTGCATTCTCTGTCTATATTACGAAGATAAACGTTTTTAGGGCAAAATCCATACTTCTTGAGAAAACAGTCCGAAAGGTTTAAAACCCCCTTATGGCACCATATGTAGTGGCTGGAGATCACGATAACTCTCGAACTGATCAAACGAACTGGTCCAAAATTTCGCCTTCGTCATTTTTTGTCCAAACTTAGTTTCAGTTCGAAAATGGTTAATACCGGTTCACAACTTCCGGTATGCAGGATATCTCTTGAACGTTGAAACCAATTTGGTCCAAACTTTGGATCTCCTAATATTTTGCCAAATTTTATTTTGGGTCTGTTCGAATATCCTTTGGAAATATATACCGATGCAATTCGCTGTGGTTCAGTTTAAAATGATATTATGTTTTCCGTGGACAAGTCCATGTTTCCTGGCATAATGGTCTTAAAGCTATACGATGACCCACTGAAATGACTACACACAGAAAAAACCTCTCTCGCCTTACACACTAAAGGTCGTGGGTTCGATTCCCCGGCCAGGCAACATCAAAAATTTCAACGGTGGCAAAATACCCCTCAGTAATGCTGGCGACATTTCCTGAGTATTTCAGCCATGTAAAACTTCTCTACTAGTGGTGTCTTAGGACACGCCGTTCGGACTCGACTATAAACAGTAGGTCCCTTATCATTGAGCTAATATGAATCGGGGTGCACTCATTGATATGAGAGAAGTCTCCCTTGTCCCGTATGGGATGTTTGTGGAACAATTATTATAACATATGCCCCAAACCTATTTCGCAGCAAACATATATTTGTTTGCAAGCAGTCCCAAACATAGCATATGTTTGGGACCTGCAAACAAATATATGTTTGGGTGCAAACAAATTATATGTTTGGGTGCAAACAACTTATATGTTTGGGTCCAAAAAAATGATATGTTTGAATTCAATCAAATTATATGTTTGGGTGCTAACAAATTATATGCTTGGGTGCAAACAAATCAAACCCATAAGCCACAAAAAAACAAACACATGCACCAGTGGGCGCTTTCTGAGAGCAAGGGAGCGTAAATGTCAATGTGAAACACACTGAAATGTATGCTCAAATGCTCTCAGCACATTTATAAATGGTGGTATTTTATTGAAATCCATAGAAAAAAAGCAAAAGCACAGCAGACACATAGGTACATAAAAAATTCCAAAGAAAGACAAAACAGACTTTAATAAAAGAAAAAACTGAATGAAACAACTTATAAAAAGTCGCACTTTTAAAAAGAAAAAATATATAGAAACTAGGGATACGTAAAATCGATTTCGGTTAATCGATTAATCGGTTATTTGCCGTAAAATTTATAAAAGTCGTAGTCGACTATTGAATGTGCGAACACCGGATAATAGATTATTCTTAATCGACTTTCGGAAGACGGAGTCAACTATTATTCGTAGTTAACCATTAGTCGTAGTCCATTATTATTCGTAGTCGACTATTATCGTGGTCGACTATTAGTCGTAGTTGACTATTGGGCGTGCTAAGACCGCGTAATCGATCCTACGTTTTATACATATAACCATCACGTATCGCATCAACGAAAATGGTCGATTATAATCGGTTTTCGGCGGTTAACGATTAATCGAAAGTCGACATTTTGAACACTCTCAAATAATCGACTAACCGAAAATCGAGTTTTATGTTTTTCACAAAAACCGAATGATCGAAAAACCGATTATAGCATTTTACTGCGTATCCCTAATAGAAACATCGTTGAACGCTTCTCCTTACCTGAAATCAAATAATTATATAATGTAATAAATAGGTACATCCATATTTCAAATACACATACGTATGTACATATGTATATGAAAAATGTATTGATGTAATTACCGATATTAAATAAGATTTCTTCCTTGTCCAATAAAATATTTCTATTCACCTTTTTGATTCAATTATAATATGTATTGGACATTTAATTTACTAAAAAGCACAATTTCTTTGAGAAAAGAAAAAACACTGATTTATTCACTCACGTTACCGTCTTAAATCAACGATTGTCTCTAGAACACTGAAGAAAGAAGATTAATACCATTTTTTCTATTCCTCTTCGCTTGCTACGTTGGTTAACAACAACAAAGCACGAAACACACGTATTTTACGCATACACATCACAAAACTTCTGCGTCTCCTATTACACCATACACACAGCTCTTTATTATAAACCGGCATTCCGCAGCCGCGAGAGCCCTATTGTTACTCTCTTTGACAAACATCCTCTCTACACCCATGAAAAATACGTTCTAACATAAAAAATATGTTGGTACCCAAACATATAAAATTGAGATATATTACAAAATGTCGCAAACATATCTTTGTTTGGGTCCAAACAAATATATGTTTGTAACATATCTCAATTTTATTTGTTTGGGTAGCAACATATGTTTATACCCTCCACCATATGGAGGGTATAATTAAATTTGTCATTCCGTTTGTAACACATCGAAATATTCGTCGCCCTATAAAGTATATATATTATTGATCAGCATAAAATTCTATGTCGATTTGACCATGTCCGTCTGTCCGTCCGTAAGTCCGTCCGACTGTCTGTCTGTTAAAATCAAGATACAGCTCGCAATTTTAAAGATAGAGAGTCAAAATTTGGTACAGATGTTTTTATTACTTGCAGGATGGTTGGTATTGAAAAGGGGATATATCGGTTCACGTCTTGATATAGCCCCCATAGAACGGTACCTCCCGTTTTCGGTATTTTTAAGATTTTAGCTTCATTATCCTACCAAAATGGCTGAAATTTGGTACGTAGTCTTCTTTAGGGGTATAAAACTTTCCCCCAGAATTTTGTCGGTATCGGTCCACACCTTCATATAGCCCCCATAGAACGGTACCTCCCGATTTTCCTTATTTTGAAGGGTTTAGCTTCATTATCCTACCAAAATGGCTGAAATTTGGTACGTAGTCTTCTTTAGGGGTATAAAACTTTTCGATCCGCACCTTCATATAGCCCCCATAGAACGGTACCTCCCCATTTTCGGTATTTTTAAGGTTTTAGCTTCATTATCACAACGAAATGGCTGAAATTTGG
The DNA here is from genome assembly GCF_047663935.1 of Musca autumnalis. Classification (NCBI taxonomy): domain Eukaryota; kingdom Metazoa; phylum Arthropoda; class Insecta; order Diptera; family Muscidae; genus Musca; species Musca autumnalis. The sequence continues at coordinate 186,978,730 of NW_027411866.1, read as the reverse complement.
TGGTATAAAACTTTCCCCCAGAACTTTGTCGGTATCGGTACATGCCTTCATATAGCCCCATAGAACGGTACCTCCCGATTTTCGGTATTTTGAACGTTGTGGCCTCAATATTCCACCGAAATGGCTGAAATTTGGTATTTAGACTTCGTTGGGGGTACTCAAACTTCCCTTTTAAATTTGTCGGTGTAGGTCCACGCCTTAATATAGCCCCCATGGAAAGGTACCTCCCGATTTTTCGTATTTTGAAGGTTGTGTCTTCAATATTCCACCAAAATGGCTGAAATTTGGTATTTAATCTTCAATGTGATATAAAACTGTTCGCCAGAAATATGTCTGTACAGGTCCACGCTTTCATATTGCCCCATTTCTGACTAAAATTCGTCGGTATAGGTCCACGTTTCGATATAGCCCCCATGGAACAGTACCTTCCGATTTTCGTAATACTGAAGATTGTGACATCAATATCCAACCGAAATGGCTTAAATTCGTTATTTCGTCTTCCAAGAGTTATAAAATATTCCAGAAGAGTATTATCGGTATAGGTCCACGTCTTCCTATATCTCCATAGAAGCGTGCTTCTTGATTTTCGGTATTTTTTAAGTTTTAGCCACATTCTCTTACCGAAATATAGGAAATTTGGTATTTAGTCTTCTTTGAGCTTAAAAACTTTCCATCAGAAATTTGTCGGTATATATCGACGTTTTGAAATAGCCCCCATAGAATGGTGCCTCACATTGTTTTACCGAAATTGCTGAAATTTAGTATTAAGTCTTCTTCATACACGAAAGGAAACTAATTATTCCATTTTACTTCAATACAACTTGTGGTGGAGGGTATAACAAGTTCGGCCCGGCCGAACTTAACGCCGTTCTCACTTGTTTTTATATTTTTTATATTACTAACATATATTTCTCTGCGTGTAGTGGGCGCGATATCTATCGAAAAGACTGGACTCGCTCCATTCCTTGAAGTACCTCCTCCGTCAATGTTTTGAACTTTAATCCTAATCCACATTTTTGTCGGCAAGTTCAAATGTCCAAAAAGGGTCATAAAATTCTGAAAAGACACTGAATATATTCGATGTGTTCGTAGATGGAAGCTTCAATTCACATAAGTAGGCTGAGGGGATATCGCTGTAGGCAAAGCCGACTGTCGTTTTCCCCCCTACTTTTCGTTTTTCATTCATTTAATTTTTGTCTAAGTGCAGTTTGAGACTTTGTAAATTTTTACCGAAGGTACATCTTGGGGTCTTGTTAACAGCGACTTTATGTTTTTCGTGTGCATGTTTATGTTTCCTGATATAGTGATCCAAAAGCTCTGAATTATATCTATTGAAAGGAATGACTCCCAAAATAAGATCCACTTCTAATATAGACAACGTGGTCTATTTCTTCAGACACCACCTCGACAAGTTCATACGCCCAAAAAGAACCACACAATTCAGAAAATCTAATTTTGGGAAAAAATATATTACGAGGTATAAAGTTTAGACAAAATCGGTTGATCCGTTCGAGAGTTATCACACGCAACACCCAACAGACAGATGAATGGACTCTAAATTATATGAAACGGATTTGGTACTAACCTTAGTGGGGTCCTAAACTAGTGTTTCGATAAGGAACGTTTTGCTCGTAGTAAAGAATTTTTATACCCTCATTTGACTACAGAGTATAGTTGAAATTAGATTTAATTAATTAATGAAATTGTGTCACAAGTTTCTGGATTAATTACATTTCTATTTAAGCATAAAGTAGTTTTTTACCTTTCTACCAGACCGGAAAAGTAGCAGGCGTCAAATCTGTAATAGCCACAGGTATTACACAAACAAATCTATTCAAATTAAATTGCATTGTTTAGATGTCCCGAAGCATGACAGTATGTAACACTTAATTTTTCTATTGTTTCACAATGAGTTTTAAACTTTTAAACAGTGAAAAGTTAGGAGGGCAAATAATAATGATACTATGGAAATATGTAAATGTACATACTTATGTTTATACATAGAAGCAAACGTTTACATGTACAAAAGTCAGATATGTTACATCTTCCACAAAATTTTGCAAATTTAAATTAAATTTTACCTTTATATATATATTTGTATTTTTAACTAACATAGAGTTCTTTTCCTTCACTTTTTAGTAAAAAAATTGGTCATTTTACCCAAATGGTTGCCGATCGCGTGCACCGTGTTGGTTGTGCCGCTATACGCTATCACGAACCCGATCTACCTTTGGATACTCATTTTTTAATGACATGCAACTATGATTATACAAATATCTATGGTGAACCAATTTATCAAAGTGGACCGGCAGCTTCTAAGTGCGCGTATAACATAAGCAACGAATATCCAGCATTATGCGATTGGAAAGAAGCAAACTATGAATATGAAATTGAAGAAAATGACACAGCAGAAGATGCGGAGAATGCTACATATAATAATGTAAGATATTAATGATGTTATTTAGCAGCAACAACAACAACACCATATGATGAAAAATATAGTATTTTGTGATAATTATTAAATATTTAAGATTAGTTAGTTAAGTATGTGTTAAGAACTATTATAAGTTATTTAATGTGACATAAAAAAATAAAACGGAAATTAAAAAAAGAAAACAAAATTAATAGGTTAATGGTGATAGTAAGCAACAATTGAAGGTAAACGCAGTTAACTTTATACCAGGGGTGACCACGCCTGTGTGCTAGCACACAGTCAAATTGTGAAAACGTACTCTTAGTTTTTTGTGAACCATAAACAATTAAAAGTTTATGCAATCTTTTATTTATATTTTTTAATAATTTGCATTGTGGAAGATTTTAGACAACATTTATGTTTAAAAAAAATTGAAATAAGTAATGAAACATCAAGAAAAATTAAATATTAATTCTCCCTTAAATTTGCCTCTCTCTCGATTTTCTCTGCTTGATACCAAACAAATATTGCCGAGAGGTTAAAGGTAAGGTCACATTACGCAAATATTTGCTCCAGCGACCGGCAATGTGTCCTTACTGAGAGCAAGTGAGCATAAAGTTCAATACTTTATTTACGCTCACTTGCTCTAAGTGACTTAAGCTTAAGGAATAACTTAAGCCAGGGGTGCTCAGAATAGTTCGTGTATTATTAGTGGTAAGACACTCTCCCCATTACTAAGCAACGGCAAATGAGAAATACAGTGGTACGTGTGGTTTGTTTTTACGCTACCGTAAGGAAGTAATCACCAATGACTAAAGCTAGAGCTGCCATAGTTGTGCAATGATATTTTCACCTTGTACACTGCATGCAGGGGTTCTATTCCTAGGTCAGACTTCATCTCTCTACAATATTTTCAACGGTGGCAAAATACCCCTCAGCATAATCAGACTATTTCAGTAATGACTAGTGGTATCTTTAAACTAAAATTAAAAAATAATAATTTTAAAAATAACAAGTAAGAAAAGCGTTAATTTCGGCCGGGCCGAACTTTTTATACCCTCCACCACGAAGTGTATTGAAGTGAATTCCGAAAAATGGGAGATATCGTCCTATGGAAGATATATACCAACAAATTTCATATGGAACGTTTAATACCCCAAATGAAGACCAAATACCAAATTGCAATACTCTTTTCCCAAAAAACTTATGTATTTAGGGGGTTTCAAAATTTTGGGCATATGAACCGAAAAAAATTTTGATTAGGATTAAAGTTCAAAAGTTTTGCGGACTATTTTCTCAAGTATGGACTTGCCCCGGAAAAAACTTTTACCATCGTAATTGAGGTAGCTAATGCAAGTTGATTCAACAAAAATCAAAGTGATTCGATAGCAGGTCTTAAAGTGAACTTATCCGAAATTTTGTGTGGGGTTTTTTCAACTTTCAGGCTATTTTCTCAGGAAGTATGGACATGCCTCTGATGAAAGTTGTACCTTCGTATGGGGGACAGTGAATACATGTTGCTACAGCAAAAGCCAAGGCGTTTCGAGAGCAGGTCCTAAACTGAACATTTCCGAAATTTTGTGTGGGAGGTACCCGAAGGAGTTTACCGATTGAGTCCATATTGGAGCCTCATCTTCAGTTTCACGATGTACAAAGTATGGACCAAATCGGTTACTCCCTTCAAGAGTTATCGTGCGCACAAATCTTCCGAACATTTTCCAACTTTTGTGGGGGAGATACTTGAAGGAGTGGACCGATATGGCTTATCTTCTAACTTAAATAATGTTTGGACAAAATATTAAGAAGGCCAAATTTTGGACCAAATCGGTTCATCCGTTCGAAAGTTATCTTGCGCTCCAACCACTACATACGGGGTCATAGGGGTTTTTTGCACCTTTCAGCAATTTTCTCAGGAAGTATGGACTTGCACCTGATGAAACTTATAGCGTCGAATGGGGGGTAAAGGACAACAAGTTGTTACAACAAAAATCAAAGCGATTCGAGAGCAGGTCCTAAACTGAACTTTTCCGAAATTTTGTGTGGGAGGTACCCGAAGGAGTGGACCGATTTAGTCCACCTCATCTAAGTCTGGTAGAAATTTCACGATGTGCAAAGTATGGACCAAATCGGTTGCTCCCATCAAGAGTTATGGTGCACACAAATTTTCCGAACATTTTCGAACTTTTGTGTAGGAAGAACCGGAAGGAGTGGACCGATGTAACCCATCCAAAATTTGGATCAAATCGGTCGATCCGTTCAAGAGTTATCGTGCGCACCATCCAGACAGACGTACAGACGGACGGACATTTCTAAATCGACTCCAAATTATCTGAAATGGATTTCGTCCATACATACTTGGGGTCTAAAACCATTATTTCGATGGGGCACATGTTGCCCGTTTGAAAGTTTATATACCCTAGTTAGCATTAATGCTGAGGGCATAAAAATGATCTTTGCTTTAATAAGCAAAATTTTCAAAATTTTGTTAGCGTTCAGAGCCAAACTCAGTACTTTCAAAGGCAGCGCTAAGTGTTTGTCATGAAAACACAACTGAATGGGCAAATAACAATTGTTGTTGTAAAAAATGCATTGCATTTGAAAGAGGGGAAAGTTGGATGATAGATAAGCCACTTCACAGCCGATATGTCTGATGAACCGCTCTCTACCAACAGCGAAACATGCATGTCACATAGTGGTGGTTGTGTGGGTTCGAATCTTCCGCTTTATTTTTGCACTTGCAGAAATAAACGGTCATTAAGCTCGATTCCAACGGGAAAATTATTGATATAAAAATGATTTTCGCCCTAATAGGCAATTTAAAAAAAGTACTGGCTTTATTGAACAATAAAAAAATATATCGTTGAGTCACCATTACACCGACTATCTGCTTTTTTAGCACGTCCCTAAACGTGGACTTAAAGCGTAAATGTGTTGGTTAACCTATAATTGTTTAGAGTTTTTGGGTTATTATGTCAGAGGCAATGAAATTTTCCACGAAAGAATTATTTCGTTGTAATCAGAATCACGTGAACTATCTTCGATGGGAATTTCCCTGCTCAAAACGGTGTGCTGCCGCCACTCTTTGGGTTTTTGTTTAATTAGAAATAAGTGAATATTTGTGTATTTTGCTCTTTATACCCTCCACCATAATATGGAGGGTATAATTAAATTTGTCATTCTGTTTGTAACACATCGCAATATTCATCGAAGATCCATATCCGTCTGTCCGTCTGTTAAAATCAAGATACACTTCGCAATTTTTAAGAACGAAGTTTCTATTGCTCCCAGGACGTTTGATATTGCAAATGGGCTATATATCTATAGCTATATCCACGTTTTGATATAGCCCCCATAGATCGGTACCACCCGATTTTCGGTACTTTGAAGGTTTTAGCCTCATTCTCAAACAGAAATGACTGAAATTTGGTACTTAGTCTTAGTTCGGGGTATAAAAAACTTTGCCCCAGAAATTTTTCGGTATAGGTCCACGCCTTCATATTGTCCCAATAGAACGGTACCTGGCGAGTTTCTGTGTTTAGAAGGTTGTGGCCATAAAAACCTACCGAAATAACTAAAATTTGGATTTCATTTGTGGTATTTAACGTTCCATATAAAATTTTTTCGTATAGGTCCACTAGACTGGTGTTAACTCAAATGAAAAAAAAAAGATGTCGGATTTTTTTAAAATTGCCAAAGTTTGGGCAAAATCTGAATATGTTAACACGTGCCACTGGGGCCTCAAAGTTTCCATACTAATTTGCATGGTGCCAAAGGCGAATTTTCACGAAATCGCTCTACAGACCACATTTACTGTCCAATCGCTGAGACAATTTTACCAGTTCATTTCTGTGGCTAAACAAACAATTTTGAAAATCGGGTCGGATTTTAATTTTAGCTATATATAGGAACCATAGAAACTTTGAGGGCCCAGTGGCACGTGTTAACATATTCCGATTGTACTCAAACTTTGGCAATCTTAAAATCTAAGAAAACCAAACACTTTAGGTGGGTGCCGTATAAAAAGATCCGACATCGATTTTTTAAAACCACCCTAAGGTCCATTTTCTTTATTTTGAAGGTTGTGGCCACACATAATCCAACGAAATGGCTGAATTTCGTATTTGGTCTTCATTTAACGTTCCTTATAAAATTTTTGGGTATAGATCCACGCCTTCATATTGCCCCCATAGAACGTACCTCCCGATTTTTGGTGTTTTGAAGGTTATTGCGTCAACATTCCTCAGAAATGGCTGAAATTTGGTAGTTCGTCTTCGTTGGGGGTATAAAACTTATCCTCAGAAACGTGTAGGTACAGGTCCACGCCTTTATATTGTCCCCATAGAACGATACCTCCCGATTTTGGGTATTTTGAAGGTTGTGGCCACAATAATCCACCGAAATGGCTGAAATTGGTATTTAGTCTTAATTTTGAATATTAAACGTTCCTTCATATTATCAATATAGAACGGTGCCTGCCTATTATTATTTTAAAGGTTGTGGCCTCAATATTCCCGCGAAATTGCTGGAATTTTGTACATGGTCTTCATATGTGTTATTAGGTTTACGCCTTTATATTGCCCCCATAGAACGGTACCTCCCTGTTTTAGGTATTTTGAAGGTTGTGGCCTCAATATTCCACCGAAATGACTGAAATTTGGTATTTGATCTTCATTTTGGGTATTAAACATTCCATATGAAATTTGTCGGTATAGGTCCACGCCTTCATATACAGTGGCCGGCATAATTATTTTGACAAAATTTACATTTGCCTTAAAAGGCATGTAATTATTGTCAGAATTCATAAAACGGGATATTAACAGCTTAGGGGGTTTCTTTGACCTCTCAGCTAAATAAAAATTAATGGATCAAAGAAATTCCAGCTTATTTTCAGTTTAGGTAGGCGAATGTTTGAATAGGGAGGCAAAAGCAAAACGGCATAAGTATTATATCACGTCGTAATTATGTTACTTTTGGTAATTAATCGTACCTTTTGGTACCAAAATTAATTGCTTAAGCTAAATTATTAACATTTAAGTAAAAATGTACTTGACAGTTCTAGATTTTAAATTAAAATAGGGAATGTCGTTGTCAAAATTTTTAACGAAATTTTAAATTACGGTTTCGGTTATAAGTGTAACTAATGATTAGATATTGCTGCAGTTATCTATTTATTTTGTAACGATTAAATATCAAAATACTGGAAACTCTGTAAATATGCACGATCTGGACAGAAAATATTGTGATATTACAGACGTTGCTCAGAATTACAAATGTAATCTTATTTATGCACACAAATCTTCATCTTCTGAGCAATTTATATGTCAAAACAAGTTCTCTATTAAGCCAAGTTCTCTATTAAGCCTATTCTAGTCGGTTGATAAGGCATACCTAAAAAACTTGTCAATTAGACTTTTAATAAAAATCATTTACCCCCCACAATCATTGCGGCGAAGCATATTGTGGACTGATAAAAATATATTTGAACATAATTCATCTTAAAATACAGTTTTTGATAAGTTTGAGTAAAAAAACAACCAAAAAGTTGGGTATCTTTGAGAAATAAATGTCCTTGTGATGCTATTTCCATGCCCAAATGCTGCCAGACATTAGAATAGTGTGATCCACCGTTTAAAATACTGCGATATTTAATTTTTACCGTTAATGATGTGGACTATAATGAATATTCTGACACTTTGAGCGATCAGATGCAGAACCCTGCTGCTATGGTAAGGCTGGATTTTGTGGAGCACTTTTGAAGCGTATTTCGGGTTCAAACTTAAAGATATTTCCTTCAAATATCACATTTTTTAAAAGAAAAAATTTTCTTACTCTCATAAAAAGTCGAAATCCGCAAAATATTCCGAGATAATGGGAGAAAATCATCGAAAATGTTGTTTAATGATAAATCTCTTGAATATCCCTATATCCTTGAAATATCTATCCGTAAATGCGTCCATAATGGTACAGATGTATGTGAAATATATTATTTTTACCGTAACTAATAATAATCAAAAATATAAATAAGACATTTTTAATTGTTGAGTTCTAAAAATCAATAGAACAATTTTGTCAAAATACTTATGCCACGCAGTGAAATTTTATTTTCATTACAAAAGTGCAAGCGTATATTTGAATTGATAAAATTTATTACTAATTTTAAGTACTCTAGTAAAGGATTAGACAGAATATTTTTCATATTTTTGTAGAAGACTAATACGGTAAAAAACCAAACACACCAGGCACTGTACATATCGGTATCGGCTATATCAAAACTTGGACCTACTGTTGAACTCTGTTCAACAAACTAGAATAAGACAATGAATTATTATTTCTCTCTTTCTTTAAATTTAAACTGCAGTTCCACAATTGAATGAATAAATGCTTGAATTCAATCCAGCAGAGCTTTTACTCACTGGATCGAAGGCTACCATTTATTTCCTGATTCCAAACGTTTCTCTTTTGTCTTTAACACAAAATGTCTGATAACAAAGAAAACCTTAATTTGTTGAATGAAAACTAACTCATAAATAACCTTTTCCCTTAATAAACCGCAACATCACACTGTCACCATTTTTAAGAAAAATGCCTGCCTTTTTATTTCCCAAAAATCCGCTTTATAATTGAGAAGTTGCCACCGCAGACACCGTTTAAATAACCTGCAGTCCACAAAAAATAGAAAAAGAGATGCATTACCGACTATTGCGATATCTCTGTTGTTTGACCACCTACGACAACTTACTTCTCATAGTTGTAAAGGTGATATTTTCTACTTTGCTTTTGATATACCCCGTATACACTCCGTTTCATGTCAATAGCACATTTCAAATTGCTTTTTGTTACTTCATTTTAGTCGATATCCGTGGAATAACCTCGGGAATGTTTATATATCTTGGTTTGTAATCTTATGAAGTATCTTTCAACAAAAAGTTTGGATTCGATAACGTACCGTTATATATTTTTTTTTAATTTTCTTTCAAAAAGCCCAAAATTTGTACGGTTTAAAGTGTTTCATCGGAATAGCACATTCTTTAATAACTTGAGTAAAAATACAAATTTTGAATGCTTCTGTTACGATTCTTTAAAATTGGAACAAATAAAATCTATTTTAAGTTTAAAACGCTAAAATTGGTCGAACTATGACATAATACCGGGGAATAAGACCTTATGAAAGCTGTGGACTTTAATTGTCCATAATACGTTAAAAATTTGGCATAAGTTGACAGTTTCTTGTCAGATTTATAAAGATTTAATGAACAATGAATGATAGAAGACAAATGGTGCAAAATAAACTTGAACTTCTAATGAAATTTGGTTAGATTTCATCCTGAAACTTCAAATTCATATGAACCCTATTGCATAATAGGGTTCAATGTTGGCCTTAAGGTAATTTAACCGTTAAAATATTGGGCGATTTTTATTCCTCTAGGTCTGAGCCAATATACTATAAAGAAAAAACCACATCCTTCCTATACACAGAAAGAAAATAGTTTGAATTTATGGAACAGACATAAACTGGAAATATTCGTAAATTTAGTACTGTAATATTTTGTACCGTTCAATTCCTAGAGGCGATCAACTTAACAATATTGTTGGTCTCTCTTTCTCTTTCCGGAGATGCAAGAAGTAATAGATTTTGTCATCGGAATCCTGCAAATAATGATTAGTTGCTTCGGGAAACGAATACATGCTTTTCCTTATAATATTCATTATAGCTGCCTCAAAAAATCCAACCTATTTTCTTTCTGTTTACAGGAAGAATCTGGTTTTTTCTTTATTGTATGGTTGGCTCAGACCCAAAACAATAATGCAAACACCGGACCCCATTATGAATTAGGAGTCATAGGAATTTGAAGTTTCACGAAGAACTGTAACCAAATTTCAGAAGAAGTTCAATTTTATTTTGCACCATTTGTCTTCTATAATTCATTTTTCATTAAATCTTTATAAATCTGACAATAAACTGCCAACTTACGCCAAATTTTTAACGTATTATGGACAATTAAAGTCCACAGCTTTCATAAGGTCTTATTTCCCCGGTATTATGTCATAGTTCGACCAATTTTAGCGTTTTAAACTTAAAATAGCTTTTATTTGTTCCAATTTTAAAGAATCGTAACAGAAGCATTCAAAATTTGCATTTTTACTCAAGTTATAAAAGAATGTGCTATTCCGATGAAACACTTTAAACCGTACAAATTTTGGGCTTTTTGAAAGAAAATTAAAAAAAATTATAACGGTACGCTATCGAATCCAAACTTTTTGTTGAAAGATACTTCATAAGATTACAAACCAGGATATATAAACATTACCGAGGTTATTCCACGGATATCGACTAAAATGAAGTAACAAAAAGTAATTTGAAATGTGCTATTGGCATTAAACGGAGTGTAGATGCGGAGATATGCGCTTTGAAATAAAACGTTGACTTTTTCTCCAACTAAATTTTTTGCCCATTTCGACTCCTGAATATTATCCGACCATCACCAAAATCAATAGGCTTCTTCCTCCATTAACCCCCAAAATTTCGTGACGATCCGATCAAAATTGCGACCTGTAGCATGATTACAAGATTTAGATGGACAGACGGACACACATAGCTAGATCGACTCAGCTCGTCAAGACAGTCATTGTTGTATATATATGTATGGGTCTACGACCCATATAAACTTTTTGGCCAAAACCAACTTATAATACCCTCCCCACATAGTGGTGTAGGGTATAATTAGGTCAAAATATTGGAAGGTGTGCAATTTTGGAAAATACGTCATTTTTGAAAATTTCTGGGGAAAGAAATAGCTATTTCTCGAAAACTATAACAGATATTGTGTTCATTGTTTTTTAATGTAGGAAGGATTGATGTCTTTAAATTACCGTTGTGTTTACACGATATGAACTATTTTATTTTCCCTCAGGTACTAAATTATAGTGAAATTCCAAATTTATTGGACTAGAACTAGAGTGTCCTCTTTTAGCCCATATACACTTTTGTAACCGTTTAGTCCGTTTGACACTTTTTAAATATTTTTGAAACTACATGTGTAAACATTAGTGTTTTTATACCCTCAGCATTTATGCTAACCAGAGTATATACACTTTCATACGGGCAAAATGTGCCTCATCGAAATAATGGTTTTAGGCCCCAAGTATGTTTGGACGAAATCCATTTCAGACAATTTGGAGTTGATTTAGCCATGTCCGTCCGTCTGACTGGCTGGAGCGCACGATAACTCTCGAACGGATTAACCGATTCGGTTCACAATTTGGCTTTCGTAACATTTTGTCCAAACTTAGTTTAAGTTCGAAGATGGGCCATATCGGTCCATTCTTTCAGGTACCTCCCCCATAAAAGTTGAAAAATGTTTGGAAAATTTGTGCGCACGATAGCTCTTGAAGGGAGCATCCGATGTGGTCCATACTTTGCACATCGTGAAATTTCTACCAGGCATAGATGGGGTTACAATATGGACTCTAACGGTACCTCCCACATTTCGTAAAAGTTCAGTTTAGGACCTGCTCTCTGATCGTTTTGATTTTTGTTGTAGCAAATTGCATTCACTGCCCCCCATATAACGGTATAAGCTTTATCAGGGGCAAGTCCACACTTCCTGAGGAAATAGCCTCAAAGTTACAAAAAAGCCCTATGACACCGTGTGCAGTGGTTGGAGCTCACGATAACTCTCTAACGGATCTGCCGATTCGGTCCACAATTTGGTCTTTGTAATATTTTGAGCAAACTTAGTTTAAGTTCGAAGTTAAACCATATCGGTCCACTCCTTCACCCCACAAAAGTTCAAATATTCGGAAAAATTGTGCACACTATAACTCTTGATGGGAGTGACCGATTTGGTCCATACTTTACACATCCTAAAATATCTACCAGATATAGATCAGGTTCAAATATGGACTATATTTGTCCACTCCTTCGGGTACCTCCCACACAAAATTTTGGATAAAATCACTTTAAGACCTGCGCTCGAATCACTTTGATTTTTGTTGAAGCAACTTTCATTCGCTGCCCCAATTACTGCAGTAATAGTTTTTTCAGGGGCAAGTCCATACTTCTCGAAAAAAAAGGGGCGAAAGTTGTAAAAAACCCCTATGGCACCATATCTAGTGGCTGGAGAGCTCGAACCGAATATAGCTATACTAGCAAAGTGCCCGCTACTTCGTATGCGGAAAGGATACATATAAAATAAATAATATTTAATATGGAAATTGAGATAAAATATGATGAAAAATTTTTACTGATACCAACATTAATTAATACTTATTTTAATACTACTCGTACCACATCAGTTTGATTTTCAAAAAAATCAGCCGTATCTTACCCCTACACATCAAGGGATTTCTGTCCTCGGAAGGTAAAGCATTCTTCTTAAAGAGGTCAATACCAAATTTAGTACTCTTCGTACACATAAGTACGAATTTCCCAAACTGCCTCCATATCTCAAACCTACACCCTAACAGTAATCATTATGTCGAATTTCAGGATCCCAGCTCCATCCGATCAACTAAATCCACATTGTACAAAATTTAGTACTATTTAGTATTTTTCGTACAAATATGTATGTAAGTACGAATTTCCAAAACTACCACCATATCTCAACCCTTCACTTCAATAGTTATCTTAACTCCAAATTTCATGATTCCAGCAATATCCGTTCACCTAAATTTAGTACCATTTAGTAATTTTCGTACCCATAAGTACGATTTTCCAAAACTATTTGAATCCTTCACTTCGACAGTAATTCCAAATTTCAGGATTACAACGCGATCCGTTCACCCAAATACAAATTGTACCAAATTTAGAACCATTTAGTACTTTTCATAAATGTAAGTAGGAATTTCCAAACCCACACTCCAACAGTAATCTAGTTCCATATCTCAGGATTCCTGCTCTAAATATTCACTCAAATCCAAATTTAGTACCATCTAGTACTTTTCGTATCCATAATTTCGAATTTTCCAAACATTCTCAAGCCTTCAGTCCTACAGTAATCTTAATTCCAAATTTCAGGATTCCAACTCTGTCCGTTCTCTCAAATCCAAATTGTAGCAAATTTAGAACCTTTTTTTACTCTTCGTAACTGTGAGTACGAATTTTTAAAACTATCTCATCCTACACTCCAACTGTAATCTCAATTCTAAATTTCAGTATTCCAGCTCTATCCATATCTAGGACGAATTTCTAAAAATCCAGCATTATCGAGCACCTTCACCCCAAAACTAATCCTCACAAAAAATTCAGGTGTCTAGCTTCAGCCGTTTCGTCTGGGCGTTGATTATTAGGCGGTCAGCCTCGCAAATGAGCTAATTTTTAGTACATTTTAGTGCTTTTCGCACCCTTTTAGGACGAATTTCCAATTTCGTCTGGGCGTTGTAGATCTGTCAGTCATCATCACCCAACTCTTTTATATATATAGATTATGTTTTTCGTAGGCTAGTGTGATAAAAAAGCCCTATCTATCGATATCCCCGCAAATTTTTGAGCTTTAATCCTATCCATACTTTTGTCGGTGCATACGGCCAAAATTTTGAAAACATAAGTTTTTTTTGGAAAAAAGTATTTCAATCCACACAGGCTGAGGGTGTATCTCTGTCGGCAAAGCCGACTGATGCTTTTTTACTTGTTTTTTACACAACTGGAAATTTTTTCATACATGAGTTTTTATAAGAGTTATATGAAAACCCAAATATGAAAAAAAAACTCATCGGAAATCTGACTATTTTATTTGCCGAACAAAAACATTATAAAAATATCTCTTTCCGTTCAAAAGTTACAGTGTATTGATCAGGAAAAAACGATTCTGAACCACTGTGCGGCGTTCGGTCTCGGCGATAAAAAAGCTTATAGGAATCGGGATGCATTTATTAAAATGAGAGAAGGCTTGAAGCTTCGATGACAGTCTACAGTAACGAATTCATTGTAAAACTTGATGTCAATTGGAGTGGCTTTTCCATCCATCCAAGTAAGTAAATATATACATCGTATGTAATAACCCTATTTCATTCCCATACTCTGGTTATTACAAAAACCCATTATAAATACAGGTGTTGTTATTTTGTTTTTCATTATTTCCTATATTGGCGTGAGTTGAAAATATTAATAGCTTGAACAGTTGACAATTCTTAACTAGAAAAAAAAGATGTGTTGGAAATTAAATATACCTATAATATTCGTTCTGGTACTTAGTATTTTTAATATTACCAACTCCACAAATTATTGCAGCAAATCGCTATGCCAAGATAAGAAGCACATTGCTTGTAACAACACTGGGGTAAGAGTCAACATTTTCTTCCAATATTTTTTCAAACAATTTTAATGTTTTGTAGGCATTTAGTTCAAAATGTGAAAATCCCAAAATCGTAACAATGTCTTCAACATTGAAGACCTTCATTGTGGATCGACATAATCAGCTGCGCAATCAAATTGCAAAAGGGTTTTCTCCATTTAAACCGGCCGTACGTATGGCTACAATGCGTTGGCATTCGGAATTGGCAAAATTAGCCGAACTTAATGTACGTCAATGTGAAATGAAACATGACAAATGTCGAAATACGGATACATTTAAATATGCTGGACAAAATTTGGCCGACTTTAGTTCCAGTGGTTCTATAGATGTCACCAAGGCACTTAAAATTCAAATACAATCGTGGTTTGATGAATACGAAGATACTCCATTGGATGTAATCGAGAGTTATAGGTCACCTGATAGTGGGTATGTCGTCGTCGATTACGGGTTTAATGAAAGCTTTTGAATTTGTGAATTCCTGCATTTCAGCAAAGATGTTGGACATTTCACTGCAATGGTTCAGGATAGATCTACACATGTTGGCTGTGCTGCTTTAAGACAGTCTTTGTCTTCGGGTAGACTCAGACAGCTATTGGCATGCAATTACGCCTATACTAATATCCTTCGTAAACCTGTTTATGTGACAGGCAAAGTTGCTAGTAAGTGTACCACGGGCACAAATGCCAATTATACATCTTTATGTTCTGTCAATGAGAAATATTCCCTAGTGCCTTAAACTTTTACTTAATTTAAATTCTATATAAAGTTCTTGAAATTTGAAATAAATAGAAATCTAAAAACATTGAAATGTAAAAATGTATTTCTTCTCTGGAAGATCGGGACTGCGGAGGTACACCACTAATTGTCGATATTCACAATTGGAATTTACATCAGGATATTCACACCAGGAAACAGTTTTATTTTACCTTTTCTTAAGTTAGTTATATTTTTCTTGCATCTCTAATTAGTCGGGATCTGCAAGTCACTATAAATAAAAAGTCTTCAGAATGTTATTGTCGATATGTAATTTTAACATACCACTAAATAACTGAATTTATTTCATCTGCTGGAATAGTACAACTGGAAGTGTTTGTCTGAAATATGAACGTGAATTGCTTCTTAAATCCTTCAAGAATCGATCTAAAGCTTCTAGGAAATTTTTTGTGTGACATCGTACATTCGTTCCAGATGATAACTTCTATTTAAAATTGCATGTGTGCCCTTCAAATAAATGTCCAGTGGCAACTTAAGGGTCGAGTGGGCCGTCCTTCCGCCTTCTTATAACGTGTATTATATACCACATCTAACATAACTAAGACCACTCCGGTCTTATGGCTAAAATATGTATCAAAGGGTCGGGGAAACAGACACGTTCGTAAGTTTTATATATAGAACATTTAAAAAATTTGGCACAGGGGTAACCCGCCCGCCGGAATTCAACAAAATATATAGCTTATTTTCACCAGGGGACTCCCCTGTACATCATCTAAAAATTACATGGAAATTGTTTTAGAAATTTTGGAGATATAATATATTTAAACCAGTAAGGAAAGGATCAACATCGGGCGGGGCCGACTATATGATACCATACACCACACATATGTAAAATATAAATCGGAGCTATATCCAGGTCTTAACCGATTTCTATATAATTTGGCACATTTATTTCCAGACCGAATTCAGTCACACATTCCAAATATCATTGAAATCGGACTTATTTAGCGTGTTTGGTGCAGCAAATACGTGAAATCGGGCGAAAATATATATGGGAGCTATATCCAAATCTGAACCGATTTCGATAGAATTTGGCACATTTATTTCTAGACCGAATTCAGTCAAACATTTCAAATTTCATCAAAATCGGACGTATATAGCGTGTTTAGTGCAGCAAATACGCGAAATCGGCCGAAAATATATATGGGAGCTATATCCAAATCTGAACCGATTTCGATATAATTTGGCACATTTATTTCTAGATCGAATTCAGTCACACTTTCCAAATTTCATCGAAATCGGGCACATATAGCGTGTGTGGTACAGAAAATACGTGAAATCGGCCGAAAATATATATGGGAGCTATATCATATGGCTAAAAAATTGTAGTCCCCAATTTTCAACTGAATCGAACAAAAAATGCGACCTGTACGTTGCGAACAAAAATACATGGACAGACGGACGGACATGCATAAATCGACTCAAACTATGGGTCTATTTCGTTTTCTTTTGTATGTTACATACAAATGCACAAAGACATAATACCCCTTACCACAATGTGGTGTAGGGTATAAAAAGGCATGGTCAGGGCTTTAGGTCCCAAATAAGGACCTAGGGTGGGAGACACAACCAGCATTGCAAATTCATTTTCAAACCGATATGTTCGAACGATTTACAAAAATGGGGTTTTTAAAAAATAGGGCCTATTTTCAGCAGGGGTCACCCCTGTACAATCTGTGAAATTTTCAGGAAAATACGTTCAGCAGTTTCCGAGATATAACATATTTAAAAAAGTGGGCGTGATCATTGCGCGCAAAAGATATGGCCGTTTTAATTATGATAATTAGAAAAAATTCAAAAAAAATCGCGGCTTTATATAGTAAGTTGTTATAACCTATTATCGTTAACTGAATTCGCACCCTTTGCGATAATGCAAAAAAAAAATCGAAAACTTTCAATCGATTCGCGAAAAACTAATTTGTTAAATAATTTCACGTGTTTACAAACATATTTTTGAGACAATAGCGCTTATACTTACAAACAAATATATAAAAAAATTATAGCAGCATCCAGACATTGTGAGGAATAAAATGAAACCTTTGTCGTGAAGTTTTGAGCTATAGTATTCATGTTATTTGCAAAAATATGACGAAAAAAATAAAAATCATGTTATTCTAATTTAATTATTTTATGGTTTTATAGGAAAAGTTGAAGAAAAAATGTTTTAGTTCTTCGTCATTTTCGTCAAAATTTCACGCAATAATGAAGATATTCTGATGCAACAAATTTGTCGCTTATAGTTTTCCAATTGGCGAATATTTTTAGAACATTATATTAAATCACAAGGAATTCCAATTGTGGCATAATATTAAAATAATGTTATATTGAATATTACAACATTTGAAACGCATATAATAGTGAAAATGACATAATGCGCATCCGATTTTGCAACACAGCGAATCAATCCCTTTTATTTGATGTAAGGCTTGTGAAATTCTATTTGTCGGCCACGATGTAGCATCTGTTGCATATTAGGGCGCAAAATACAGTTAGATGGTCATAATTTCGACGAAGTTCATTTACATTTTATGCGCATCCGATTTCGATGATAACCTTTAATAAATACATCATTTGATGCCGTTTCATTGCGATCCATCAAGAACCGTGGATGTAGCATCGCACTTAATTTTTAGAAAAAATCAATTGTATATCCGGATTAGCGATAGTTTTGAAATATATGTTTTCGCACATTTTAAACAGGCATATAGCCCTAGTTATTTCAGTAAAAATTACACTACCAAAACGCGTTTCAATGCGCTCAATTTTCAAAAACACTTTTTGCAGATTTTCGAAATTTTAGGGGTATCATATCCGCCGATCTAGTGGACGGATTTGGACGCATCATGGCTTCTTAGATTCAGAACGTAAAAAACTAAGTTCACGCGGGTTTCACCGACAATCTATCTAATGGCAGTTGAAATTTTGAATAAAAAAAACAGGTTTTTTATAAAAATTTACGCAGAAAAATTTCGACTTTAAGCTGAGATTGTTGTGAATCCTTGAAGGCTACACGCCCGAGTTATACATCAAAAAATTCGTAAACGCGAGTACTACAATCTCATAATCAGTTTTTAAACGAGTACAGTTGCGCGTCCCGATTAGAGCAAAAATTCAAAAAACCCAATTTTCAGTCTTCAAAATGTCAGCATCCGTTTGAAATTGATGCAGTGGTTATATTAAAAAATCATACATTAGAAACTTCATCTCTGAAGTGTATTTTTTAACTTCTTCTTTGAACATTATACTCTACATTGTATTGGAAAGCCACTAATTGAAAATTGTCTTAAAAAAACTCGTTTCCTTCAACGATTTTTTCCAATTATTTTACATTAGTATGACTACAGCTTCCGCTCAAATTATAATTTTAAGAAATCCATCGGTGAATCGTGCTAAAACAGTTTATTTTACCTAAATGCGTTCAAAAGTTATGGTATATTACAACAATTCGCGAGTTACAATACCCCATACCTCAGTTTCAACATAAGTAAATTTTCTACAAAAAGGGCGATATAATTGTTCCACAAACATCCAATACGCAACAAGGGAGACTTCTCTCATATCAATGAGTGCACCCCGATTCACATTAGCTCAATGATATTTGACCTATTATTTATCGCCGAGTCCTAACGGCGTGTCTTAAGACACCACTTTGTAGAGAAGTTTTACATGGCTGAAATACTCAGGGAATGTCGCCAACATTACAGAGGGGTATTTTGTCACCGTTGAAAATTTTGATGTCGACTGGCCGGGGAATCGAAACCACGACCTTCAACGTGCAAGGCGGGTGTGCATACCATTGCACCACGGTGGCACCCGTTTCCGTTTCCGAGATATAACATATTTAAAAAAGTGGTAGGGTCTTTAGGCCCTAAATGAGTACCTAGTGACGGAGATTCAACCACGGTTGCCTCGCAAATATATTTTCTAACCGATACGTTCGTAGGTTTTTCAAAACTAGGGCCTACGGAGGTACCCCAAAATATGTAGCTTATTTTCACCAGGGGTCATCCCTGTACATTCTCATAAATCGGTTCAGCAGTTTTAGAGATATGACATATTTAAAAAAAAAGTGGGCGTGGTCGGGTGTTTAGGTCCATATAAGTACTTAGGGTCGGAGATTCAACCACCTTTGCCTCACAAATTAATTTTCTCACCAATACCTTCGTAAGTTTTGCGAAAATAGGGTTTTTATTGGGCCAAGAGAAGGTATATAGCCTATATTCACAGAAAAAATGCATTCTCCCTGTACATCCTCTGAAATTTTCAGGAAATTCGGTTCACTCGTTTTTAGAATCTATACGGAAAGTACAAACACACACATTGTCTTTTATATATAAGATTTTATATTTTGTATTATATATTTTATATTTGGTATTTTATATTTTAAGTTTCATATTTTAAATTTTACATTTTTTATATATTTTGAATGTTGTATATTAAGCTTTATATTCATATACATTTTTAATGTTCATTACGACTCCAAATAACCTCCTCCCACGTTACAATTAAATTCATAAGAATAATTCGGCATAAAATTCAGTTGTTGCTATTGAAAATATTATCTATGGAGATCAAAGCACTTGTAACAGTTTGTTTATAGGGTGTAATGTATTTATTTGAAAATATTTCTATTTCTATAACTGTTTATTTTTACCTAGTAATATCCTAAATCCAAGGTCAATTTAAATTCAATTCAAGCCATTTTCAATATACTCGCACACACATACATATTTAAATTATTTTGTGGAAACCGCAAACACTATTCAATAGAATTTTCTGCACAGGTTCACCTGGAAACCATGATTATAATTTTGTTTACATTCACGAACAAGTGTTCCAGAATAGTAACGGGTGGATTATGTTAAATAATATTCAATAGTTTTTTAGTAGTTTAGCATTGCATATGTGAAACAATTGACCAAGGTTTGACTGTATTTGCGTTCATCATTCTTTTTTTCAAACGTCAGTCGAATAAAGTAACAAAAGTTGATTTATTTGATGTACGTTTTTTCGGTATATTTACTTTAGTCTATTTAATACTTAACATCTAAAGAAATCTAAAACAATTGCTTAAATACCCTGGATACAATACATAAAAAAGTATTGAAAATTATATTTACTTTTTAACAAAATGAGTATAAAATGATAAACATCTGCTATTTTTCGAGCATTTGTCACTATAAATTTCTATAGACGGAAAAATGTTTGCCCTCGGTAAATTGTGTTCGATTTTTTTGATATTGGGAACTCTGCATTATTGCTCAGCCACGGATTATTGTGATTTGGATTTGTGCTATGGACTCGAGGGACACATTGGATGTAATCATAATGGGGTGAGTATATTTAAAATATGAACCTGGAATTATTGAGAAAATCGTGTAAAAAATGAAAGCAAAATGGTCTATAATGATTCCACACATTGGACATTAACAGACTTCTTTCTGTATATGTACGTATGCATAAAACCCTTGTAAGAAATTTCAATCATAAACAACAACTTTGGTATATTCCCAAAATTTTAGCTTGCTAATTCAAAAGATTTTTATTTAAATATCTTCTCTTGGACTTTAATTTTATGTTAAAAATTTAATTTAGAAATAAGTCTTCTTTCATTGTAAAAAAATTATATATTCAAGAGATGTCAGCTCAAGCTCTACGTAAAGAATGCTTTCAGAATGGTCAAATAACAACTATTCTTTAGACAATAGACTGGTTCTAACTCAAAGGGAAAAATCGATGTCGAATTTTTTTATGCTGCATTTCAGTTCAGATCTTCTGTATCCAGACTCAAGAATTCTGCAACCAGGACCTGGTGAGTGGGATTAGCTTGGCAGTTAAATAAATGCAGTGTGTCGTGTGGTCCCAATCCATATGCCGGGCATGTGTTGGGCATCCTGGCATCAATTCGGGCACAATACGAATTGAGTCGTCTTCATCGTCCGGATCTTAACTGGGCTAAAACCACTCGTGTTTGATTTGGCAGCTGGCATTCTTCTTCTGCGATGGATGGAGGGTGGTCTCCATGTACGGCATTCACACTGTATCTGTGTACTGCCTGCGCATCCATGTCAGTGTGAATGCTATCCAAGCCTGCCTGATATTTGGCAATTTTTGACAGTGTGTTAGTAAGGTTGTACGCCCCTGCGGGACTTTTCTCAACCGGTTTACAAAATAGTTAGTTATAAATGCATTATTCTACAACTAACTACAAATTGGTTGAAAAGTCATCTATAGATCAACCAGATTGAAAACTAAAACAAGTAAGAACGGAGTTAAGTTCGGCCGGGCCGAACTTGATATACCCTCCACCACAAGTTGTATTGAAGTAAAATGGAATAATTAGTTTCCTTTGATACTAAATATCAGCAATTTCGGTAAAACAATGTGAGGCACCGTTCTATGGGGGCTATTTCACCGACAAATTTCTGACGGAACTTTTTAGACTCAAAGAAGTCTAAATACCAAATTTCCTATATTTCGGTAAGATAATGTGGCTAAAACTTAAAAATTCCGAAAATCAAGAAGTGCGCTTCTATGGGGATATGTGAAGTCGTGGACCTGTACTGATAATACTCTTCTGGAATATTGTATAACTCTTGGAAGACTAAATAACGAATTTCAGCCATTTCGGTGGGATATTGACGTCACAATCTTTAGTATTACGAAAATCGGCAGGTACCGTTCTAAGGGGGCGAATTTTAGTCGGAAATGAGGCAATATTAAAGCGTGTACCTGAACACACAAATTTCTGGCGAACAGTTTTATATCACATGGAAGACTAAATACCAAATTTCAGCCATTTTGTTGGAATATTGAAGCCACAACCTTCAAAAATCGGGAGGTACCTTTCCATGGGGGCTATATCGCTCATTTACTTACAGAGTGACATAACTCAAAAAATGCGTCTTCTGAGTTAGCAATTTGTATTTTTTCTATGACTTCTTCGTTATTTTATGTCATGCTGATATCTCTAAAACTCGACGAGTTACAGCTCATTTACTACGAGTTTCGTATGTTTTTGAGTTTATGAAGCACTAAAACACTTCAAATCATGCTTGATCATGCACAGAAGTTTTACACTGATATCTGGCTATCTGGTTGCAAAATATGGTCCAAGTAGTTATTTTAGTTTTAGTGTAATAATCTTTTTAAGGTGGGAAGTCAAATTTCAATCGCCAAGTTAAAACGTGTTTTTCTCGAAACTTGATTTTTCGAGATGTGTCACTCTTTGAGAAAGTCACTCTTTGAGGAAGTTTGAGTACCCCCAATGAAGTCTAAATACCAAATTTCAGCCATTTCGGTGGAATATTGAGGCCACAACTTTCAAAATACCGAAAATCGGGAGGTACCGTTCTATGGGGGCTATATGAAGGCATGGACCGATACCGACAAAGTTCTGGGGGAAAGGTTTATACCACCAACGTAGACTAAGTAACAAATTTCAGCCATTTCGGTGTGATAATGAAGCTAAAACCTTCAAAATACCGAAAATCGGGAGGTACCGTTCTATGGGGGCTATATGAAGGCGTGGACCGATACCGACAAAATTCTGGGGGAAAGTTGTATACCTCTAAAGAAGACCACGTACCATATTGACGTGACAATCTTTAGTATTACGAAAATCGGCAGGTACCGTTCCAAGGGGGCTATATCGAAACGTCGACCTATACCGACGAATTTTAGTCGGAAATGGGGCAATATTAAAGCGTGGACCTGTACACACAAATTTCTGGCGAACAGTTTTATATCACATTGAAGACTAAATACCAAATTTCAGCCATTTTGTTGGAATATTGAAGCCACAACCTTCAAAAATCGGGAGGTACCGTTCTATGGGGGCTATGTCAAAACGTGTACCGATATATCCCATTTTCAATACCAACCATCCTGTAAGTAATAAAAACTTCTGTACCAAATATTGACTCTCTATCTTTAAAATTGCGAGCTGTATCTTGATTTCAACAGACAGACGGACGGCGCACAGTGTTGCCGCTTCCTTGTAAACGTGGACAAAAATAGAAGGAGTTGTCCTAGGTCGATGAATTTTTATACAAGTACTTATGCAGGCATAGGAATGAAAAATTCCCATTTTGGTCCATATCGGTTCAGATTTGGATATATCCCCCATATATATATTTCTCCGATTCTGCTATAACATAGCCAATTTTAATTGAAGCGCCTTCAAATTTAATATGCGATATTTGCTTGGGCCTCTGATCAGTTTTACCAATTTTGTTAAAAACCGGATCAGATTTCGATATAGCCCCCACATATATATATTTCCCCGATTTTGCAATAACTCAGCCAATTTTAATTGAACCGAATTCAAATTTAATATGCGATATTTGCTGGGGCCTCTGATCAGTTTTACCGATTTTGTTAAAAATCGGTTCAGATGTGGATATATCTCCATATATATTTCTCCGATTCTGCTATAACTCAGCCAATTTTAATTGAACCGCCTTCAAATTTCATATGCGAATTGTTTATGATGATATGGTTGTGGCTCCGAGAATCGGATTTTATAGGATGTAAACTTTGCATTTTTTAATTCGAAAGGGATGTCTGTTTCATGTACCAAATGGTCGAAACTGCAATTTGCTGCAATTTTTAGATACACTCCATGAAAGAAGCGAAATTCGTGAGTTTTGTATAACACGTTACTGTTGCAATCAACATAACGGTACTTTATGTATACACATTATATGTAAACTTTTTTTTCATAAATTGCAAGACTATCGACCGCTCTTTAATTCCCTATTCAAAAGTTGTGGAATATGTCAACAACTTCTTTAAAAAATTTCCATGAACATGGGTTTCTTTTTTAAATACATTTTAGTAAATGTCACATACGAAAAATGTTCTATGTTTAACGAGCTATAACTTTATAGTAACACCAAATATCGACAACATATTTGAGGTTTGTCCTATTTGAAGTGTTCTCAATAAAATAAAACCATAAAATTATAAAAAAGTCAAGAACACATTTTTCGATTTTTGTCCACTGAGGCAACACTGTGCGGCGGACGGACGGACGGACATGGTTAAATCGACATAGAATTTTATGCTGATCAATAATATATTTATAGGGTCTCCGACGAATATTTCGATGTGTTACAAACGGAATGACAAATTTAATTATACCCTCCATTTGGTGAAGGGTATAAAAATGGAGAACTGACTATATCTGCATTACTTTCCAACTAGTTATTAACCAGTTGGAAAATAGTCGGTTACAAAGCAATTTTTCTACAACCAACAATAAATTAGTTGAAAAGTCATCTAGAGATCAACCAGTTGTAAACGTTGTATGTTCAATAGCGTGTTTTCGACGTAAATAATTCTCATATAGACTTTCGTAATTATTTCGATATAAATGCAACATACAATTATACAAGCTAGTTTTGATAGACTCGGCATACCAAAAGAGGAAAGACAAGGAAACATAACTGAGAAACAACTGGTGTCAAAACAAAAAGTCAAAGATAAAAGCAAAAGAGAGAATTAAAATAAATAAACTATACGAGTAAATAAAATATAATAAATAAAAATATACTTTTTTCTCTCTCTTTAGGACAAAAACAAACTGATTATAAAAAGTCAAAAAATAGTTAGATATAAATTAGTTAAAAATAGTTGGTTTATAACTTGTTAGAAGTAATGCAGAGATGGACAATTGCTCATCCCCATGTTAAAATAGTTAGTTGGCGTAATGAAAAATAATGGAAAAATAACCACTTGTGGTTATTTTTAAACTAGTTATACGCTATTTTTAAACTAATTTATTTCCCCGCAGGGACCCGCACGCTGCAAAGCAAAAACAAATCAAAACATTTCCTCTCTTTTGTGCGCTCTTTCGTTGCGTTCGGGTCCTGTGTGTGTAAATTGCCGAAAAACTTCGTAACGTCAACTATACCAAAGATCGGCATTGGTCTAGAGGTTCTCTTTTATAGCTTTGGACCTCTCTCTAGATCATGAAGATCTCTCCTGACGTGCCTGGGTGGAGGAAGCCAGTCCATTAAATCGTGCCAGCGATGCTCACTGCGATAACACCCAAGCCGGTATTGCATCGACAACATCTTGTTGAGCTGACGCACGGGTAAAACCTTCACCTCTTCATGAAGATGGTCCACTGGTGTCAGTCCTCAGTAAAGTACAGCACACATTGTCAGTTTTGAATGATAATTTTTTGCAATTATCGATAACTGTTCAACCGTCCAGTAACCACAAAATATTTTGTGGTTGCATGATGAATGACAAAAATGAACGGCCACACTAGCAAGCAACCACAAAGCTGTCAATCTAAACTGACAATGTGCACCCAGTTTAAGGCATTCTGGCAGATTTGAATTTTCTTCCACTGCGTAGCGCTAACATTTGCATACCACGCTGGCGCTGCATAACTTACCACTGACCGGCCTATTGCGTTGTAAGAGGTCAACAAGGTTTCTAATCTTATCCCAAATAGCTGTGGCTTGCGCGGACGACATAAACATGCTATCGAACGTTATACCCAATATTTTGGTATAGTTAGCAGTCGGAATTACTACACCATCGACCAATATGTTCAGTGTGAGCCTCATTTCTGCCGTCCAAATGGTGAACAGTGTGGCAGTGGATTAAACGGCGGATATTTACATATTCCTCAGATGGAAGAACTGCACTAGGTCAGCTATGTAGACATTTAACCTATCACATATGTATGTCATCGACGATAGGACCCGACGCCCAGATCGTACAATCATCTTCATACATTACGACGCCGTCTAAAGGGTGTGGAATTTCAGAGAGGTAGAGGTTAAACAGTTGCAGAGATATCACCCCTCCTTGGGAAACTGCCTGTTTCACTCTACGGGGTTTGGACTTCTTGTCTCTGATTTCCACAAAGGACTGGCGTCCGCACATATAGTTGATCACCCAACGTTTCAAACACGGCTGGAGAGTAGTCTTCTCTACATCCTCGAACTGCTTGGCGTGGTTGACAGTATCGAAGGCCTTCGATAGGTCAAGAGCCACCATGACTGTTCGATCACACGGCCTGTTCCGGTTCACTCCTCTACTGCTATGTGTGAATACTGCGCTTTATGCTGTTGTAGTACTATGCATTTTCCGAAATCCATGTTGATGTTAGGCAACAGGAAAACAGTTTCTCATCGTGGGGAGGATCTGGCACCAGGAGTGAAATCGGTCTGTACGATTCAGGGGGCATCCTTGCCAGACTTCAGTAGCGGGACCACACTGCTAACTTTCCAGGCTTCTGGTACAATATGGTTGGCTAACGATAGGTTGAGGATACTTGTTAAATTCTCAACTCCGGGTTCATCCAATTTGCTTAAGCATTACCATTGTTATTCGTTGTGGACCAAACGATTTCGACGATTTCGCGTTTCGGATGGCATCTGCAACATCGCACATCGTAAATTGTGCTTGTAGCTCCTCGGCTGGGAGGTCTTTTTTATACGCCGTAGTACACTCCTCTTCGCCTTATCACTCTCTGGGTGTTCTATGAAGTACTGGTTCACGCCGTTGAAAGTAACAGCCGTTCTATCATCCTTGTTTCCCGGATTCGAGAGTGTTTTAACCGTTACCCACAATTTACTTAATCCTGTACCAATGTTGCACGGCTTCAGGTGATCCAGACACTTTTTATACCCTCCACCATAATATGGAGGGTATAATTAAATGTATCATGCCGTTTGTAACACATCGAAATATTCACCCTAGAAAGTATATATATTCTTGATCAGGGTAAAATTCAAAGTCGATATAACTATGCCGGTCTGTCCGTCCGTCTGTTGAAATAAAGATACACCTTGCAAATTTTTAAGGTAGAGCTTTGTGCTTTGGTATAGACGTTTCTATTACTCCTAGGATGTTTGGTATTGCAAATGGGCTATATCGGCCCACGTTTTGATATAGCTCCCATAGAACGGTACCACCCGATTATCGGTATTTTGAAGATTTTAGCTTCATTATCACACCGAAATGGCTGAAATTTGGTACTTAGTGTTCGTTGGGGGTATACAACTTTCCCCCAGAATGTTGTAGGTATAGATCCACGCCTTCATATAGCCCCCATAGAACGGTTCCTCACGATTTGCGGTATTTTGAAGGTTCTGGCCATAATATTCCCCCGAAATGGCTGAAATTTGATATTTAGTCTTCACTTGGGGTATAAAACTTTCCACATGAAATTTGTCGGTATAGGTCCACGCCTTCACATAGCCCCCATGGAACGGCACCTTCCGATTTTCGGTATTTTGAAGGTTGTGGCCTCAATATTCCTCCGAAATGCCTGAAATTTGGTATTTGGTCTTCATTTGGGGTATACAACTTTTCATATGAAATTTGTCGGTATAGGTCCACGCCTTCAGATAGGCCCCAAAGAACTGTACCTCCCGATTTTTGGTATTCTGAAGGTTGTGGCCTCAATATTCCTCCGTAGTGGCTGAAATTTGGTATTTAGTCTTCATTTGGGGTATAAAACTTTCCATAAGGAATTTATCGTTATAGGTCCACGCCTTCAAATAGGCACCAAAGAATGGTACTTCCCGATTTTCGATATTTTTAAGGTTTTACCTTCATTATCACACCGAAATGGCTGAAATTTGGTATTTAGTCTTCACTTGGGGTATAAAACTTTCCATATGAAATTTGTCGGTATAGGCACACGCCTTCATATAGCCCCCATGGAACGGTACCTTCCGATTTTCGGTATTTTGAAGGTTGTGGCCTCAATATTCCTCCGAAATGCCTGAAATTTGATATTTGGTCTTCTTTTAGGGTATACAACTTTTCATATGAAATTTGTCGGTATAGGTCCACGCCTTCATATAGCCCCCATGGAACGGTACCTTCTGATTTTCGGTATTTTGAAGGTTGTGGCCTCAATATTCCTCCGTAGTGGCTGAAATTTGGTATTTAGTCTTCATTTGGGGTATAAAAGTTTCTATATGAAATTTGTCGGTATAGGTCCACGCCTTCAGATAGGTCAAAAATAACGGCACCTCCCGATTTTCGGTATTTTGAAGGCTATGGCCTCAATATTCCTCCGAAATGGCTGATATATGGTATTTGGTCTTCACTTGGGGTATAAAAATTTTCATATGAAATTTGACGGAATAGGTCCACGCCTTCATATAGCCCCCATGGAACGGCACCTTCAGATTTTCGGCATTTTGAATGTTGTGGACTCAATACTCCTCCGTAGTGGTTGAAATTTGGTATTTAGTCTTCACTTGGGGTATACAACTTTCCATATGCAATTTGTCGGTGTAGGTCCACGCCTTTAAATAGCCCCCATGGAACGGTACCTTCCGATTTTCGACATTTTGAAGGTTGTGGCCTCAATATTCCTCCGATGGCTGAAATGTGGTATTTGGTCTTCATTTGGGGTATAAAACTTTCCATAAGGAATTTATCGTTATAGGTCCACGCCTTCAAATAGGCACCAAAGAATGGTACTTCCCGATTTTCGATATTTTTAAGGTTTTAGCTTCATTATCACACCGAAATGGCTGAAATTTGGTATTTAGTCTTCACTTGGGGTATAAAACTTTCCATATGAAATTTGTCGGTATAGGTCCACGCCTTTAAATAGCCCCCATGGAACGGTACCGTCCGATTTTCGACATTTTGAAGGTTGTGGCCTCAATATTCCTCCGATGGCTGAAATGTGGTATTTGGTCTTCATTTGGGGTATACAACTTTTCATATAAAATTTGTCGGTATAGGTCAACGACTTTATATAGCCCCCATGGAACGGCACCTTCAGATTTTCGGCATTTTGAATGTTGTGGACTCAATACTCCTCCGTAGTGGCTGAAATTTCGTATTTGGCCTTCATTTGGGGTATAAAACTTTTCATGTGAAATTTGTCGGTATAGGTCCACGCCTTCAGATGGGCCCCAAAGAACGGTATCTCCCGATTTTCGGTATTTTGAAATTTGGTATTTAGTCTTAATTTTGGGTATAAAACTTTTCATATGAAATTTGTCGGTATAGGTCCACGCCTTCATATAGCCCCCATGGAACGGTACCTTCCGATTTTTGGTATTTTTAGGGTTTTAGCTTCATTATCAGACCGAAATGACTGAAATTTGGTATTTGGTCTTCATTTGGGGTGTACAACTTTTCATATGAAATTTGTAGGTATAGGTCCACACCTTCAATTAGCCCCATAGAACGGTACCTCCAGATTTTCGATATTTTGAAGGTTTTGACCTCAATATTCCTCCGAAATGGCTAAAATTTGGTATTTAGTCTTCACTTGGGGTATACAAATTTCCATATAAAATTTGACGGAATAGGTCCACGCCTTCATATAGCCCCCATAGGACGGTACCTCCAGACGTTCGGTATTTTGAAGGTTGTGGCCTCAATATTCCTCCGAAGTGGCTGAAATTTGGTGTTTAGTTTTCGTTGTTAGTATATTTTGAAAGTTAACCACATTGTTTTACCGAAATTGCTGGAATTCGTTATTTATTCTTCTTCATATACGAAAAGAAACTAATTGTTCAGTTCCACTTCAATACTACTCGTGGTGGAGGGTATAACAAGTTCGGCCGGGCCGAGCTTAACGCCGTTCTTACATGTTCCGATTATGTTCGCCTAAAAACCTGTTGCATTCATGAGTAAGCTCTCTAACTCTCGGGTATTCAGGGTTCGTACGACGAAGCTCATTACGCTCATTTGCTAGTCCCTGGCCTCTGCTCAGAATTTTGGTCTTATTTAATCCTAAGTTTAATGCTTAATGTTTTGCACGGTGAATGAAAAGGAGAGAGAACTTTCCGGGAAATCATCATTGCAGCAGCTGCTCGCTACAAACCGGTTGGTCGAATACATCCTAAGGTTTGTTTTCTCCCATGAGTTCTATTTTAATGCCATAGCGAAATCAATGATTTTGAGAACGCTTCATCATCGGTGGCAACAATGTGATAATGGTAACACATGACTTGGAATCGATGTGTTCTATCAAAAGCATGTCATCCAGACCTCATATAATTTATTAATGGTTTAAAAACATTTTATTTGTGGTCCAATTTAAAATTCTTCCTTAATTTGCTCAATCTCCTTCTATAAATTTTAATCATTTAAATTTATTTGTTCTATATTGTTCATTAAACATTTTTTCTATTTTCTATTCCAGAGCTTTTCTTCAACATGTCATCCCGATGCTCGACTAATTCCCATTAGTGAGGACTTACGCAATGCCATAGTTAGTAAGCACAATGAATATCGTAATCTTGCAGCTGCCGGCTTTGATCGATTTGCACCAGCATCACGAATGGCCAAAACACATTGGGACGATGAATTGGCTAAATTAGCTGAGCTGAATGTCAAACAGTGTGAAGCTAAACACGATTTGTGTCGTAATACAGATCAATTCAATTTTGCTGGGCAAAATATTGCTGTACGCTATTTCTGGAATAATAATTTTGATGCAGGTTTAACGGCACTCGATCAAATCGATCAATGGTTTGATGAATATAAAATGGCATCTATGAAAGATATTCATGAATATAGAACGCCAAGTGATGGGTATAATTCTTTTAATTCTTCTGAAAAAAATGTGAAATTAATTTGAATATCGTTTTTTTATTTTACAGTACTGTAATTGGTTCCTTTACTGCTATGGTACAAGAAATGGGAACTCGTGTAGGTTGTGCCATCTTACAGCAAACTGGAGAACAGGATATCGTACAGCAAATATTGACTTGTAATTATTCTTATATCAATATTGAGGGTTTGCCTGTCTATGGAATTGGACCAGCCACCAGTCATTGTACAACCGGCCCTGATGCGACATATACCTCTTTGTGTAGCGATAATGAAGTATACGAGGTGAATGATATTCCCCATTATCAAGACTAAACGAAATGAAAAAGAATATACATACATAGATACATACTCCTTGTCAAAATGTTAAGCGTTTTTATTGAAATTATTTTAAAATAATTATTTCATCACAATATGCAGTTATGTTGTTTTTTATTTGCCGGTCAATTTGGTTGAAATGCTGATTATTTGCTAAATTTTGGAGCGAATCGGTTGATCCGTTCGAGAGTTATCGTGCGCTCCAGCCAGCCAGACATGGCTAAATCAACTCCAAATTGCCTGAAACACATTTCGTCCAAACATACTTTGGGTCTAAAACCATTATTTCGATGAGGCACATTTTGCCCGTATGAAATTGTATATACCCTCGTTAGCATGAATGCTGAGGGTATAAAAACAATCTTTTTTAAGGAAATACCCTGGAATCGCACGCCAAACCGGTCATACAATTTTCCACGTAGGTTTCCTACTTACTGTGAACTGAAAATGTCAAAATTCGGGGAAGTTAGTAGGAAAATAATGACAAAAAACAAAAAAAAAATAATTTATATCGGGGTTTAACCTAAAATGGGAGCTATGTATATCAAAACGTGGGCCTATATGATACATTTGTATACCAATAATTAGAAAACTTATCCAAAGGTCTCTGTCAAATTGCATATATCAACGGCTCAAACGTGTAATTTTTATACCCTACACCACTATGTGGGGAGGGTATTATAAGTTGGTTTTGGCCAAAAAGTTTGTAACGCATCGAAATAAATGTCTCGACGAGCTGAGTCGATCTGGCTATGTGTGTCCGTCCGTCTGTCCATCTAAACCTTGTAATCACGCTACAGGTTGCAATTTTGGTCGGATCGTCACAAAATTTTGAGGGTTAATGGGGGTCTCACAGATGAAGAAGCCTATTGATTTTGGTGATGGTCGGATAATATTTAGGGGTCGTAATGGGCAAAAAACTTATTTATATAAAAAGAAAACGTTTTTTTTTCCAAAGCGAATATCTCAGGTTCTATATGGGGTATACCAGTAGCAAAAATATCACTTTTCTAATTATGTAAAGTAGGTTCTCGTAGGTGATCAAACAACGAAGATATCACAATAGTCGCAAATAAAAACCAACTTTTCATTTTTCGATTTTCATTATAATGACGAATATCACAGTTTTGGTTTAAGACTTTCCAAAAGCAGAGCCTGGCTATAGAAGTAGAAGATCCCATCTTTACAATGATGCAAACTAGGTTGGCGTAGGTGGCCAACTAACGGAGATATCGCAATAGTCGGTAATACATCCCATTTTTCCATTTTTTTGGAAATCACGCTACAGGTAGCAATTTGAATCGGATCGTCACGAAATATCGAGGGTTAATGGAGATCTCACAGAGGAAGAAGCCTATTGGTTTTGGTGATGGTCGGATAATATTTAGGGGTCGGAATGAGCAAACAAGTTATTTGGAGAAAAAGTCAACATTTTATTCCAAAGCAAATATCTCAGCGTCTATAAGGGTATATAAAAAGCAAAACCTGGCAAGGAAAGTAGAAAATATCACTTTTACAACGATGTAACGTAGGTGGTCAAACAAGAAGATATCGCAATATTCGCTTATATAACCCAATTTTTCATTTTTGCGATTTTAATAATAATGGCGAATATCACACCTTTGTTTGGGGACCATCTAAAAGCAAAGCCTGACTAAGAATGTAGAAAATCCCATCTTTAAAATTATGCAAAGTAGGTTGGCGTAGGTGGTCAAATAATAAAGATATCGCAACAGTCGGTAATACATCAATTTTTTCGACTTTTTCTGCAATCAAACTACAGGTCGGAATTTTGATCGGATCATCACGAAATTTTCTCATAGAGATAGAAGCATATTGACGTTGGTGATGTCGATAGTAGTCAAATATAAAATTAAATATTAATTATTTTGGTTCAGTTCGCCTGAAGTCATTTGGTATAAAAGCCAGATAGGTGAAAACTTTCGTATCTCCCTAAAAGAAATGTTTTCGAGTGAAAAGATTATGCACAGAGGTAGTGGTGTAGGATATCACATAGTCGGCCCCGTACCGACTATAGCCTTTTCTCACTTGTTTTAAATTATTTTTCTGTATAAAATACTACGACTAAACGCAAAAACACGATGCAAGACCATCACTTCAGATACCCAACGTTACGTCACCACTAACTCTAACAATAGAAAATGTAAATGTGTCTAGACTTTAGAAAATCTTTTAGACAGGAACCACAGTAATACTTAAAGGGTTTCTACACGGTATGGTTTTTACATAACCGTACATACCAACTGTCACTTTTTACAAATCTGAATTTTGTACAAATCGTGTGAACCATACAAAAATTTCAATGCATCAAAGTGTTATGTGCATACATATGTATTGTTTTTCAATTAGAGCGCGCTCTATTCTCTTCTGTACAACACAAGTAAAACAGCTGTTTTGTTTGTACGCAATATAAATAAGGAAAACAACAGAAAATAAATGAAAAATAAAATTTTGCCGTGCAGAAGGAATTACATACGGACGCATATGGGTGAAAAAAAAGTGACAGTTGGTATGTACGGTTGTGTAAAAAACATACCGTGTAGAAACCCCATTATTAAACACAGCTCAATCTTTGTGACAAGAATTTCCCTTCAGAATTTCCCGTAGTTTTGAACAATGCTAGCCCTGGTCCACACTAAGAGTAATTTCACTGAAATTTTGACAAGAATGTAAAAGAAAATGTAAAAGAAAATGTAAAATAAAACGGAAAAGAAAACAGTTTGGATCGAGCACACATAATCTTCTGAAAGAATTTATTATGAAAAAACATCAATAAAATATATTTTGTGACCGCGGATAACGAAAATGCGAATAAAAACGGTAGAATATTGTCCTAAATCATATATAAAAAGCGAAAGCTTCTGGAGATGTTACATATTATAGCTACAAATTTCTTTTGTTCAGAGACTCATAATGAAATTTGATTAAGAACATTTCTTCTTTTGATACAACCCCCAAAAATTGGGGTATTTTAGGAGATTTTGGCTCAGTATGGAATACATTTTAATTAAGAGTCTAAAAAGTTAACAAATAATTTCTACCTATAATATCTAATTTTGTAACGTCATTTTCTTAACAAAGTATTTTACTCAGATATCTAGTTTGTTCTAGGACTTGCAATGAATTCTTGTGTAGAATATTTCTCCTTTTAACACCTTTCGTCTAAAACTAAATTTCATGTTACTTTCATGCATCAACTCGAAAAAAGAACAAAACAAATTTATTCAAAAAGTATTTGGGAGTTTTGTTGGCAAACTTGATGTGTATATTTTCTTGATATATATTGCAAATACATATTTCATTTATTCGGCGACTTATATTGAAATTTGATGGAGATTATTTATGTCTTTGACGTCTTCTATCTAGAATGAAGTTTTGTGTGACAAAACTTAATAAACTCAGATAAAGTACAACATTAACCCTAGAACGTGATTTTACTTTTGGCAGATTCCTGGCGTTTAGGTACGATTTAGAGTTTTGGTGTATTCGGGGACCTATAGTAAAATTTTATGACAAATAATTTTGTAGAATATTTTGATCTGATACGATCACATTTTAAAAGAGCTTCATGATACAATAAGAAGGTAGCAGCAACTGCCGTTTTTGGTAACATAAGATGTCAAAATTTGACATAAATTCAATGCAATTGACACATTATGTTACCACCAGCTGGGCTGATAATGCTACCTTCTCATTGTATCATGAAGAGCTTTTAAACGTTTTTGAAAAGAGGGACCAAAAAGAACCCTTTAGTGACTCGCATGATGGTTAATTTTTTTCATAAAAAGATACCCTACATTATTGTCAGTAATATTGCCAAAGACACTTTATACCTAAAATGCAAGGATTCAAAGGAATCTGATGTCGAATATTTCAAAACCTGTAGAAATGGGCGGAACTTGCCACGCCTATTTAGGTTATTTCCCGACGTAAACTTTCAAAACTTTCTCCTTTTTTTCGGTCCTCTTTCATAATCTGTGCAGGGTTTCTTGTAATTTTAAAAAAGTTTGATTTTGTTGTACTGTGTAATCGATAAAAAGTCACTTATGTTTACAACAAGTAAAAAAATATCCGTCTAAGTTTGGACAAAATATGACGAAGGCCAAACTTTGGATCAAATCGGTTGATCAGTTCGTGCTCTCCAGCCACTACATATGGTGCCATAGGGATTTTTTACACCTTTCTCGCTGTTTTCTCAAAAAGTATGGATTTGCCCCTGAAAAAACTTTTACCGTCGTAATGGAGGCAGTATTTCGAGAGCAGGTCTTAAAGCAACTTATCCAAAGTTTTGTGTGGGAGGTACCCGAAAGAGTGGATAATTATCTGGTAGATTTATTAGGACGTGTAAAGTATGGACCAAATCGGTCACTCCCTTCAAGAGTTATCGTGAGCACAAATTTTCTGAACAGTTTCGAACTTTTGTGGGGGAGGTACCTGAACGAGTGGACCGATATGGCTTATCTTCGAATTTAAACTATGTTTGGACAAAATACTACGAAGGCCAAATTTTGGACCGAATCGGCAGATCCGTTCGAGAGTTATCTTGCGCTCCATCCACTACACACGGTGTCATAGGGGCTTTTTGCATCTTTCGGGCTATTTTCTCAGAAAGTATGAACTTGCCCCTGATGAAACTTGTACCGTCGTATGGGAGGCAATGAATACAAGTTGTTGCAACAAAAATCAAAGCGATTCGAGAGCAGGCCCTAATCTGAACTTATCCGAAATTTTGTGTGGCAGGTACCCGAAGGAGTGGACCGATTGAGTCCATTTTGGAACCTCAGCTAAGTTTAGTAGAAATTTGACGATGTGCAAAGTATGGATCAAATCGGTTACTTCCTTCAAGAGTTATCGTGCGCACAAATTTTCCGAACATCTTCGAACTTAAACTAAGTTTGGGCAAAATATTACGAAAGCCGAATCGGTTAATCCATTCGAGCCAGCCAGACGGACGGACATTGCTAAATCAACACTAAATTGTCTAAAACGGATTTCCTCCAAACATACTTGGGATCTAAAACCATTATTTCGATGAGGCCCCTATGAAAGTGTATATGGCAAATAAAAAAATTCCTTTGCAATTCCATTTGAAAAAAATTAAAAAAAATTTTCGCGAGCACATCTACGATTTTTGGTATAGAGTTAAAGGAAAAAAATCTGGTTTCAAATCTGCTCGCGTTCACGAAGTTGGCCGATGCGCGCAAAAGTTATAGCGGTTTTTATCCTCTTATAAAGAAAAAATATTTTAAAATTTCTTATTTTTTGTATGATGTACCATCCGATCATAATCTCTTAATGACGAAAATGTGCTGCAAAATATCCCTATCAAAGAAAAAAATTGGGCGAAAAAAATTTGCTGTTGAAAAACTGGATAACCACGACACACACACAATTGTGAAGCAACATATAAATCGTGAACTACACAATATTAACAGAGATGATGTAGAGAGCATTTGGTATTCTATCAAGCACTCATTAAAATTTATTGCCAGCAACAATCTAGGAAACTACAAAAAACCTAAAAATAAAGAATGGATGACGAACGACATACTCAAATTAATGGAAGAACGTCGAAAGTACAAACATACAAATTATGAATTATATTTTGAGCTTCATAGAGAAATACAATCGACAATACGCATTGCAAAAATTGAGCACTTAAATAGTCAATGTCAGGAAATTGAACGTCTCCAACAGCGTCACGATGACTTCAATTTACACAAAAGACTTAAGGAAGCCGCTGGAGTACGATTTAAGTCAATACCGAAAGTACTATACGTTAACAACAAAGCTGTCTTTGATACAAATGAAAAGAAAATAGTGTGGAGCGAATACATAAGACAGATATTTAATGACAATAACCGATCGGTCAACGTTCCAGCTAACCAACAATCGCTCACTGGGAACCCAATCACTAAATCTGAGGTGAAATGTGCAATAAAATTACTACGTAATAAAAAAAGCTGTGGACCAGACGAAATTCCCTCCGAATTGTTAAAATTAATAGATGACGAAAACCTACAGCTTTTGGTAGTGCTATTTAATTACATATATGACTCAGGCCGATATCCTCAAGACTGGCTGAAATCAACTTTCATCACAATTCCAAAGAAAAGCCACCCAAGACAATGTTGCGACTACAGACTTATAAGTTTAATGAGCCACGCTCTCAAAATTTTTCTAAGAATCATTCACTCCAGAATTTATAAAAAATGTGAAGAAGCCATGGGACTATCTCAATTTGGATTTAAAGAAGGCATGGGTACAAGAGAAGCCCTACTCTCTATTCAAGTGTTAATACAGAAATGCAGAAATGTACATAAATATGTTTACCTATGTTTTGTGGATTACGAAAAAGCCTTCGACACCGTACAACATGACAAAATGGTGGAAATCCTCACATCTATTGGCATCCAAGGAAAAGAATTACAATGCATCAAGCAATTATATTGGAACCAAACAGCACAAGTCGACATTAATGGAGAACTGACAGAATGCATTGCAATATCGAAAGGAGTTAGACAGGGTTGTATATTGTCGCCATTATTATTCAATATCTATACCGAAAGAATTTTTGAAGAATCAATGTCCAACGCTCGTAAAGGCGTATATATTGGTGGAAAATTCGTCAACAATATCAGATATGCAGATGATACCACTTTAATTGCGAGTAGTGTATCAGAACTACAATTTCTTTTGAGTCGGCTAAATTCCTATAGCGAAAAGTATGGGTTAAAGATTAATATATCAAAAACTAAATATATGGTGATAACCAGGTCTAGAAACCAAAGTACAACCGAAATATATATAAATAATACACATATTGATAAAGTACAGAACTTTAAATATCTTGGCGTCAAAATAAATGAAAACTGGGACAACTCGAAAGAAATACGATGCAGAATTGAAATGGCAAGAGATGCATTTTTCAAATACAAAAATATTTTATGTAGTCATGACATAAATATGGAAACAAAAATACGATTTATTAAAACTTATGTCTGGTCGGTTCTGCTGTACGGCTCAGAAGTATGGACACTAAAAACCGCTGAAATAAAGAAATTGGAAGCCTTTGAAATGTGGATCTAACGTCGTATCCTAAAAATTCCATGGACACATCTAACACCAAATTCTGTGGTTCTTTCAAGGGTTAACCGTCAACGGGAACTCATTGGAACAATAAAAAGAAGAAAAACATCATATCTTGGACATGTAATGAGGAACGCAAAATACAAACTGCTCCAAACCATAATCACTGGAACAATAGAAGGGAAGCCATCCAGAGGACGGAAAGAAATATCATGGATTGACAATATTCTTAAATGGACCGGCATTGGAAATATCTCAACCCTACTGAGTGAAGCCAGAAATAGAGACGCCTTTATGGAGATCATGGAAAATATATGAACATAACTTAAAATTTGTAACAGATAATTATATATAATTGTATTGGTCGCTTATATTCGGAGATCGAATATGCAAATAAAGAAGAAGATTTTTTGTATTGAGAAAATGTAAGCATATATCAGTAACAACATTTGATATCCATCCGTAGATGCACCAAAATT
The DNA here is from genome assembly GCF_047663935.1 of Musca autumnalis. Lineage (NCBI taxonomy): Eukaryota > Metazoa > Arthropoda > Insecta > Diptera > Muscidae > Musca > Musca autumnalis. Next base: position 186,939,785 of record NW_027411866.1, on the reverse strand, counting down.
TCCAAAATGTGTTTTTATTTTCGCGGAAAATCAAAAAAATTAAAAAAAATCTGGCAATAAATTTAAATTATACTAACTCAGAGTCCGTATAAACCTCTAAAAACTAAATTAAAAATACGTACAGAAACCAGACAACGCGTAAAAAATGTGAAACCAAAATTATAAACATTGGCCTTATAAATTGCATAACAACAACAACAAAAGAGAAACAACTCATTGTTGGAAAATATTGTTACAAATGTATTTTTTGGTTTGTTTCGAAAAATTAGAAAAAATATTTGAGAGTTATCCAACTATTTCGCTAAAATCTAATACATAAATTAAAGTATTCTGCTAAAACTTTATCAAAATATATGGTTTACCATCGTGAAAGCTTAACTGCTTACTATAATAACTTATAAGGATAGGAAATTAAGAGTAATATTGAAATTACTATCATTTAAAAGATATGAAAATTAAAAAGCCTGTAATTCGCGAATTAGTTAAAGTCGGTTGATGCGCATCCGATTTTGGATAAAGCGAATCAATCTCTTTCAATATTTATGCATATTTCGATGTTTCACTCAGCGGCCATTGTGTGTCGCCAGTTGCATCATGCACTGCAAAAAACCTTAAAGTTGGTAAAAGTCGCGCAATGTGCATACGATTTTGATGCGCATCCGGTTTCATCAGCGCCCATCAAAAATACGTCAATATACACCTATTTCAAATAGATTCCTCAAAAACCGCAGATGTGCTTCCACATTCAATTTTTGGCGAAATATCCATATTACTCGCGTATCTCAGTTTTTTATGACACGTGTTTTCGCAAATATTATAATCGCGAGTAAAGTATTCCATGTATGTAAAAAATTTTAAAGAAAATTGCGGTTTAGTACGCGGATTTGTCAAAATATATTTTTGCTGATTTTCCGATTTTCAAGGTATCTATATCCGCGGTTTCAGTAGATGAATTCGATCGCGGAAGGCTTCATTAGAACCGTCGCGTAAAAAAAACTAAATTCACGCGGGTTTCAAAGGAAATTGAATGACAGTTGTAAATTTTACACGCAAAAAATATGTTTTGTAAGAAAATACACGCATGAAATTTTGGCCTTTCGACTCCAATTACTGGGATGCTGTAAGGAGCACACTCATGAGATATGCACCAAACTACGTAAAATCACCAGTTCTATAATCGTGTTATGAGTTTGGAATATTATCTTCTTGCGCGCCCGGATTATTAAAAAAAATCAAAAAACCCCGAAATTCCGGCTTCAAAATGTCAGCATCAATTTTAGGTGGATGCAGTGGATTATCGAAAAATCATACACTGCTACCTTATTGCCCATGGAGTATTCTGTGATTCATTCTTTGGCAAAAGGTCTATAAAATGTAAGGTTAAGCCAGAAATCGCATGGGAACATAAAAAACTTGTTGGCTTTAACCCATTTTTACCCATTTTTCTACATTGATGCCAACACAGCTTCCTCGAAAATTAATTTTAATGGTCGTCATTATGGGAACCATAAAAAAACACTTCATTTTAAAGAATTGTAGTCATACTTTATAGAATGTGTTAACAGTTCGCGAATTCTGAAAGGGTGAAACTCGGATTCATCGATTGCAAAACATTTTTGTTATTTACCATATACCCTCGTGCATTGTAAAAGTATTTTAAAATAAACAACGTTGCAAAATTTACCTAATTAATCAGTTTTCTGCCCAATGCTTACTTTGTATGTATTATGCGATTCCAAAAAGCTACTGACGTTTCGGAAGTCAGCCAAAGTGTATGCACCATTTTTGACCCAAAGGCTGGAGATATGGATATGCTCATAACACATGTATGTCTCCCACTTCTATTATTGTTCTTTTATACAGCCACAGTTTGAAGGTATATTTCTGTCGGCATAGCTGAGTGATACTTTTTTACTTGTTTATTTTAGAGGAACTTGTTACTATTGTAATACCATAAAATAAACCATCGTACGCATCAAGATCAATCATGATTTGATGTGTTTTAGTGCTTCGAACCAAACCCTTTATATAGGAGCTGTAACTCGTTGAAAACGGTACAAAACTTCTCATAACCATTTGCATAAATGAAAATCAAATTTATCTCTACAAATTATATGCCAGATATATGTATTTATAACTTTATTTAACTGAAATATTTAAGAAATTCATTATAATCTACTACATTCATATACATAATTATAACATCTCCAACATAGTATGTATATATAAATCTACAAATATTGAAATAAAAAATTTGTAAGGTAATCCATTTATTGCAATCCAGTAGAAACATACACATAGATAAATGTGTGTATATATATTAATATTTTGTTTTGTTTTTGTACTAAGTCTATAGTTGTGTAAAAATATATATGATGATATATTAACAATGTAATGAAAAAATGGGAGGGAATTGTATATGAAAGGAGATAAATCACAAATGTACTTCAGTTTGATTTGATTTAAAATACTATAAGTGCGATTCAATATTTAACATAATAATATAATGCTAAATATGATCACAGGTGTGAAATAAGATGAGATTAAAAAACATTCCGTAAAATCAATTTGATGTAGTTGACGCAATACTGGTCCCATGAGCGCCGCCAGCCACAATTGTTGATGTTTGAGATAAATAATTCATTGTAACTTTATTTAGTTTATTTGCTTCGGACCAAGTACAAAGTCCACAATTCTATAAAACAAAATAAAATATTACTTAAAATGTATGGGAAGGAATATTCTATTACAATCAAAAGCAAACTTACATCACATATATAAAAATAATCCTTATTATATAGGTAATAAGGTTTGATGCGTTTAATTTTTATGGGATTTCCTTTGGGTGTTGTTTTTGTTTGAATATTGGAGTCGCTAATCTTTTGTAAATTCCATAATTTATTTACAACACTGACATCGTGGCGTAGTGTACCATTATCCTCTTGATGTAACTGACCGAAACGCATTAACTGCATTTCAAAACGATTAGCCAAGAGAAAATCATTACCATTACATTCCAGACATCTTGTAAAAAGATTTCGTTCATCTATGTGAAATTGAAAATATTGTAAAATTTGTACAACTTGATTTTCAATAGCATCGCATGGTACATCCACGCATTGTGTTTGTCCTAGTTCTCGTGAAAATATCAAATAACGTGAATCACGTGTCAAAACAATACGTTGTTCGCGTCGTGCTAAATCTATATAAAATTGTATATCACTTTTATGTTCATTGATTTCCAAAGAATCCAAACCAAGCTTTCGCAATTCTTTAGAAAGACCAATTAGCATCGAATCACAAAGGAATCTTATCTGTGCAGATGGCGGAGATGAAGATCTGTAAAAAGGAGTTGAGAATTGTAACAAATTTATGCAATTTTTGTTCACTTAAATTCGATATCTCTGTTAAACATTGACTTATCCCGTATTATTCATATATTTTACTATTTATTCTACGCCTGACAGTCGTCACCTATTTTAGATTTTTAAGATTTCAGATACCTTTTCCAACAAATCTATATCTTACAGGTCTGTATGTATTCTGAAAGTGATTAAACCTGTGTCCAAACTAAAAAAATCGCAAGTTGAATAGTCTTCATCCATAAATAATCGGGAGATAGGTTCGTGGATTATGTTGGGCAATTGAAAAAATGCATACATATGGGGTGGTCAAGTCCAGAAGAAGGTCATGTGTTCCCTCTCTTTGATTAAACTAAAACTCAACAAGTGAAAATGTATCAGTCGGCTTTGCCGACAGAGATATACCCTCAGCCTGTGTATATTGAAACAATTTGTTCCCAAAAAAACGTATGTATTTACGTAAAAATGTTGGTCGTTTGAACCGACAAAAATGTTGATTAGGATAAAATAGCAAAAGTTTTGCAGAGGAAATACTTAAAGGAATGGATCGACATTGACCGTTATGAAAGTGGATCTCCAGCCACAACACATGGTGCCATAGGGGAAAAAACTTTTCCCATCGTAATTGAGGCAGCGAATGCAAGTTGCTTCAACAAAAATGATCCGATATCAGGTCTTAAAGTGAACTTATCCGAAATATTATGTGGGAGGTACCGGATGGAGTGGACAAATATAGTCCATATTTGAACCTGATCTATATCTGGTAGATATATTAGGATGTGTAAAGTATAGACCAACTCGGCCACGCCCTTCAAGAGTTACCTTACGAAAAATTTTTCCGAAAATTTTGGAACTTTTGTGGGGGAGGTACCTGAAGGAGTGGACCGATATGGCTTATCTTCAAACTTAAACTATGTTTGGACAAAATATTACTAAGGCCAAAATTTGGACCGAATCGGCAGATCCGTTCTAGAGTTATCTTGCGCTCCAACCAACTCACACGGTGTCATAGGGTTTTTTTTGCACCTTTCAGGCTATTTTCTCAGGAAGTATGGACTTGCCTTGATGATGACTTGAACCGTCGTATGGAGGGCAGTGAATACAAGTTGATAAAACAAAAATCAAAGCGATTCGAGAGATGGCCCTAAACTGAACTTTTCCGAAATTTTGTGTGGGAGGTACCCGAAGGAGTAGACCGATTGAATCCATATTGAAACCTTATCTAAGACTGGTACACATTTCACGATGGGCAATGTATGGACCAAATCGGTTACTCCCTTCAAGAGTTATCGTGTGCACAACTTTTCCGAACATTTCCGAACTTTTGTGGGGGAGGTATCGGAAGGAGTGGACCGATATAGCCCATCTTCGAACTTAAACTAAGTTTGGGTAAAATATTACGAAATCCAAAATTTGAACCGAATCGGTTCATCCGTTCGAGAGTTATCGTGCGCTCCAGCCAGCAGGACAGACAGACAGACGGACGGACATGGCTAGATCGACTCCAAATTGTCTGAAACACATTTCGTCCAAACATACTTGGGGTCTAAAACCATTATTTCGATTAGGCACATTTTCATCGTATCAAAGTGTATATACCCTCCTTAGCCTAAAGGCTGAGGGTATAATAAAATTGATCGTTGGTTGTCCTCTTTGTTATACCCTCCAACATAATATAGAGGGTATAATTAAATTTGTCATGACACATTTAATTATACCCTCTATATTTCGAAAATAAACTTTAAAAATCTACGTTGCGTGTTGTAAAAATCTTTGAAAAATCCCAACATTTTTTACGTTCGTTGGCCTATTTGATTGACCTAAAAATCTTTAAAAATATCCTCATTGGTTGCCCCCTTTGGTTGACCTAAAAACTTTTTAAAACTCAAAGTTGATTAACCGAAAAAAAACCTTTAAAAAAACATTGCCAATGCGTTATTTACATCATGTAAGTATTTAATTTTAAGCTTTCAGACTGTTAAAATTAAGAATGTGTTCGCTGGGTAGTTTATTTGGGTTAAGCCAATTTTGTAGTAATTACATGGAAAATAAATGAAATGAAAATCCATGTTAGGAACCATCTTTGTTTGAAATAAAAGTCTTAAAAAATACACTTTGGTAACCCTCTTTGTTTGACCTAAAAATCTTTAAAAAAAATCCACGGTTACCCTCTTTGTGTGACCTAAAATCTTAAAAAAATCAAGGTTTGTGACCCTTTTTAGTTAAAAACAAGTAAGAACAGACTATAGTCGGACGGGGCCGACCATGTGATACCCTATACCACTATCCCTGTGCACTAGCTTTCCGGGCTAGCTGTTATAAGATGTGCATTAGAAATTTTACCAATTTTCACACAAAAGTTTTGATCAATTTAACCCGCTAAATATTATCCGATCATACCGTTGACTTGCACGCTACTTCTTCATCTCAAACCAAAACTACGTTTAAAATTTCGCGCCGATCGGACTATTATTGCGACCTACAGAGCGGCTACAAAATCGAGCAAAAATTTTGTTTTTGGTCCATTTCATCCCTTTAACATTTCACGATCATCGCCAAAAACTAATCAGTTCTATTCTGGTCCAAACCCGACCTCCATACTAAATTTCGTGACAATCGGTCTATAATTGCGGCCTCTAGCTTGATTACAATTTTTAATGGACGGACAGACGGACGGACGGACGGACGGACACACATCGCTAAATCGCTTTATCTCGTCGAGATATGAAGTTTGGTATACCACATGAGGGGTCTACGACGAATATTTCGCGGCGTTACATGAATTTTTGGGAAAACAAACTTATTATACCCTTTTCCACATTGTGGTATAGGGTATAAAAATCCACGTTGATAAACCTCTTTGGTTGACTTAAAAAATAATGTTGGTAACCCTTTTTGTTTGATCTAAAAAATCTTTAAAAAATCCAAGTTGATAACCCACTAAAAAAATCTTTAAAAAATCCAAGTTGATAACCCAATTTGGTTAATCCAAATTCTTTAAAAATTCCACGTTGGTAAATCTTTAAAAAAATGCACGTTGGTAACCCTCTTTGTTTGACTTAAAAATTTTTAAATAATCCTCGTTTGTAATCCTCTTTGGTTGACCTAAAAATCTTTAAAAAGTCCACTTTTGGTAACCCTTTTGGTAGGTCTAAAAAATCTTTAAAAATCCACGTTGGTAGCGATTTGGTTGATCTAAGACTGTTTGAAAAATCCATGTTAATAAGCTTATTTGGTTGACCTAAAAATCTTTTAAAAAATCCAGAAAGATAACCCTCTTAACATCTTTTAAAAAAATCAACGTTAGTTGCCCATTTTTAGTTGACCTACAAATCTTTAAAAGATGCACATTGTTTGCCCTTTTTGGTTGGCCTAAAACGTTTTTTAAACTCGGCGTTGGTTGCCCCAAAAACCATTTTGGTTTCTCTATTTGGTTGACCTTAAAATCGTTAAAAAGTCCATAGTGGTTGCCCACTTTTGTTGAACTTAAAAATTAAAAAATGTTTAATGTCTTTAATGACTCCTTAAAGTCTTTCAAAATCAACATTTGTCTCTCCTAAACATCTTGAAAAATAGTTTGCTTATTTTTCAAAATCCAAATATCTATTTGGATTTGGATGATTTTAATTATTTTTTTATCTGTTGTTTTACGTCCTCCTGTGTGAATGTCTTAATCTGAAACCCCCGTTAAGTTTATAACATATAACACTTACTTTGTCTTGCTAACGTTCGGCTTGTGGTGACCCCATTCTCTGAGATTTTGATGAGCATTTCTATTATATACCGCTGCATTTTGGGTAGTAGCAGTTTGAGTCTTTGCCTTACTGCGAAACAAGGAACCGGATTTCGAAGTTGTAATTTCTTCAACCAGAACATCAATATCAATACCAATGCGTAGTAATAGCTCAGCTAAAACTTGATAAATCTGCAACAAACAGTGAGCATCCAATGCAGCATAGATGATTTGATCATGACGCAGTGGACGATTAGCCCAATTAGAACATTGATTTGACTTATCCAATTTTTTACCCAAACACATTTCAGTCAAAGCACAAAGACTTTCACCGGCCACCGATATTTGTTGATAAGGGAAGGGTGATATTTGCATGTACTTTAAGCGACGCCACAAATCACGTAAATCCAAATAACATGAAGTTGCCTGTAGATTCAATTGCAATGGCAAAGATTTGTGTAGCATTTGCAAATCATAGTGTAAAGAGAATCCCAACTTTAATATTTCCAAATTATTGAAAATTCTGCGACCCATCGTTTTCCATAGCTCTTCATCGAGTTGAGGTGATAAACAGTCAACTAAGTAAACTCTTTCGGTTGTGGCTAATTGTATAAGAGAAACACGATTGTCATTGTTCACTGAAGGCTTCCATTCCGAATCGAAACCGATAAGTAAAAATTGTTCTAGGTAATCTAACATATCAAGGAACTTTGGTTTTGTGTCTACCAGAATGATCGATTCTGCAGGCAATTGTAGCTTTAGATATTCATCTTTTTGTAATTGAATAGACGATGGATTGTTTTTGTGCTTTGTTTTTGATGATTTCACAGATGTTGTTGTGGCTACATCCCATAATGAATCGCTTGATTCATTCAAATTATCGCTATTATCAGGTTTTGCCATGCGCATTTGTAATGGTGGTGGGCATTCTTCCAAGGGTATATTATAAAGTTGTACCCAATAGTTTGCCTCTTCCCAATCACCAGCATTTGCGATTCTAGTTATAAGATCCAATTGCAGTGCTTTACTTTTCTTTGCTTCTTCACGGGCCAACTCACGCCACGAATCAAGACTCATACCACCCTCTTGATATTTGTGATATAAATAATGCAGGTATGAACAGGATTTAGAATATTTTAAATTCGGTGTATATTCAGGATTAATGTTGTATTTTTTAGCTAAACGTGTTACTAGTTTGGACATAGGACGGTAACTTAATATATTATGTTTAACATCGGAATAATTATATTTCCTAAAAAGGGAATAAAAATCAAAATTAAATAGGCTCGAAGATATAGTTCAAGATTGTTTTTAAACCTCTTACTTTAGAATTTCATCACAATTTTCATAGACAGTCTTTTTACGATCCAAAAGAGAATCTAAAAATTGTACTGTAGGTAATTGCTGTTCTTTTGCCACATTTAAAAATTCCTCAGCCAAATTGATTTTGTCCTGTAGCAGCAATGGTAGTAGCAAATCAAATAAACCAAATATGTGTGTGCAATTTAAAAATATTGACCAATATGCAGCCTGAAAATAAAGCATTTAAAATTATTTTAAAAATTCACATCCATTTTTCTATACAAACTCACATCTCTGTAAAAATTATCATTTAATAATTTCTGCAATTTTGGTATCAAATAGTTTTGTATTTTATGTAATTGATACGTTTCCGTCACAGCCTTATAGAGTGGTACAATACCGCACGTTTTGACAAAATTAAAAGCCACCATACGTGTATTGTCATCACAGGTCGCCTCAATAGTTGGATGTTGCTTATAGAGTTCACACACTGATTCGAGTATAAATAAAGCCATGTTTTTATTCTTCAAATAATTACAGCCTGGACTGGAGGCAAAGAGCTTCAATGCTTGTAATAACGGTTGAGGATCTCGTATAAGTACCAATTTTAATTGATGCTGTGTGGCCGGAGTACGGTTGCCTATGGTAAGAGAAGGATATGTTTATAATGGATTATAATCACAGGAAATGGGGGATAAATTAATGTAACGTATCTCTGTGCCAACAAACAATATATGTACATACATTCAATTCACAAGGACTATGTATATTTCTTACTTTTTTTAAAGATAAATTCAATTTAACAAGAGCAAAGTCTACTAAAAACTTAGTGTGAGAGGTGTATGACGTGACGTATTGGCTAGCAAACAATTATAATGTTGTAGTCATGATCCAAGCAACTATAGATATAGTTTTATGGATTAAAGTTAAAAAAATCCATTGCAACCAATTCCTCGCTCAGTACATGCGATTTGACATGTGTGCTGTTAAATGGACTTAAACCTGATATCCCCACCCATTACACACACCCATATACTGCATATTTGAATGTGTTATGAATAGAAAATTTCCTTTTAACTTCATATCATATTCATCATAGCTTACATTTTCCAAAGGTCTCCTTGAAGTCCTCAAACCAATTATCCAACTCAGGACTTAAGGTTTTGTCAAAATCTTCACCATTTAACCCAGCGCCAGCCGTTATATCAGGAACTAATTTAATTTTAAGATTTTGTGTCGAGCATAATAGACCATCCAAACTATTATCATCTTCATCCTCGAAACCAGCTGGGATTCCACAATATTTTGCTTTAGACGACATTTTTCACTTGAATTTTTTTCTATTTGTTTGTCCGGTCTGTTGTGTGAAAAATAAAATATCTATTCAATTTCACAACAAAGAGATTTCGTGTCGCGCTGTCGTTAGCGGTTTGTTGTTGGTATCAACAGAGAAAATTATTGTTTTTTCTCCTTATTGTTGTGGGCTTTTGATTTGTTTGCAATTTTTTTTCTTCACTTTTTATATTTACATTTTTATATTTTCAATGATGAGCAAAACAAATTTTTTGCAAAAACCTTTTTCGTGAAAAAAATAACAATGTATTATTTGTATCGATTATCGAATACATTTCATCACTAGTGGTTTTGTTTATATGGCTACTTTTTACCAGAGATGCCAAAAACTTTCAACAGTCCAAAAGTCAGTTTGATGTGTAGCCAGTCCACCTTAGTCAAATTAATTGAAGTTCACACTAGCTGTGTTCCTTTACTTACTTGAGGTTACCACTTTTACCATTTGTTACCATTTTTATACCCTAGATAGACGGCAGCGTTAATTTGCATTAACTGTCTTAATTCAAATTAATTCGTGCATTATACACATTCTTAATACACAAAATCAAAGGAAATTAAACTGAATTCAGGTATTTCAATATGGCAATGCTGTAAAAGAGAGAGAGCATATTCATGCTCTGAGACACAATTTGCATTGAAAATCAATTGTCTTTTGTCAAATTTCCACGTTTAAGAAAATAAAAAAGGAAAACAAATCAGAAATTTTCGCGTTTCTTTCAAATATGTAAGTAGTGGTCTTCTCGAACAGAATAGCAGCTAATCGTTTTTCGCACCTTCTATCAACTCTATTTTTAAAATTTTTATTTTCACAAGCATTTCATTACCCACCATACCAATTCTATCGAAAATAATATCTTCTTCAAATGTTCCTTTAGAATTTTGGGACATTTTTTAATATTAAAAGGACTCAAAAATATCGCGAATAAATTTATTTTATTTTTGCATTATCGTGGTGAAAAGGTCAATGGTAGAAAGTATATTTGTTTCGCATATTTTGGCGAACTTTTGTAAAACTTTACGAAATGGTCTGCTGGGTATTAACATACAACACAAACAGCTGTTTCATAAATGCAGAAACTATCGTCTGTCAAATTAAGGAATTTTTAATGCAAATTAACTCTGCCGTCTGTCTAGGGTATTAACCTGCAAAGCGTTCCTTATGCCAAGTTTACACTTGCGCTCTAAAATCCACTGGATTTCACGAAATCCTGAAATACATCCCGGTGTTTACACTTATTTTTTTGTTGATTTCATACATATCACAACGGTCAAGGTAGATGCATACGCGCAGCTGATCGAACATGAATTTTCAAAACAAGTTGTTGCAAATTGAATTAGTCATCAAAAATATACGACAATATAGAACTTTACAACTTTATTTCGAAAATTATCGTAAAACTCTCTATATATCGTATTCATTGTGTATAGAACCCGTTCCCGTACTCCGAAGTCTAGCAAGACTTGCACTTCTCTTTAAACAAAAATAGCGCCGAATAACACCCTATTCTCCTGTTTTCTGCCATAAAATTTTGGCATAGTAGAAACTAGCTGATACGTTGATTTGCTGCAGTTTTTGCAATTTCCGTAATTTTTTCGTTCCCGTATTTTTTAAGAAATTTGTATGGGGAAGCAATTTTAGATATTTCGCTCTTTTTTCTAACATTACCATTAAAAAAGTACGAGAACGCAATGAAAAATAGCATTGTAACAAAGTAATCTAATATTTTTTCACATTGTTTAAAAATTTTGATTCTTAAATTTTTTGTTGCAGCAATTGACCATCTATCTTGTTTATTGTGATACGTGAAAAGTGTTGCAACTTTTGGTACTTTTTCAGTCACAAACTGGGTTGTATATCATGTGTACTGTGATTTCGATGTTGATTTCGCTGAAATCACGAAATGAGATGATTTCATTTTTGTATGCGAAATCATGATAATTTTTGCTTGATTCCGCGCGAAATCACGAAACGCCTTCGAAATCACGAAAAGACGCCGAATGTAAACCAAACATTAACCCCGAAAAGTGGCAAAACTGGAAGCAATTTTTAAAGCTCTGTTCCTTTACGTTCAAGAATCTTCAAGTTTTACCACTTTTTACTCGAAAAGCGTTCCTTTACTTCAACCACCATACAATTCATATGGGAGCAGTTTACAACTTTTGCTACTTTTGCCGGTTTTACCATTTTCAGAAGTAAAGGAACAGACCATAAGAAAGTGAGAGAGGAGAGAGAGCGAAAACGGCTTTCTCTTCTACCACAGGCTACTAGACAAATTTCTGCAGAATTGATTTTTCGACTTTTGATTGACGATTATTTCACAATGAAGAAGAAAATGGACGAAAAACAGAAGAAAAAGTCGAACGCTGACAAAACTAAATTGAAAGCTGTGAAATAAAAGACGAAAATTGATTTTTTTATGTTTCTTTTTGACATTGCTGCCAGATCTACCATTTTTCCGTTCTTTACTTTTCTGGTAAAAATGTTCATGAGAGAGCAATTTTGACACTTTTCTGTTTTACCACTCTTACCATTAAAAAAGTAAAGGAACAAAGCTATTATGTCCGTGTTTATACAGGGAAAGAAAATTGACTTTATGGGCGAGGGAGTAGAGAGGAATAAGAGGGGGTACACACACTCCTGTACTCGCAAATTCTGTTTTGTTTCTTTATTCTTTGCAGATTTTTTTGCATTTTCGTTCATTTTATTTTTTGGAGTTAAGGAACACTTTTCATGTTACAAATGGTGGCAAAGCCTCGACACATAAGCGGCTGGCTTTCTGGCTGAAGTCATTTCTGGGAAAAGAATAAAGAAATGTCAGAACCACATTTGAATTAGGTCGAACTTTGTTATTTGTCATTTACCAGATATGTTTACACTATCTACGAATGTCATATGTCCCGGTCCACACTAGCGTGAATTTCATTAAAAAATTTCATGAAATTAGGTGTTCTTAAATCGAATTCCCCACAACAGCAATTTTAGCTTTGTTCCTTTACCTGCCTGAGGTTACCATTTCTTACCATTTTTAACCTGCAAAGCGTTCCTTTACTTTAACAAGCATACGATTTATATGAGACCAGTTCACCACTTTTACCATTTTTTGCCACTGTTACCATTTTTAAAGTAAAGGAACAGACCATTTATGATTTTACTTTACTATGGAGGTCGATTAGAGACGCATAATTTCATGCAAATTTTTCAATGAAATCACTCTAGTGTGGACCGGGACTAGAAGATGTCAAATTTGCTACCTGTGAATGTTGTACACTATTGCTCTGTTCCAGAACCTGCAAGAATCTACTAATTTTTACTATTTCTCTCGATAACATAAAGGGAAATTTGTTATCGTAGTAAAAATTTGTAGATTCTTGCAGGTTCTGGAACAGAGCAATAGTGTGACCACTATGAAAATGTTCATCTATTGCAGGTTCTGGAACAGAGCAATAGTGTGACCACTATGAAAATGTTCATCTATCAAAATGATATGGCAACTCATATGTACATTTTTCATTTAGGGAGCTCTCTATTCGGCCATGTAGAACAAATAGAAGGTAAAGTAAATACTAAAACAAATACAACTCAACAACAACCACATAGAAATTTGTTTTTGTTTGTAACGCTAGTGTCAAAAATATATGTAAAAAAATAAGGAAATGTCTATAAATTATTTGAATTTAAAAACTATTAATTTTTCACATTTGATTGAAAATTTTGGAAAACATGAATACAAATTCGTTATAGCTATATTACATTACGTGTATTTCATGTGTATGTTTTGCATTTTTTACATCTACATGTTGTACACATAGTGTGATCCATGGTAGAATAAAGTAAAGGTAGGCCACAGCTAACAGCTGATTACAATTTTTTTCTTTTTATGGCCTAATCTGTCAAAAGCAGGGTTGACATTTTGTACTGTTTTTGACATTATGCAATCATAAAGGTAGATGTATCGCTGAATTGTTCCAACAAAAAACTTCTGCTGTAACACTATAAGTCTGTCTGGTTACTTTCCCAGCAAGAATTGTCCAGCAAGAACTTTCTCAGAGAGTAAGGGGTTTTTATTCTCTTTTGCTAGAAAATTATAAAAAGTAAACAGACACCTTCCCAGCAAAAACCAGCAAGCAATCAGCTGAATTGCCAAAACAACAATTTGTCCGCCAACAAAGGAAGCAAATACGTTGTATTTTATTACAAATAAAAAAGAAAATTAAACAAAAAAGTATTTTTCCACTTTACAAATTTGTTCTCCATAAAACAATACAATTTGACTATATTAGTCCCAATTTACATTAGGCGAGTTTACTTGCGGCAATTGTCAGTTTGTAGGTGAGAGAGGGTGCTGAGAGGCAAAGGGTTACCATATGCCTCACCTCTCTCTCCCACAAAATGACAATTGCCGCAAGTAAACTCGCCCAATGTAAATTGGGACTTATTTCCACAATAAAATTGATTTTAATTTTCACAAACATAAACCAACGAAAACTTAACAACAGTTGATTGATTGTTTTCAGGAAGAAGAAGAGTTAAAAGTTCTTGCTAGAAGAAATTTGTCCAGCAAGAATTTGCAAACTCTCAGTGAAAGAACTGTCAAAATGTCTCTCTCGAATCGCTCTCTTTTGCTGGTTTTTTGTGTTAACAGACGACTTCCAGCAACAATTGGTACAAATTGTTACAAATTTTAGGGTAACCAGACACAGCTTATATCTTAAAATTGAAAACAAGGACAAAAAATAAGTATTCGCGCGGCAAAATAAAATTGTTGATTTTTTTAGCAAAACTTACGAATGAACAATTTATCAAATATTGATATTAATTTAAATTTGTTCCAAAAGTATGGGAATGTAAAAATTACAATTTTTGTAAAAAATCTGCTGACATTTATCTGCAAATCGGATACCAGCAATCACGATGTCAGATTAGCCAAACTTGTCAAGTAGATAAGTGAATGACATTTTTTCACTATCATAAGTTTGGGATGAACTTTTGTTATTTTTGGAACACTTTTCCAGCAAGAATATTCTGGAGCCTAGCTAAAGAAATGTTTTTACACTATATGGCACTTTTAACATATAAAAAGTGAAGCTTTAAGTCCCATATGTTTTTGTAATACGGGATAGCTATGCAGGTACATCTACCATTATTATTGTACCATGCCATTTGACGTTTTAAGCCATGGCTGCAGGGTGGCATTTCTCAGTGATTTTCATACCTGGCCTACCTCTACTTTATTGTACCATGGTGTGATCCATATAAAAAATTTCATCGCTCAAAATGATGTGCGAGCCCATGTGTAACTTTTTCGTTTTAGAGCCCTTCCTATTTTTGTATGTACAATAAATATAAACCAGCTGATTTGTTTGTTTTGATGAAAGCAGGAATTTGCAAAATTTGCTGAAAGAAATAATTTCTTAGTCCCGGTCCACACTAGCGTGAATTTCATTAAAAAATTTCATGAAATTAGGCGTTCTTAAATCGAATTCCTCACTGCAGCAATTTTATGATTTTACTCTACTATGGAAGTCGATCTAGAGCACTGCCGACCAAGAAGAGAGCACACAAAATTCTGAATATTGGCAACTTTTGACAGTGTGTTAGTAAGTTTGTATGCAAGCATGTTGGAAAACAAAAACAAATCAAAACATTTGCTCTCTTTTGTGTACTCTTTCGTTGCGTTCGGGTTGTGTGTGTGTGAATTGCCGAAAAACTTCGTAAATTCAACAATATTAAAGAACGGCATTGATCTAGAGACGCATAATTTCATGAAATTTTTTAATCAAATTCACGCTAGTGTGGACCGGGACTTAAAGAAATTTAAATAAATCGATTTGATAAAGGATTTGTTTACATTTATAGGTTATGTCACACAAAAAAACATATACTGGTGTAATAGCAAAAATTATAAATCATATGTAAAATGTCATTTTTCGCACACACAAAGAATTACACGAGTACAAAAAAATTCAAAACATACACATGAAATACACGTAATGTAATATAGCTTTACATTTTCAATTTGGATGTTTCCACATCATTCAACTAAATTTTCTCACAGAAAGTCGAATTCCTGCAAAAATGTTTGGGGTCGCTGGAAGTTCATTGAAAAAGGAGAAGCTTA
Source organism: Musca autumnalis (assembly GCF_047663935.1). Taxonomy (NCBI): domain Eukaryota; kingdom Metazoa; phylum Arthropoda; class Insecta; order Diptera; family Muscidae; genus Musca; species Musca autumnalis. The sequence continues at coordinate 186,923,916 of NW_027411866.1, read as the reverse complement.
TTCAATGTTTTCTTTTTGAAGTCAAAGAAGCACATGTTTATTAGGGCTTTATTTTTTCAAATTTAACAAAATACCTCACATATTACCAAACGTTGTACCGCCTCTATAAGCAGTGCATGGTACAAATACACAGGTAGCCGCATCGGCAATTGTTGGTAACATAAGATGTCAAAATTTGACATCAATTCAATGCAATTGACACATTATGTTACCATCAGCTGGCTTGATAATGCTACCTGTATTATTGTACCATGAAGCAGTGTTTTATTGTGCGACTCGTCGTTCGGACTTGGAGGATGTTACATATCATTAGGTCTGTTCGTCTACTCAATAATTTGTACAAATTCGTACAAGTTCAGTAACTTCTTGTAATCAACATCCAGTAAAAATTTGTACAACATTTGAGTAAACGAACACACATATTAGCTTTGTTCCTTTACTTTTTTAACGGTAAGGGTGGTAAAAGAGAAAAGCGTCAAAATTGCTCTCTCATGAACATTTTTACCAGAAAAGTAAAGGGACGGAAAAATGGTATATCTGGCAGCAATGTCAAAAAGAAACATAAAAAAATCAATTCTCGTCTTTTATTTCACAGTTTTTAATTTAGTTTTGTCAGCTTTCGACTTTTTCTTCTGTTTATCGACCATTTTCTTTTTCATTGTGAAATAAGGTCTGTACGATAACCCAAAAGTTTGTACAAATTTGTAAAAACTTTTACAAAATGCTGTTCGATAACAAATTTGTTCAGTGAAAGAGAACTGACAGAACTTGCAAGTAGTTGCAAGAACTTGCAAATACTTTTTACTTGCGAAGTTATCGAACAGACATATAATCGTTAAACAAAAGTCGAAAAATCAGTTCTGCCATTTTTTAGCTGCAGACATTTTGATGGTAGCCTGTGGTAGAAGAGAAAGCCATTTCCGCTCTCTCCACTCTCACTCTCTTAAAAATTGCTTCCAGTTTTGCCACTTTTCGGGGTTAAGGAACGCTTTGCAGGTTAAAAATGGTAACAAATGGGAAAATGGTAACCTCACGTAAGTAAAGGAACACAGCTATTGATATGAAGAAGTCTTTCTGGGAAATATATTTTTTCGGAATGACATCAAAATATAAATAAATATGTATTGATTGAATGAATAAATAAATAAATATATAAAATGTCGTATGGAATTTGACACAAACGTTACAACCCAGTTCAGTCAGCTGTGTATTGCTGTTAGCTTTTATTGTTCTACCATGGTATTCAGCATGGTACAATAAGAAGGTAATTTCATGCTAACATATGATTCAAATTTTTTCTTAAATTTTGAATTTGAAGTACATTCATTGTCAAAATGAATTTGACACAGAATGTTTATATGTGTGTTTACATGTATGTACATACATATACATATGTATCTATAAATGTCAGTAAAAATTAAATTTTCATTTGAATTGGTTTTAAATTGAAACGAAAAAAATCTCTAAAATCAATACAGTCTTCAAAAAAATGCAAGCGATTAACATATTAAAATGCTGATTTTGTTGTAGATGGACCCTACACTGCTCCAACCGTTGGAGCTTTGCAAAAACATGAAGTAATTGATGATAATTATTGTATTTACCCAGCCAGCCTGCAAAGATTTGGACAAACTTCATACTCTGGCTAAGTTATTTCACGAATCCAAATAAAAGAAGATCATTACTACCCTCTGCCTCTAACGAAGAAATGCCGATTACACAAGAAATTTGGTGTCTGGTTTATGCAAAATTGGCAAGGATGGCAATCTATTTAAGGTCTGGGACTGTTCTAGGAAAGAAACCAAAGCATTTACACCTGCAAAGCGGTTAAACTGAGTCCCAATTTACATTAGGCGAGTTTACTTGCGGCAATTGTCAGTTTGTGGGTAAGAGAGGGTGTTGAGAGGCAAAGGGTTACCATATACCTCACCTCTCTCTCCTTCAAACTGACAATTGCCGCAAGTAAACTCGTCTAATGTAAATTGGGACTATGTTTCAATATTTTGTTGCTGAAATTTTTGACCAAAAATTTCAAAATGGAACTAAAACGTATATATAATAAATTTAAAAAGTGAAACAACGTTTATTATGCTTTTTTTATTAATAGAAGTTTACAAAGAATTAGCAAGATTTTTTATATCTGTAAAAGTAGTGATGTCGGGAATTGTCTGCCTAAACTTTTCAGTGTGGTGTATCCTATATAATAGACTATCTCAATAGTCTATTACATATTATTTAACCGTGGCTGTAATACTGGAAACGGCAGCTTGGAATATTGATGATTTGACCCAGGCAATAGTCGTGAATGTTTGTGTTTGCATAGGTATTTGTTGTTCTTGCTGATTCGGTGCAATATTGCTCACAGTCAATCGTTGCTCTTGTTGTGGTGGTAGTGTTGCTGAGAAGGCATTTCTCAATATATATTTTTATGTTGATGTAGCATCACAAACAGGTTTGTTCGTATATTTTATTCAGGTATTTGGTTCCTCTGTATCCAGATACAAAAAGTCTGCAACCTGGACTGACGCTGTCCTTAAAGAATCAAATGACTGTGAGTGGGGCTAGCTGGGCAGCTGAAAACATGCAACGTGTTGTGTGGTCCTAATCCACATGCCGGGGATGTGTTGGATATCGTGGCATTCGTGGCATCAATTCGGGCCCAATATGAATTGGGAGGCTGCATCGTCCGGATCTTAACTGGGCCAAAAACACTGTACCTCATGAATATAATGAGGAGGCACGCTGTCCTATGGGCGACATTCTGGCGCGTTTTGATATTCTTCTACTACTAACATTTTCGTACCACGCTGGCACCGCATATCTTCCCACAGACCGGTCCATACATTGATAATTATGTGTTTGAGTTTTTAACATTATTGATGTGGGTTTCGATGCGCCTTGATTTGTTGATACTGAAATTGAAATTGATGTAGCTGCGGCTTTTCCAAAATGTATGTCATCCTTGACTTTGTGCATTCAATTTGAATGAATCCAATGAAGTTTCCACAATCAATTCATATAAATATATTCGGTGTTGTTGCATGAAGATTCTTTTGTTATTTTGATTAATTTTCCAATCGTTTCGTTTCCGCAGCATCTGGAAGTGAGCGGTTGTTGAGACTTTTTGGTGTTGAAATTGGTTTTTATATGAATGTGCGCCTTAACAGCCATGGAATTTGTTGATATATTCAAATTTTCTTTTTTTTCACAAACATAAAATGTTCACAAATAAATGTTTTTGACTTTTTGTTATGAAATGTCATTTCACATTATTGTTGTTCTGTATTTGACACGCTCCCGTACAGACATACAGGGTTGTATTTACCTGAATTTGACAGATGCGACTACCTTTTATCATGCTACCATGGGTATTCAGTTGAGAAATTAATTGTTAGAAGAAAACAATTTTACCTACAAATGAAGGAAATGGGTAAAGAAAACGAAAATGTGAGTGCGATTAAAGTTTTAACAATAGCTCTGTTCCAAAACTAAAAACTTTTTACAATTTTTACCACTTTTACATATTTTGCGTTCCCGTACACAAAATTTATATGAAAATCGTTTACGACTTTTACAACTTTTACGACTTTTACCACTTTATAAAGTACGGGAACAGGCCAAATATAAATTGTGTTATTGGCGTGATTTATATTTTGTGGTCATATGAAATTGTATGCTAGTGTGAACGCAAAAACTAAACGTGGTATGGAATTTAACATACATAAAGGATGTCGAATGGATAAAAGAATTGACAGCTCATATGACATTGATAGATAGTGTAAACACCCCTTAAAGAGTAAAGAAACAAAGTTATAATTTGACACTTTACTGCTATTACGTTACGTTGTTAAATAACTACATTATGACTAACTACAAAATAACCAATGCATTTTCGATCTATAGATCCATCTGGCATTTTACGATATTGACAAGAACAAGCATTTTGGAAAAGAAAAACGATTGATGTAAGACGCGTTTAACAATCGTCGTGAAACTTTGGTGAAAAATAAGAAAAATAAGAATTTCTTGAACATTCGAATTATTATAATCCGGTCTTTCCGGCATTAGTAGATAATAGTTGTTGTAGAAAATATGCCTTCGGTAGAAAATGGTAAGCATTTTGGATGCAATTGAAGTGTGATAGAAGGAATTATAGACCCTTTTGTTTAGCCGATTAATGTTTAATGGTTGCTGCTCTTGTCGTTGGCAGAGCATCATCCATCATTGAGGTTATGTTTTAATGTTTTATTTATGTTCCGGATTGTTATTTTTTCATTTTCAAGGACACAATGAAGAGTGTGCAACAGAGAAACCTACCGATGATACGGATACAACACCGGCATCACCATTAGCTGAGAAGGAGGGAAGAAAGTCTAGAAGTCGCAGCAGATCTGCTTCAGTTGAAGGTGACGCCAACACTTCCGGACAAACAAGGTCTAGTAAATCACGATCTAGATCACGTTCACCAAATACCACGGCAGAGGATGGCAAACAACTAGATGAATCAGCCGAAAGGGAACATTCGAGAAGCCGCAGTCGTAGTCCTGTAAATAATGAACGTAAAAGCCGTAGTCGGTCACGCTCGAAAAGTCGTAGTAGATCCCGTTCGGGTAGTGGTTCGGCGGGAAGACGTTCAAGAAGTGGATCACTACGAAGTCGATCTGGTTCTAGACGTTCTAGAAGTGGTAGCAGACGCAGTCGCTCAGGCAGCAGATCACGTAGTCGATCGAGATCGGGTTCAGCAAAATCAAGATCAAGATCACGTTCCGGCTCTAGAAGATCCCGATCTGGTTCAAGACGTTCACGTTCTGGATCCAGAAGATCACGCTCTGGTTCAAGAAGATCTGGATCTCGTTCCCGTTCAAGATCGAGATCGCGTTCGGGCTCGAGAAGATCGCGCTCAGGCTCGAGAAGATCGCGCTCAGGCTCAAGAAGATCTCGTTCGGGTTCCAGAAGATCACGTTCTGGTTCCAGACGTTCTCGATCTGGCTCAGGTTCCCGTTCCCGCAGTCGTTCCAAATCCGGTTCGCGTTCCAGATCACGTAGTGGTTCCCGTCGTTCACGCAGCGGCTCAAGGCGGTCACGTTCCGGTTCACGCAGAAGTCGCAGCGGCTCTGGATCCAGATCACGTTCACGGAGCGGTTCACGCCGCTCTAGATCAGGCTCACGACGATCTCGTTCCGGATCCCGTTCACGTTCTCGTAGTGTTTCTCGTTCCCGGTCCAGATCTCGTTCACGTTCCCGCAGCAAATCTGGAAGCAGATCACGTTCAGTTTCTAGATCACGTTCTCGATCGATGTCTAGATCGAGATCTCGCAGTGGCTCAGAATCACCAACTAGCAAAGGAAAGAAAGCACAAAAACGTGCTGTTCTAAGTGACTCTGAAGGTAAGTTCAAAAAAAAGTGACGTTATAGAACGCATGTACACAAAATGCAATCTCCAAAGCCTGAGGGCACAAAAATGTCGAAGGGAGTCACACGTGGACAATAAGAAACATAGTGTGGTTCTTTTCGCTTGAGACAGTTGTTATTTTACGCATACACGCACATGCCTACGTCAAAGAATGATATTAAATGCAACAAAAATATTTTGTAGGAGAAGATGGTCCTGCATCAACCAAAAAGAAGAAAACTAAAATTACTGACACAGACAATGAAGAAGAAGACGAAGACAAATTGGTTGAAGAAGGTGGAGGTGCTCAGGGTGGTGCTCAAAAAATGGGTGATAGCTCAGATGATGAAAATATTCCCCTCGATAGGGATAGAGAGTAAGTTGCCCTAACATTTATTTCACATTCTTTTTTAAAATAATGTAAAAAATATTTTTTAGAAATGACAATTTCATCTCTGATTTTGATGCCATGTTACTGCGCAAAAAGGAGGAAAAGCGTACCAAACGCCGTAAACGTGACATTGACTTAATCAATGACAATGATGATCTTATTGATCAGCTTATTATGAGCATGAAAAATGCCTCCGATGAAGATCGTCAGCTGAATATGCAAGGTAAACCGGCCACAAAGAAAATCTCCATGCTTAAAACAGTCATGTCGCAACTTATTAAAAAGGATTTACAATTGGCCTTTATGGAACACAATATTCTAAATGTCTTGACTGATTGGCTAGCGCCATTGCCAAATAAAAGTTTACCTTGTATACAGATTCGTGAAAGTATTCTTCGACTGCTACAAGATGTACGTATAAAAAATATATTATAAAAAACATAAAATAATATTATTTTCTAAATCCTTCACTTTTAGTTCCCGCCTATTGATAAAAGTTATCTAAAGCAATCCGGCATTGGTAAAGCCGTTATGTATTTATATAAACACCCAAAAGAAACTAAAACCAATCGTGATCGTGCTGGTCGTTTAATATCCGAATGGGCAAGACCAATATTTAATCTAACAACTGATTTTAGAGCCATGACCAAGGAAGAACGTCAAGAACGTGATCGTGCCACAATAAGACAGCGTAAGAAAACTCCCGAACCAGAACCCTCAACCTCGAAGAAGAAGAAGGGCATTAAGTCAGCCTTTACTAAGCCCGAGGAAGAAAATACATTACGTCCTGGTGATCCTGGATGGGTGGCAAGAGCACGTGTACCTCGACCTTCGGAAAAGGAGTATGTTAATCGCCCCAAATCCACTGTAGAGGGTGAGATATCAACAACGACCAAACGTAAACCAAATCGTTTTGAAAAACATATGAAAAAATTCTTGGATCAAAAACGTTTGAAGGCCAGTAGTCGTCGTGCTGTGGAAATATCAATTGAAGGTCGTAAAATGGCCTTGTAAGCTGCTATTATGTCCTGAATTAATTGCAGTATAGAGTGATGAGAGTTTTGAGAGATTAGGGAGATAACTTTATGTTACACTTATTATTTTAATGCCAATCTTAGATATTTAATACCTTTTCTTTGTCCTTAAAGAATTTGAATACTTTGTTGTAGTATTTTTTTTTTTAATATTTTTCGTAAATATTTTGATTTGAAATCCTCCTTTCCTTTTTTAAGAAGTCGTATTTATAACTGTAGCAAATATATTTACATTAATAAACAAAAGCTATAAATATAAATTGCCTGTATTATAATGAGGAGAAACAACAAGGGCTGGAAAGATCCAGTCGATGATAAAAAAGATCCGAGAGGCGACGGACATGGGTACACAAATTCGATGTAGTGAGGGATAGTCTGGCTGATTGATTTAAGCATTCAATTGCAAGCCTATGGAGGAAACGGTGACCTTTAGTCTCGGCCAGATTTACTGATTTTTGTCGGTAACCAAAAAATGTGTTAGAGAATCCCAATACTGGACCAAACATTTGCTGCGAGTGAGTGTTCCCACCGCCTCAACTGTTGTCGTAAATCGGTTGGCTAAAGAAAAAAGGGCTTACCGTATGTCGATGCACTACTTCATGAAATTCAACGGCAGGTAACCCTCATCCAACTTGATGAGGAAGTCCAGATAGGTCGAAAGAAGATACTCTTACTAGCCCAAGAGAAATCCTCTTTATCTTCAATTCAACAACCAAAAATCATGACTGCAAATGGCTCTAGTATTGTGTTTCATAACGCCGTAGTACTTAACAACTCCACAGCTACGTTTTTCAAAACGCCACAAATACGCATTTTCGAGGAACAATGCATGAGTGTGCAACTGAAATATTTTGACGAAGTTTAGAAAACACAAAGCAACTGACGATAGGGCAGTCAGCCCTCCAAACCTATCCAGGATGAACACAATGGACCGAAGATCTCCAAGTGAAGCGGTCACTATATAATTAGATGGCTGCGCATCAGTAAATCTAACCTAAAAAAAATCTTGATCTTGGCAAGTTCCCTCCCATCCAATATACATAGATTCCTATTTATTTTAATATAATTCATTAGTATTTATTTCAAAGCATAAATAAATATCTATATAGCAAAAAAGAAAACATGTTATAATAGGTAGAGTTAAACAATTACTGAATACATAAATGTAATACATTATTCCATGACATTTTCACGACATCAACAAGCAAATTCAGCTTTAAGCCTCAATTGCACCCACTTTTACATAAATACGACAATTTAGGACATGAGTAGTGGGATCCTTTTTCTCTGGAGTATTTGTTACAGTATTTACATAGGTATATATCATATTAAAGCCAACATAAACATCATCGCCAGTCTTCAAATCAGCATAAGGAATGAATTTTAAACGTAAATAAACCTTGTTCGATTTACGTGATACAATAAACCTAAAATATATCAAATAAAATGTTAATAAATTGGAAGTTTCTTTTTTTGCGCCAAAACTTACTCTGGTTCGGTTTTTGTTGATGTTTGTGGTTCATCATCAAATTCTTTTGAATCATCTCTTAGATTCAATATAAAACTGGTCTCTGGTGGCTGCAGTTTACTGTTGACCTTAAGGTTAACAACCCTTGGCTCTTCGAGCACAGATGTTTGTCTTACCAGCGATGTATTAGTCAAGCTAGCTGTACCCGTAAGACTTGGTGATCCTGTAAGAGATTTCAACGAATCCATGGCAGTGGCTGCTGTTAGCGAAGTATCTTTTAGAGTGCATGTACGTTTAAATTCTTCAATCATCTTTATTTCATCTTCTTCTGAGGGCAATTCAACAATATTGATTTCCATATCATGCATTGTTGGATTACTTAATTTCAAAATAACTGCATTAGCTTGGCCTGGCTTCAAAGGTTGATCACATTTAACCAACAATACATCGGGTACATGATACGTGGCAAATAGTTGAATACGATATTTCACCGAAGTTGGGTGATATTCCGGTTTTATGACATTATGCTCACATTCACGACAACGCAAAGAACGTTTAATCCAGAGACCACGACGTTGAGGATATAACTTATTTATGGTAAATGGTTGTTCACAAGGCTGATTGTGACGCTGCTTAACCGTAGTCACTGCAAAAGTAAAACATTTTATAAAGTTGTATTACAGAAATATATATGTAGGTTACTCTTACTATTCCTTAGATTGATCTTTTGCGTAAAAATACTCTCCGGCAATTGGCCAACATCTTCTGTATTTTGGGCTGGGGCTATATTAACCGGTTTTGCTTTTTGTGTATTCTTATCTGACCAACCCATTTGGCGTCTTATAATCGAAACAGTAAGACCAGTGCGATCAGTTAAACTGGGAAATTTGTGTGTCTTGGGAGTCTTACGGCGCATATACTCTTGCCGTTCTTGCTTATCCTGTTGCACAACAGCCTGGTAATACTCGGCCAAAGCATTGAAACGGGTTTGATAGGCACACTCGTTATCTGGCCAGGAGCCGGTAGCTAAAAACAAGGAAAACAATATTAGACAACAGTTTCTAACAATTGCTGCCGTTTAATTTGGTTAGTTACTGACCCACAGATTGATCGGGTATGCCAACATCTCTTGAAGTCCATCGACAGGCCAAACAAGACAAATAGTACATCTTTTTCGTAATGACCTTTGAGGGATCAGGTTTTGCATCTGCAGTGGCAGCTCCCTCTCCATCCTTTGCAGCTTCCTCGGGTTTTCTACAACAGCCACAAACAATTTATTTTACAACTATCTAAGCAACTCGCAACTCATTCCCAATTTACTCACTTTTGTACAACCACAGTGGTAGCTCTTGCAGACAGAGTATGATGACAACACGGACAATTGAAACAATTGGCGCAACAATTCTTCTTGTTTCGAGCTTCCGAAGAGGGTATATTCTCTAAACAATTGGAACAGAAATTCGAATCCACCTAATATGACAAATGATGTCAGTATGAACAAACTTTCTTTTTAATTTGTTTACTCACTTCGTGGCAGACACAGAAACCACACCTAAAAATACCAATTCATCCAAGTGCGTGGGAATGCGTTTAATATACAATTTACATTGGTAGGTTGGTGGAGGTTGTGTATAGTTTGGTCCAAGAACAGAAATAAAAAGCAGAAAAAAATCAAAGGAATCAAAACGCAAATTTCAAAAGAACATTAACTTTTATGGGGGCTACTTCAGAAGAACGCCAACTAAAATCGATTTTTTTTCACGAATTACCTTAGCTTGGGACAATGGCGGCAGAAAAATATTTTGCTAATGGGATTTAATATACCACAGGAGCAGGCATATTTTACAACGCTATCCTGCATAAAATTTGCCATATTTATAAAATTTACGACGGATAACGGAGGTGATGATGATGCTATGAGTCTTCGTCTGAAAAGTTTTAGGGCTCTATAAATCAGAAAAAGAAAGGAAATGAAAACAGCTGTTGGTTCAGGGATATACAAATTGAAAAGAACACGGTTAAAACCGTGGCCATGACCATGGCCATGATGAAATTATAAGGTGGCGTAAAACGGCCAGCTGATTGGTTTCAATCTGTCAAATATTTTGTTATTGTGAATAAATTGTATGAAAACGTAAACAAACATTTTGACATATTGAAGAATTTTCGTCCAAAATAGAATTGTTGTTGTGCTACTTACGTGACCTGTTAAATAGATCTTGACCATGGCACAATTACCCATGTGGTGGCATCGTAAAATTTTGAATGTTAGCTCTGTTCCAGAACTAAAAAGTTTTTACAATTTTTACCACTTTTACACATTTTGCGTTCCCGTACACAAAATTTATATGAAAATCGTTTACGACTTTTACAACTTTTACCACTTTATAAAGTACGGGAACAGGCCAGTTATTTCAACATTTTCTTTATGTTGCTGGGGAAACTACAACAAATTTATTTTTAAAAGGGATTTGACATTTCATATTCGAACAGCTGGTGTGACACCACTACCTTGGTAATTGTGCCACGAGTAAAACCATGGCACAACAATACAGGTACAACGGCAATAACAGCTGATCTTCATACCAGTTGTCAAAATGCATTATTGTGAATAAAATCACATACAAAATGTAAACAAGCAATTCACAGTAATGCATTATTGTGAACATATTTGACGTTTGGTATGATTTCATGTAACACCTTATTCCACCATGAGTAAAACTAAACATAAATTTATAGTACTGATAACTCTAAAGCCACACGCTGAAACTTTCATACGAAACTTTCCCATTATTTTGGCGTTCTTAGACCGAGTTCCGCAATACAGTAATTTCATAAAATTACTTTAGTACGTAACTCGATCTATGAACGCCAAAATAATGGTAAAGTTTCGTATGATAGTTTCAGCGTGTGGCTTTAGAGTTAAGGCCTATAAATTTACAAGGTCGGCCAATAATTTACAAGGTCGGTTAATAAGCCCACCTGATTATTATGTTTGTTGTCAAAAACATAATTGTGATTTAAAATACAAAGAAACTGAAATCACAATAATAGCTGTGTTCCTTTAGTCCCGGGCCACACTAGAGTAATTTCATTGAAATTTCGACATGAAATTATGCGTCTATAGATCGAGTTCCATAGAACGGTAAAATTATGAAATTGCTGTAGTGGGGAATTCAACCTAAGAACACCTAATTTCATGAAATTTTTTTAATGATATTCACTCTAGTGTGGACCGGGACTTACTTAGTCCATATTTACATTAGGCAATTTTCCTTGCGGCAATTGTCAGTTTGATGGAGGGAGGGGTGAGGCATATGGTAACCCTTTGCCTCTCAACACGCTCTCTCACCTACAAACTGACAATTGCCGCAGGTAAAATCGCCTAATGTAAATACCTGAGTTTACCATTTTTAACCTGCAAAGCGCTCGGCACATACGATGCGTTGAGCGTAGCGATACAACAACCACATGAAAAAAGTGTAAGTGATGCCAAGTTGTTTGAAAAACAACAATGTGGCTCATGTGGTTGTTGTACCGCAACGCTCAACGCACCGTACCGTATATTCCGAGCGCTTTATAGGGGACAAATACAGTCGTTCGCGCCAAAAACAACAAATACATGAAAAAAGTTTTACACTACTCAGGGTGAAATTGACATCTGTGAACACCCCTTATATAATACCAATTATCTGGCATCACTCTTTTCTTCATTTTCTTATTACCCCCTATTCCTATTTAGTTGACAGGTAAGCAAACCACTATTCTCAGGTAAGACTTTTGAAAGCGAATGCCGCCGCAAACTCGAATCTCGAAGGACGATTTATTTTCCTATACACATAACATGGACTAAAGCAAATATTTAAAGAAAAACAAAGGTTAAAAAGTACTTCGGTTTTCAAAGAGGAACGAAAGACAATTAAAGATGTGTGATATTGACTGTGCTAATTTAATAGATTTAAGCTTGGAAGAAAATACGAATACTCCATCACCCGATAAGACTGATCAAAATGTATTAACTCCGTCCGATAATGCCTCCCATAATCTATCAAGTGTGGGTCTAATGCATTTCATTTCCCCACCACGAACTGACAAACGACCAAGCCTTGATAACAACCCATTCGACCACATCGAGAAACTTGCCGAATGCAAAGATGATCCGTTTGAAATTGTGGAACGTGAAGCCTGTCTTAAGGCCAAACTTTCCAGCAAAACTCCTTCCGTTGAGGTTAAACTTGGAAACCTATTGTCCTTGAGCGATGAAAATCTTCTACTTTGCGGCACTACTGAAACGGATGAAGCCTTGAACAGAAATAAACTCAAGGAGTTTGATTTAGAATCGGAAAGTCCACCGGTCACAATGTTGGATAGGTTTAATTCGGGTACTGATACTGATTCCACACCTGGTGATAGTGCAGAAATGTCATCGGCATCTAAGATGAAGAAGACAATGGAGTATCGAAAACGTTTGTTGAAATTAAGTGTTACAAATGCAGCTTTTAATTCTCCCATTTCCCGAAGAAATTCTATGGATGATACAAATGCAATGGGAACACCTGTATCGTCTTCACTAAATAAGACCCCATTTTTGTGTGAATATTCATTGGCTGCAGAGTCTCCATTAAAGTTTGTTGATGATGATATAATGTCCGAGGAACCTCCGGCATTAATTGATGCCGAGAAAAATTTTGAGGCGGATTTAGAGATGCTAAAGATTCCAATGTTGAGTGAATTGCAATCACCAGTTACCCATAGTATGTCTCCACCAACAGCTGCTGCTGATACATCAGATAAGAATATTTCCGCTGGCAAATCATCGCCACGTCTTGATTTGGAGGCAATTAAATCTAAGCTAAAGTCCAAGCGTGAAGAGACCTATAACAACATCATCAATAACCATCAAGACATTAATTCCCTTATATGTGATTTAAAATCATTATTAAACAGTGGAGAAATGATGGGGAACAATAAACAAATGCAAGCATCATCTTTATTGGAGTCCTTGAGTAGTGCCATTACTACCTCTCAAACTGCAGAATGCAAAGCTATGCAACAAAGTAACCTCCTTGCTGTCCCTGAACCCCAGCCAATTAAACGTCAGGGAACCTTTGACCTAGATATAAAAGAAAACAACCCAGAAGATGAACTGGCCAATCAGCCATTAGTTTCTGAAATGCCGAATTGTATGATTAGTTCCTCGGCAACCTATGACGGCGAAAGTGCTGAAGATAAACAAGATTTGAATTTACCCGAAATTGATCCTCCATCACCACAATATTCAGATGGTGGTGGTGCTGAATCTACATTGCAACATGATGTCAATGATATTGTAGAACAATTGAGCAAGCTACTGATACACAACAATTCTGCTGATGGTCAACAGTGTAATCAAACAAATCCCACTGTTATTGTGGTTATGAATACACCTTTGCACTCAAATAGCCATCACAATAACTCAATTACAAGTGGAGCATCAGCAGCCAAACATAAATCGTCAATGGTATCCAGTTATATTGAACGTTCTTCGATGGAAGAGTCACCAGAACTTAATATGGCCAATAGTCAACCCAATCCACATCGTAGACGTTCACAGTCATTGTCGTTACATGATAAAGTTAAAATTGTCCAGATACCATTACATGTAACCACCCCAAAAGGAATACAAAAGCAACACAGTGTTATGGATGATTCACCGCCTGTGACTACAACACCGCCACCCAAAGATGCTGAATCGGGAGAATTTAAGACTCCAGAATTTAAAACGCCAGCACGTATGGTACGACGTAATTCCTATTCGAGCGGTACACCATATACAGCTACGGTGGGAATGAGGAGAACTGGTATTGGGTAAGTATGATGATGAATTTATAATAAGTTCTGTATTTATAAGTAAATGAAAAGGTCCCTACTTCCAGTACCAAAGCTGGTAATAAACGAGCGATAAAAAAGATAATAGTTGAAAGTAAAGGAGTTAAGGGAGAACGTTAGAAATAATATATGATATGTATTGTTGTTGTTATTAGTCTTTTGGAGTCAAGTGGGCTTAAGATGAGTTGAAGCATTAAGCTCGGATCGGGACCAAATTTTTTTCCACAGGTAGGTCTCGTTACCCTGATCACAAATATATATAACGATTATTGCGGCATACCACACTTCCCGAGATATGGGCCTCCGAAGTTCCGAAAATTCCCTTGTTAGATGTCGGCTACTTAGAGAAAATTTTTAATTTAAAAGAAAATGTTGTTCCCGTTTCCTATATTGGCTCCTGTCCATAGAAGAAAGTCTTATATCCCCGGCCGAAGGCCGGCTATATAGAAAAAATTATAATTTTATCCGAGCTTAATGCTTCAACTCAACTTGCCCCGTCAAGTTACTAAAACTACCTAAGCATTTGCGTAACCTTTTCGTTTTTTCGCGCTTAAGAGGAATATCCAGATAAGAATACCGCTTATACATAATTCTTTATTTGAGAATTGTTTCCTTGTCCGAGTTGCTAGATGCTGGAACTTTTTGCCTGTTGAACTACGAATCTTCTCACACTCTAACAATGCGTTTCTTATAAGGCATTTCTCTCGTAGAATTGTGAACTAGAAATTATTTGTGCATGTTTCAGTGACTCTAATTTACATTAGGATTTGATGGTAATGTTTCTGCCAATGGACCTTCATATTGTACATTTAATCGAGTAGCTTGAGGTAAATAAAGGCTGGGGAGCCAACAATAGGAACATGTTAAATTTATGATTTCAGGTTTATATGCGATGCAATATATTTTTTGGCCATGAAGGCTTTGATATTACTGAAGAATAAATAAATAAGTGGGCTTCTTGTAAGGTTCATATTTGCTTCACACTACTTTGGTGTTACGACTAGAGCAATACATATTAGCACCACCTACGTTTTTCCTTACTAAACCACCCCAATCCCGAAAACTCTTACTAATACTTCCCAAAATTATTTATGTTGTTTTTGTCAATCGCCCCAAAGCTATCCGGAAAGGAACTAAGTACTTTCCGCATGGGCGACCTTCTGCGGCGGTTCTGCCTTAAAGCAGAGCCCCTTCCGTTTCTATTTAACAATTTCAGCACCTCTACTATCTTCGTTACCGGTTGTGGGACCCATACTGATTTTGTTTAAGCTTCGGACGTTTCCACCGGCATTATAGTTATTTAATTATCAATTATTTTCCAGACTTTAGCACCCTTGTAGATGCTGCTCGCGTATCTAGCCTTAGAGAGGATGATCTTCCGCCGATGACCTGTCAACCTGCAAGCAATGATTTTGGCTGATTTTCCTTTCGCGGTATTTTAGTATTTGTTTTGACAATTATCCAAGATTAACTGAAATGATATGTCTCTGTGTTTTTTTAAGAAACAGAGGACGAGTTTCCTGTCTCATGGATTCCGGGGCCTTTGTGAAAAAATCTTTCACTATATTTTTGATAGCCTCTGCGTTCGATTGCCCTAACAATGCCTTCGAAGACATCGACATTAGATTATCTAGCATTTCAAACTTTACACACCGTAGTCGTAGTTACTAGTGAATACTTCAGACTTCTACCTTCTCTCGCCGTGGTGCGGGTCCAATATGTATTTTGTCGATTGTCCATCGTTTAGGAAAGAAAACTGCGATCGACCGGGATGCCGTATAAGTTGTATGTATATCTTGTAATTCTGTTTGTTATATCCACTGGGTCCTTAAGGACGTGTCGGCTGTAAAAGAAGGCTTCCCATAGTTAGACCCATTTGTTGTTTTTTCTATTGTCATTTCGCGGCTCGAGAAAGGGTTGAGAGGGAAAAAACGTCAGAAAGGTAATCCACTCTCGGAGCCAGTGTCAACACGTTCATCGTCCAGTTCCATTGCAAGGTCTCGGCTTGTATTCGCCGATAATAATTTGGTTTATTGTATAAACTAATTTTTGTGCAATATATACTCGTTTGATATTTCCTCGTTAATAGTGTTAATTTTCTTCACACTTTTGTTTCACATTTCTTTAATTAAACATTTCATGTGTGTTTTTTAATTTTATAGTTCATCGATGACGCAAACACTTGACACTCACATCGAAGGACAACAACAGCAGCAGAAAGCCATTGTACGGCCTATGCCAACAAATAATCTTCCCTCCTTTAAACCGGATCTTAAGAAAAAACATAAAACCAATACCGAATCAATAATGAAATCGTCGGGACCATTGAAAGCTACCATACCAGTAAAGAAAGTGGCACCAATGTTAAAAACTTCACCTCCAACTCCAGACAATAGTGGAAATATCACCGACGATGGTCACAACAGCTCTAAAGTGAAATTAAAAATTCCCACAACACCCATGGCAAGTGGACGTTCGTCATCAATGGGTATGGCAGCTGCTGGCTATCCTAATGCCTGTTCAACACCCTCATTATTTACATCGCCAATGAAACGTTCCACCAGTGGTACATTGCAAAAACCACGTTATTCTTATTTATCTGCCACACCTAATGCTAAGTCTACGGCAGCAACCTCTACATCATCTTCATCGATGAAAAGGCGTACAATTTCTGAATTTAAAGCTAAATCTCCACTGAAATCACGTTTAAATACAACAGGCGGTTCGTCTGGACCATCCTCTTTATCAACTAGTACCAGAAATGCTTCAACATCTTCACGTCTATCAACATCTTCTTCGCGCCTTTCTACATCGTCTAGTTCAAAGTTGAGTTCAAAAGCAGGTGCAAGAACGGCAACAAGTAGTGCCACAGTGAAACCGGTAAGTTAATTCATTCATTTAAATATTTAAAATCTTTGTAATTTTTTCACTTTTTTGTTTATAGACTGGTCGTCTCACATCCAGAGTTTCGTCTGCCGGCTCCACATCATTATCCCGAAACAAGGAAAATAAGCATCCATAGTTCTAAACCGATTTTTTATTTTTTATTTATTTACTTAATTGATTGTTGATTTGTGGTGTTTGCCGTATTTTTGTTTATTTCATAACATTTAACTATTTTAATAAAACACATTACAATATTATTTTTTTAACCAGTATTACAATACAATTGATATAAAGCTATATGAAACAATGTGTTTTACTTTTGTTTCTTAGTCCCGGGCCACACTACAGTAATTTCACCGAAATTTTGATATGAAATTATGCGTCTCTAGATCGACGTTCATAGTAGAGTAAAATCATAAAATTGCTGTAGTGGGGAATTCGATTTAAGAACACCTAATTTCATGAAATTTTTTTTATGAAATTCACGATAGTGTGGACCGGGACTTAATAAACATGGGGCTCAATTCTGTTTCTATGATAATGTGAAATGGAAAAATGTATAAAGGAAGTAAATGTTAATTTAAAAAACTATAAAGAAAATATTTTTCATTTTAAATTTTCATAGAACAAGAATCCAGCCCCAGGGCCCGTTCTTACATCTTGTCTTTAAAGCCCATTTTTGTTATACCTTACTTTAAGAAAAGTAAGGAATAAAGTTCGCATTACAAGGGATTTGTTATTACATCTTCCATTTAAACTAAATCCCAGCAAAAAAGTTTGGAAGTAGTGCAATGCAGAGTTATGATTTCAATACATCTTTCGATGCAGTGCACACGGAGTTATGAAAAATGCACTCCGCTCGATACATTTTAGAAGCACTCGCTTATAGATCCCTAGCCAAGCAAGCCAATTTTTTGATCCCTACAGTCGCGGTCTTTTTTTCTGAACACAAAAAGAGTGTCTAAAATTATCAGCCCTATTCTGAACGCATGGGAGTTGGGAATTTTTCCCCATTCCCACATTTTCGTATTCTGAACAAAATTTTGTGGAAGTTTTTTCCCATTTCCCATCTCTCCTCATTCTGAATGAAGTTCGAATTGGGAATTTGTTCCCATGGGAAAAAAGTATACATTCTCTATCTTGAATTGTGGGAGAATTTTGTGTCTTTTGGTGGGAAAAATCTCCCCAGCAAACAGTGTGGGAGTTTGAAAAAAATTTCAAGAAATTTTTTATATTTTTATGAAATTTTATATTTTAAGACATCTACACGACAAAATTATTGCAAATATTTATAATCGCCATGTGTTTGCTTAATAAAAGCATACAAAATGTACTGTAAAATATGTCATTAGTAGACTTCGGATTTTGCATATTCTTATATGATACAAAAACCTGCAAGAATCTAACATGTTTTACACCGATAAAAAATTTTTTGCGGTTCTGGAACAGACCATATGTATTGAAATACGAGAAAAAGATTCATAGCCCGTTTCCACGGTACGTCGTTCGTTCTCTATTCGTTGTTCGACCCATAACTACGAATAAATTACTTATTTCCCCACACAAAATTCTATGAACGAACGACGATTTTTCTACGTTGTTCGATTAGAAATACTCTCTGAACGACGAATAAGTATGTCGCATCCCTAAAAAATGAGAGAATTTATCGAAAAAATTAATTATGACATGTTTAAATTCAAAATTGAAAAATTTGTTGAAAACACAAAAATTTTTAGAAATAATACGGCGTTTATATTATAGTTTTTTGCAGGGTTAACCTTCTTTATGAGGATTTGTTTGAAGTATATACAATGGAAATGACATTTGAAACCCAGACCCACTGGGTTAACCTTGATATATATAAACGGCCTATAAGTATATAATTAAAAAAATAAGTAACAGTGTTTTATTTATAAATGCACTTAAAAGTAGAAAATAATTTTTCATGATGCAATCTCTCAAATAAAACGCTTGCATTCGAATTATAAATTGAGACAATATTGAACGGCAAGCGTTTTATTTGAGAGATTCCATCATGAAAAATGATTTTCTACTTTTAAGTGCATTTATAAATAAAACACTGTTACTTATTTTTTTTTAATTATATACTTATTTTCTAGTTTTTAGTGCATTTAAAAATAGAACACTGAAACTCGAAATCAAAGTTACAGCCATTTCGGACCAAAAATTAAGACAAAAAACACTTGAAATCGGGTGGAGCCGTAATATGGGGGCTATACCAAGATAAAATCCTTAAAACACTTGAAATCGGGCGGTACCGCTATATGGGGGCTATACCAAAACCTGGACCTATGTCCATAATATTTAATGGGTACGTTCCTGTACCATTGGAAATCCTAGTTGTCAAAACCAGCCAATACGGGCTTAAAATGATGATAAAATACCTTAAATCGAGTGGTACCGCTGGATGGGAGCTACAGGAAAAAATGGACCCATATTGTGAAAAATGAGTTACCAGATTTGAAAAGCAAATTATATAAAAAACTGTAAAACAGTGTAAAAATGGACCAATATTGGATTTGATTTCATATTCATGTATTGTCATCCATATCTAAAAAGTGTGCAAAGTTTTAGTTCGCTTGGTCAATTACAACTGTGTTAAAAATGAGTTACCAGAGTTGAAAAGCAAATTAGATAAAAAAACTGTAAAACAGTGTAAAATGGACCAATATTGGTTTTGATATCATATACATGTATTGTCATCCAAATCTGAAAAGTTTGCAAAGTTTTAGTTCCATTGGTCAACTGCAACTGTGTGAAAAATGAGTTACCAGATTTGAAAAGCAAAATACCGAAAATCGGGTAGTATCGTTATATGGAACTATAGGAAAAATGGACCCATATTGATTTTGGTTTCATATTCACGTATTGTCATCTAAATCTGAAAAGTGTGCAAAGTTTTACTTCGATTGGTCAACTGCAACCGTTTTAAAAATCAGTTACCAGATTTGAAAAGGGGGTTGAGTTAGCCACCGTAAAAACACTGTAAGAAGGGACCAATACTAGTTTTGATTTCATATTCATGTATTGTCATCCAAATCTGAAATGTGTGCAAATTTTAAGTTCGATTGGTCAACTGCAACTGTGTGAAAAATTAGTTACCCGATTTGAAAAGCAAATTAGGTAAAACACTGTAAAACAGTGTAAAAATGGACCAATATTGGATTTGAATCCATATTCGTGTATTGTCATCCAAAAGTGTGCAAAGTTTTACTTCGATTGGTCAACTACAACCGTGTTAAAAATGAGTTACCAGATTTGAACTAAACACACACCAAAGCAAGTTAAATAAAACACTGTAAAAAGGAAGAAGATGAATGAAAATTAATGAACTAAACATTTTATATAGATGCGGAAGGAAGATGGTTGTGTTTCCTTCTTAATTCAACACACATTTCTTGTCCATTAGTTCAAAATCGCGTAAAAAATCAGAAACAAATAACTGAAGTCTGTATACACAAACATTGTTTTGACATGTCTCTCTCTCTTTAATTTTGAAAATAGAAACATATAAAAATGTACTGAAAATACAAAATTATTCAGAATTTATGGAAAAAATTAGCGAAATGTGTGTAGTTAAATATAGAAGATACATTTGAAGGAAAGTCAATTGCTTTTCCTATTCATTTAATGTATATTTTATCAGCCCTATTCTGAACGCATGGGAGTTGGGAATTTTTTCCCATTCCCACATTTTCGTATTCTGAACAAAATTTTGTGGGAGTTTTTTTTCCCATTTCCCATCTCCCCTCATTCTGAATGAAGTTCGAATTGGGAATTTGTTCCCATGGGAAAAAAGTATACATTCTCTATCTTGAATTGTGGGAGAATTTTGTGGGAAAAATCTCCCCAGCAAACAGTGTGGGAGTTTGAAAAAAAATTTTCAAGAAATTTCATATTTTTATGAAATTTCATATTTTAAGACATCTACACGACAAAATTATTGCAAATATTTATAATCGCCATGTGTTTGCTTAATAAAAGCATACAAAATGTACTGTAAAATATGTCATTAGTAGATTTCGGATTTTGCATATTGTTATATGATACAAAAACCTGCAAGAATCTTGGTTTGTTCCAGTACTGCAAGAATCTACTAATTTTTACTATTTTTTACGATAACATAAGGGGAAAAATGCTATCGTAGTAAAAAATAGTAGCTTCTTGCAGGTTCTGGAACAAAGCATCTGTTTTACACCGATAAAAAATTTTCCTTTATGTTATCGAACAAAACAAGAAAAAGTAGTAAAATAGATTTTTGCAGTTCTGGAACAGACCATATGTATTGAAATACGAGAAAAGAGTCATGGTTGATTCTGTTAACGCAGCACAGCAAGTAAAAACAAATCAATTTCAAAAGAATTTTTGGCAATAATTATTAATGGGCCGATTCCGTACAGCGAGGCGAGTCATGTCGCGTCGTCTATCGTCTCTGTGACAAAATTTAAAAAATGCACTACGTACAGCGCATGGCCCAATTATAGGTCCTCCGGCAAAATCATATGATTTCGATTTGAGCTGTCAAAATTCATATTTTCCATTTGAATTCGCTGTGAAGTATTGAAATGTCGAACTGTGTAGACACAGGTAGATGTATCTCGAAAAAAAGAAAACAAATAAACTTAATGTTGTATACGTAAAATGTCAACATTTGTTGTGTTTGTATGAGAATTTAATTTACAATATCTTATTTTAGCAATTCAAGTTCGATCAGCTGGTATTTTCTGTTTCGCCAAACAAAAATAACAACGGTAACAACTTTTTCTCGGAAAATTTTTTGTATGTATCTACCTGAATTGACAGAAAAGAAATTCGCCTCAATAATGTTTTCGCTTCTGTTTATGAATTTTGACATTTAAAATCTTCGGTTTTCTTTGAATTCGCTTGATGGAGGACCTATTATTGGGCCATGGTACAGCGATAGAAAATAATCGTCGATAACAAGTTCGTTAGTAAAAATTAACGGCGACAGCTAATTTGTTGTCGCCGCAAAATGAACATTACGGCGACAAAATTTGACGTCGTCGTGCGACTTTTGCCATACGTAATGGAAAAATTGCAACTGGCAACGCGACACGACTCGCCTCGCTGTACGGAATCGGCCCATAAAATATATTGGAAAATAACCATAATATATACAATCTTTACAACTTTTATTCATTTTCGTAATATAACCTTCGGGCTTTTTAAATCAGACGGCTAATAGGCCGTTTACATATAACCGGGTTAACCCAGTGGGTCTGGGTTTCAAATGCCATTTCCATTGTGTATACTTCAAATAAATCCTCATAAAGAAGGTTAACCCTGCAAAAAACTATAATATAAACGCCGTATAACGTTCTATTGAAAACGTGTTAGTCTCCTCAACGACACGACAACGATCACACAAACGTACATACATATATGCCTAATTATTGCAATGCTATTCCATTTTCCGAAATGCCTTTTCTTGAATAGGATCGTTATTTTTGAACGTAGAAGCTTGAAATTTTTCAAGGGCACGTGTTTTAGTTTTAGATTCAATCAAAAACGTATTTTATTTATTTATTTATTATTTTTTTTTTGAGATCCTCTTCGGAAATTTATGGTGACGATATGTAATAACACGCAAAAATATGAAATAATTGAGAAAAATATCCGAATTTATCTTTTTGAATTTTTTTTTTTAAATATGCAAAATACGAGTTCTAGCGATCATTAGGAATAAGTGAAACTAGCGATATACTCGTTAAATTTTTAAACTCGATAGTCCCAATTTACATTAGGCGAGTTTACTTGCGGCAATTGTCAGTTTGTAGGTGAGAGAGGGGGCTGAGAGGCAAAGGGTTACCATATGCCTCACCTCTCTCTCCATCAAACTGACAATTGCCGCAAGTAAACTCGCCTAATGTAAATTGGGACTTACTAACTTAAAAGTTCCGATTACTTTATACACAAAAATTATTTTTGCCTACTAATTAAAAAAATGCTTACACCAATTCGCACATTCTGAAGAAAATGTGCTTATTAGAACAACATCACACATCGCTGACTCCATTCACTTAAAAATCCATAAATCAATGCACGGTTGTTGAATTAAGTGAGTTGTGCTTTTGCTAATCTAATTCAAAAACCGCGAATTCAATGCAAATAGGCATTTTGTATTACAAAACAAAATTACAGCTCCCAAAAGTATGCTATAATAATTTGGTGTAACTAATTTCGAATTTCGAAATTTCAGCTCCCATGGTTTGCAGTTCCCACGTCGTTTAGAATATGGAAAAAGTGGGAATGGGAAATTTCGCTCCCATGGTAAACAGTTCCCTTGGGAATGTTCAGAATAGGGCTGTATAAGAATTTGTTTAAAAAGAATAAAGATATACAAACTAAAGATACGAACACTGTAATTCACGAGACGCAAATTATTTTTGAAGTGGAGTTAGTTTTTTTTTGGAAATCTGAACTGGATTTGGAGGAAAAATGAAAAACCATTTGGATGATGAAGCAATATCAGTTGCGGTGTCACAAAAAGCAGACCAGAGGAAGTAAACTCAGTTATGATCAAATTTAATGGAGAGTTTTTATAATTTGTATTAGTGTAATAAAGTTAATATTCTTGTTTACAGGAATAAACAATGTATATTATTTATTTTGGGATATTTGCAATGGCTTGCATTTTATAGCATCTTTAGACTGCATTTAAATTCAATCCAAAACACTACATCAAAGGCTGTGATTTGGATCGAAAATGGAGTGCGTCCTAGCTGTGTGCCGTGGAAGCAAAATGGAGTGCATCCTAGCTGCGCGCTCTCTTGTAAAATTAATAGGAAAAGATGTACTCCAGCGGCAACTGTTCTAGTTATTTAACTGCATCCGCGGATGCAAACTTTTTGCTGGGATGTTATATTTTGTAAAAATATGGCAATATCAAGCAACAAAATCTGTATACCTCAAGTTTTCTCAAATCTGATTGGTTGATTTGAATTTGCTGAAAATGTTTTCTTGTTTTTGGGGCAGCATATTCTCGGGCGCAGTTTAAATTTTAAAAGAAACACGAAGTTCCTTTTAATTTATCTGACACTTATTCTTAAAGCAAACATGTAAGAATTAAAAATGGGTTATCTGACTGATACCGGCCAATATTTAACTACAGAAAGGATGTAGTAACGGGCCTAAGGCCATGTTTATATTATAGCCTTTTGCAGGGTTAACCTTCTTAACGAGGATTTATTTGACGTATACACAAGGGAGTTGACATTTGAAACCCAGTGGGTTTGTTAAATCCGGTTATATATAAACGTACTATAATGTTCACATGCTCTAAACTTACTAATGCACAAGGAATGTCTTTTGACTTGTTTTGTAGCAATTGTTCAAAATGTCAAATAAATAATATATTAAAATTTTCGAAATCCACTCGTAAATTACTGTTAGTTCCAATGCTTAAACGTCAAATGAAATCTAATGAATTTCAGATGAGTTTTGAAAAGGAATTCACAGTTGAAATCCACTTTATTTCGTAAAGAAAAACGTACTAAAAAGCCAGTTTTACAGGAATTAGTTTTTATTTAAAATACTTGTTTAGTGCCAGTGTAAATTAGGTTCAAGGCATATTTATATAAGGTAGAAGTGACAATTAGCTGTATTCTTACTTTTTGTAAATTTAGTTTTCATAATGTAATAGGGTCTACTCATGAAATTTGAAATTTCGAAATTTGCTCCCATAAAATACTGCTTTTCATCCAAAACGTGTAATAAAAATGTCCTTCGACAGTTCTGAATGCATATTGATTCAAATTTGTTCTATTTTAGAGGATTTTCAAAATATGTTTATGTTTTCCTGAGAAAATTTTTGGAACCACCCTATTCTTCAATATTTTCTTTGACAATTCATTTTTCAATAACAACAATTGGTCTGTTCCTTTACTTTTGAAAATGGTAAAACCGGCAAAAGTTGTAAACTGCTCCCATATGAATTGTATGTTGTCTGAATTAAAGGAACGCTTTTCGAGTAAAAAGTGGTAAAACTTGAAGAATCTTGAACGTAAAGGAACAGAGCTAATATTGTCTTATGTCAGACTATGAAAATTTTTATTAACATGAAAATGAGTTTATAAGTAAGAGGTGTGAAGGGGGTGAAACTCTGTACACAAGGTTCTGTAATCTGAAAATATTCTTTGTGTTTAAATTCGTAACTCTCAAACCAATGCAAAGCAATGAAAATATCAAAATTTTCATATGATTTCTTATATATGTGTGGACCTCAATGAAAATTTAAAAGATTTTCTAATGAAAATTTTCATAGTCTGGGATAAGACATTGTTTTTGTAAATTTGTTAGTTGTTGTTATTCATGCATATACCTTATATAAATTTGCCTTGATTAGGTTTAAAGGCCCCGGCACATACGGTCAGTTGTGCGTCGCGTTACAACAACCACATGAAAACTTCAAGAACAAACTTGGCATCACTTACACTTTTTCCATGTGGTTGTTGTTTTCAACGCTTGACGCGACGCACGACGGATCGTATGTGCCGGGGCCATAAGAACAGGGCAGAGCCCGCATGTGTGCTAGCACACAGTCAAATTGTGAAAACGTACTCTTAATTTTTGTGAACCATGAATAATTAAACATTTATGCAATTTTTTATTTATATTTTAAAAAAATTCATTGTGGACGATTTTAGACAGCATTAATATTTAAAAAATTTTGAAATAAGTAATGAAACATCAAGAAAAAATAAATATTAATTCTCCCTTAAATTTCCCGCACTGTTTAATAATGTTGAAATTACCGTTATTACCACTGCCATTTAAAAATTTCCAAAGCCTGTTCAAAAAGAACCAAAGCATTAACCATTCTTAACGCCGTTCAAACACAATTCCTTTGTCTTTGTTCTCTGCAAGGATTTGCAATCCGTCAGTACACAAAAGAGAGTCTGGCAATGAGAACTAGATTTTTTGTCATATGTACTTAAGTTTTTTCCGTGTAAATTGTTTGTTGTTTTGTTTGAAATCTCCTCAAAGAAAAGTGTTAACAATTAATTTAAAAAGCGTAAAAAAATCAAAAGAATTTATTTCGGAAAAATAAAAATAATAAATTTTAGTGATAATGATGATGGAAGACATAGAAAGTGAAGAAGTGAAAAACTTAGTAAGTGTCCTCAAAAAGAAAATTGAGGATGTGCAAAATTTAATCACAAACACCACAAACTGATGAGAGAAGAAATTGAATAAATGAAAATTGACAAAATATTAAGCAAACGTTCAGTGTGAAGATATTACAATTAGAAAATTTGCAAAAATCAATAATTTGTTTTTTTCTTGCTGTTCATCGACAAGACAGACAAAACCATGCATGCATAGGTGTTTGTGGCGTGTGTGTGTACCACATTTACTAACACTAAACAAACCCAAGTGACGATGGAATAACGATAAGCGAAGACGAATCTGTTCAATCCTACGCACAAGGAATTATGAAATATTTTTGGTTTTGTGCGGAAAGGAAGGATGATTTTCGAGGTCTCATTGAGCACGAATTAAATGCCTATTATATTGATTTGCAGACAAAATATAAAAAAATGTTTGGCTTAAATGTCGTTTAGGGGGACCTCTCGGATCGGGCTGAAATTTACAGTAGATAGCCTTTGGCATCCTGAATACAACGATATATAATTTTCCGGGGGAAGTCCATACTTCCCGAGATATGGGTCTTGACATTTCGGAAATTTCGTACTTTCGCACCTTTAGGTTGTTTAGGGGCACCTCTCGGATCGGGCTGAAATTTTTACAGTAGACAGCCCTTGGCATCCTGAATACAACTATATATAATTTTCCGGGGGGAAGTCCATACTTCCCGAGATATGGGTCTTGACATTTCGGAAATTTCGTACTTTCGCACCTTTAGGTTGTTTAGGGGCACCTCTCGGATCGGGCTGAAATTTTTACAGTAGACAGCCCTTGGCATCCTGACTACAACTATATATAATTTTCCGGGGGGAAGTCCATACTTCCCGAGAGATGGGTCTTGACTTTTTTACTTTTATCACTATTATTTTTAAAACGTATGCCGGGTGCCCCTAAACAACCTAAAGGTCCGAAAGTACGAAATTTCCGAAATGTCAAGACCCATATCTCGGGAAGTATGGACTATTCAGGATGCCAAGGGCTACCTATGGTAAAAATTTCGGACCGATCCGAGAGGTGCCCCTAAACGACACTTGTTCCAAATGTTTTCAATGAACGTAAATAGAATTAGCTATTGATGACTTTAGTTTAAGTTTTTTTTTGAAGGATGATTTTCGAGGTCTCATTGAGCACGAATTAAATGCCTATTATATTGATTTGCAGACAAAATATAAAAAAATGTTTGGCTTAAATGTCGTTTAGGGGCACCTCTCGGATCGGGCTGAAATTTACAGTAGATAGCCTTTGGCATCCTGAATACAACGATATATAATTTTCCGGGGGAAGTCCATACTTCCCGAGATATGGGTCTTGACATTTCGGAAATTTCGTACTTTCGCACCTTTAGGTTGTTTAGGGGCACCTCTCGGATCGGGCTGAAATTTTTACAGTAGACAGCCCTTGGCATCCTGAATACAACTATATATAATTTTCCGGGGGAAAGTCCATACTTCCCGAGATATGGGTCTTGACATTTCGGAAATTTCGTACTTTCGCACCTTTAGGTTGTTTAGGGGCACCTCTCGGATCGGGCTGAAATTTTTACAGTAGACAGCCCTTGGCATCCTGACTACAACTATATATAATTTTCCGGGGGGAAGTCCATACTTCCCGAGAGATGGGTCTTGACTTTTTTACTTTTATCACTATTATTTTTAAAACGTATGCCGGGTGCCCCTAAACAACCTAAAGGTCCGAAAGTACGAAATTTCCGAAATGTCAAGACCCATATCTCGGGAAGTATGGACTATTCAGGATGCCAAGGGCTACCTATGGTAAAAATTTCGGACCGATCCGAGAGGTGCCCCTAAACGACACTTGTTCCAAATGTTTTCAATGAACGAAAATAGAATTAGCTATTGATGACTTTAGTTTAAGTTTTTTTTTTTTGATTTTTTTGCAGTGGTAGATCCTTAAGCACATTTTAGGCCCGAGAGGCGGATCTTGGAGCACTGATTACGCCGTTATAAAAGTTAAGTCGACTTTAGGGATGCGGATAGTCCTCAGTGCAACTATATGTATTCTGGAAGAAGTTAGTTTTCTCAGATACGGGTTCTTTAAAGTTGCATAAGAACACAATTTTTATAGAGAGCCCCTAAACTGAACTTGTTCTACTGAGCCGATTAAATTGGTATCATTTGAAAGCTGAGCTAATCTAAAAAAACTGTTTATTTCAGAGAATAATGACTACTGAACCCGTTAAATCATGTGACCACTTGTTGGATAGGCATTTTATAAGCATTCAAACGCTTTGCCTTAATCGGTTCAGTATAACCGGGTTTTGCACCCCCATTTTCGGAACTTATAAAGGGGTAAACGGATCCCCAAAGAAAATAATACATTTCCCTAATCATCGCACCAATATCTACCACTACAAAATGTCATTAGAAGAGTTGGTCCAAGTACTTATTCCCAAGTTGTTTATGGTGGCGTTCCGTTCTAGACAATTTTAAATGTTAAAGTGTAAGCTAAACTTTGGCACATATTTTTTGATAATGAAACCTGTTTGACTTTTTCAGGGTTCCTGCTATAGTTTCCGAACCAAAATTATTTTTATAAGCGATAACATTTTGTCGTAATAAGATCAGTAGAATGGGGTCTACACCTGTAGGCGGACTTGCGTGTCAAATAACCGGACTTTATGAGTCCAGGTTTCCATCCTAACCTGACCCTTCCCCTGAACCTGTTGTGAACCTACCGGGTATGTTCTGAGACACTCTTCACCTCTCACTTCAAGCCTCAAGTATTTTGTTCATCCAATTTATTCATATTTTTGCGAATTTCTTGAAGCTAATATTCATTAGGGTATTTAAAAAATATACACCGTCCATAAAATACCCGACAAATAAGCGTAAATGGGATGAACAAAATGCTTGACACGTGAAGTGAGAGGTGAAGTGTGTGTTGTAATTGTAGATTCGATATACATCTATGCTGAATTTGCTGCTGTAGCAATTGCAGGATTAGATTTCGGAAAGCTGAAATTCTTATTAAAAAAAACTTTAAAAGTGTTTTAGAACATTGGTGGCATTTTTAATGGGATAGCTGTTACAATTTTGATTTTTCAAAATAGTCTGCTTAATCTCATTGTTGTTGTTTTATTATTTAAAACAACTAATTTATTAGTAAATAAGGTTTGGCATTGTTCGCCAAGGGGTAAGGCAGGGAAGACTAGTTTCGATCCTCGCCACAGGATCTCATCATTTCCCTTGTTTTTTGTTTGTGGATATTCTCCACGGAAGTTATTATTCAATAACTTCTTCAACAAAAAACTTTTTATACCCAAACTTCAAACGTCAGCTCGAAGTATAAAGGTGAACCAACAAGAAACTTCAATGAGAAGTTTGTCTTTGGCAACCTCACACAACCCTGACAAAGAAAATATTCTTTCACTATTGTGCGTCGTTGATTTTCAACGAAAACAACACAACAAAATGTTGTTGGTAGCTTTTTCTAGCCATAACCAACCATACACAAACCGTGCCAGTGTTTCCCAAATAGAACATTGGTGGCGTTTTTGATTGGGATAGCTGTTACAATTTTGATTTTTCAAAATAGTCTGGCTTAATCCCATTGTTGTTGTTTTAATATTTAAAACAACTAATTTATTAGTGAAGAAGGTTTGGCATTGTTCGCCATTATGGATCGTGAAAAATATAGAACAAGATAGAAGCATTTGCCAAAGCTCTGAGTAGTGAAGTTCTCTAACTATAGTTAACGACAGAATTACCCATAATTACCGATAAGTTGACATTTTTAAGTGTAATTTTATTTAGTGTAATTTTTATTAATACAACTTTTTCGGTAGTTTAGCGAAGAAACCTGCCGGACTTATCAATAGCAAAAGTGCTCGAAACAAATATGTAAAAATTTAATTCATCATTTTGGATTTTAACTTCTACCGATTTTTGGTAATTTCAAATGAAACTCCTTCTTCAAATTCGAGAGAAAGAATAATTTGCCACATTTGAGTAGTTTTTAAATTTAATAAAATATACTTTACAAACTTCACAAAATATACTGTAACAACTGCCATTGTGAACGGAAAATATTTTCCTTTGCAGTGTAGGTGTTCCATCCATATCAACCAGACTACCGAAAAAGAAAACATTAGTGTTTCAAATAGTCAAATCAATTTGATTCTTTTTGGATAGTATTTGTTTATATTTAAAACGAAATGGCAATTGAAAGATTTATGTACAAAAAACAAACGGTTTTTGATATTAAATTATATTGATTTTTTGTTCCATTTATTACTTTCAGCAAATTGAATTTGAATGGGTTATGAGAGATGAGGTTCATTCTATTTTGAGGAAGCTAAGAGAAATTTTAGTGGTAAGTAAACAAATTGATATAAATATAGCAACGAGTATTTATCAAACCAACCCTCGTTCTTATCTGGTTTTTTTTTTCAAAATTTGACACACATTTCAATCTCCCACTACCCCATAAGTAGAATACAATGTACAAGTGCGTCCCTCAAAAAACCAGAACAAACATTTCGTTCCACCTGTGTTGGTATTTTTATTACATTTTTTTTTGTCTCGTTTACTTTTAGGAGTGTGCCCGCCGCTTTCCTGTCCCCCTGTACGACAATGAGGGTAAACGAACTGAAAAATTTCATTTGGTTGCGGCACAGGATCAACTAAAATGTTCTCTAACATTAACTGGAGATAGTATTACACAAGCGGTAAAGTATATAAAACAAAACCTATGAACTAAGAAGATGTTTCATAAAAAGGGAAAACAAAGTTTGCAAATTGTGTGTAATTATTTATGATAGTAATATTTGGAAATTTTTAGTTTTGTGAATAATGTATTATATTAAGGCTTCTATAAATTATGCAGATGACTAATTTATTGTTATAAACAATACACTGTGAGATTAAAATAAACAAGGTGTTACAGAATAAAAATATATAACACCGAAACAAGTGACTTCTCTTCAAATTACATTTTTTTACATATAACATTGTACAAATAATATTTTCTCCTTTTTGCTTACAGGAAATTAGTTTTAAATTGAAACGTTCCTCATCCCAAATTCAACGAACTGCAATAACATCAGAAGCTCCCTGGAAATTACAACAAGTACAAGATGCTGCCAATCATTTACAACAGGCCATTAATCATATTGACAATGTCGATGAAAATTATAAATTTCGGTAAGTTCTGCATTTATTAAATTTCGTTATGTTATCTGGTATTGCATGTAGTAAAAATGCTGCTTTAGATGTTGTTTATAATGTACCATAATTTTGTTTTAATGTAGTATTATTTCTATGCAATTGGCTTTGCACACTTAAGCACCTGAGCCAGGCCAGACATTTTTATAGTCTACCTACACTGCTATGTAGGGAGGGTGTTATAAATTTGAGCTGAATCGACATGGCTATATTTGTATCTCGGTCCGTTTATGTCATTCTAAAACGTGTTGTCCTGGCGTTCTTAGAGGGAAAGAAGTCTATTAACTTTGGAGATGGTCGGATTATATTTAGGCATTTAAATTTACAAAAAATGTTAGATCCATTCCAACGGAAAAAATGATAATGAATGTTACCATCTGTAGTGCGATACTCCAACTTATTTTTTGAGTTAATGACAAAAATCGGTAAAATTGAAACGCAAAATTATGAATGGAAATTTCAAATAAAAGTTGACAGTTGACACTAGCTATCGGTAGAGTTAGTTCGTAGTTAACTTCCGACAAACATCGTTAACCCACATAAATCCCCTAGTCGTTTAAAAGTCACAAAAAATGGTTGCGAACATTGACGTACAATTCTGTTTCTTTTCAATTTCAATTTATTTTCATAAATGGGAACCTAGCCCATAGGGCCAAGAGCGGTTCCATAAGCTACAAAACATACACTACTCCAAAAGCTTAAAACTAACAATACATTAAACTTAATAGTCTTAAAATTCATTAACATGATTTAATTAAAAAAATATAAAGATCTGCTTAGTAAATCAGCTAAGCAATAATAAAAATAAGGAACATAAACAATCATAACAAAAATATGTACTAGTCAAAAAATTATTAATCTTCAAAATCACTCCGATTGAAAATTTCAAATAACTTCCTATTATAACAGATTAAGGAGCCACTTAATGTCTTAAGATATTGCGGTAAACTATTGAACACACCCGTACGAAAAAGGATTTTTCCAACAAAGGGGTCAAAAGCGGTACATGAATTTGTTTATTCCTGACAGATCTACTAAACACAAATAAATCTAAAACAGAGGAAGGGGCTTGGATTTTTATCACCTCAAAGAAAAACATCATGCACCTAATATTCAAAAAAGCATCAAATGAACTACCAAGAAACTCTTCTACATACGAAGAGACATGATCACGACGTTTAAGCACAAAAACATTGCGCATAACTCTATTAAGCAATAGCTTAAGCTTACGCAAAACATAGCCACAACTTCCACCAACAACCTCAATACAATACAAAAAATGCGGCATTATCAATGCATAATTTTCTTAGGTAGGACAATATCCAAACAGTATAACTTTCTTAAAATAAAGTTTTCCTTGGAAACCAAACAATTAACATGCAGATCAAATACCAAACCACTATCAAGCAACAAACCAAGACACTTCATCGAGCTTACAACATCTATAGACTCTCTATAGATGGAAACATTTATAGAACTCTCTTGGAAGTTGCCAAAAAACATAGCATTAGTCTTACTAGTATTTGGTAAGAGCCCATTGTTGGACAACCACGTGGCTAACATATTAATATTAAAATCAATAGAAGACTGCAAAACGTCCATAAAAACATATTCCCCTTTAAACGAAACCTGTATATCATCAGCAAAGGCAAATGACATACAATTTCTACTATTAATACAACCAAACAAAATCATTAATATACATTACAAACAACAAAGGCCCAAGGACAGAACCTTGGGGCACACCGCTACTCACTGGTAGCATACTCGAAACACATTTTTACAACTCACATATTGCAACCTCCGGAACAAATACGAAAAGATAAGCTTACACGCTGAAGACGAAAAATTAAAAAAAAAACTATGCAATTTCTTAATCAAAATGAAGTGATTAACCACCCCCAACAACAGTCCTCCTCACATTGTCAGTCAATCCAACAAGGAGGGACGTTGTACTACGGTTACATCTAAATCCATACTGGCTATCATGCAACAGTGATAGCTCATTGATGTAACTCAGCATTTGATCTTTCAATATATGCTCAACCATCTTTGAGATTATCGGCATAATTGAAATAGGTCTATAATCCAGAGAATCATTACTTTTCCTTATAGGCACTACTTTAGAAATTTTCCAATCTGCGGGAAACTTAGACACAGTTAACATCGTATTAACAATATGCACCAAATGACGTCCAATTAAGGGGAACACAAGCCTCAGAAATTTAATCTGAAAACTAACTAACAAAACCAACCGCTTTAGATTTAATCTTATAGAATACAAATCAGGAATACAAGAAACATCAAATTCATTCACCGTTTGATTAGACACAAAATTTTAATTCAAGATAACTCTCGAAGGGAGTATCCGATTATTTCTTTCGTACATAGATCATGTTTGAATATGGACTATTTGGGTCCACTCCATAGGGTACCCTAACCCAAATGTTGGCAATATCTCATTTTAAAAACATTACTCAGATCGTTTTGATTTTTTTGGAGCCGGTTGTTTTCGCTGACCCTGTTACTTCCTGAGTAAAAAATGCTTCGAAACGTACATCAAGATCCTAGAAGTTCTATATAGAAGTTCTATCCCTGACAACAGTTACAATTTTATGTGCAGTTTAATGACTGTTCGATTATTGCGGTCCTGTTTACAGCTTTATAGTTTATTTCGTAAACAAGTCCATGGTTCCTGACATAATGGAGCAAAAACTCTAAAAAATCCTATGGTGTCCCACTACAATGGCTGGTCGGCACTTTAACTATTGAAAGGAATGACTGAAATTGGTCCATCATTTGTACATTGTAAGATTTCCCTCAAAAAGTTCGAAAAGTTTGCCTCCAAAGAGGCAGTTAAATGATATGTACAAGTGATTTGGAAGTGCATCAAATTATGCATTTTCACTCATGATTTTTACAAGGGAGTGACCCCGGAAAGAGGCACTCCATTGCACCGCATTTTAACTGACCCTTTGGCATTGCATTTTAACTGACCCTTTGGGGTAGAATAGGAGGCAGTCCAGAGCACGTGTTTTGAATAACAAAATAAATAAAATATTTATTATTTGTGTAAAACAAAAATATTAATAACTTTATTAAATTAACACAGATTATGAAAATTCTCTATTGAATTCCATCGCAAACATGTGTGTTTCCTCCGCTCTTCATTTAATCCAAGCTTAAGTGCTTTTGCTTCATCTGCTAAATGGGTTTGATATTGTCTTCCCATCACCAGTTAAGATTTCGACATGTACTCCAACAGCACTCCATTGGGAAATTTTCTTCTCGTGAGTTACCGGAAAAATGTTCACAAATTAAATATTATTTAGTTTGTATTAACAAATTTTTGGAAATGTTAACACGATTATCTCTTTTTGGAAATGTATTCCGCTGCCTGTAGAGATGTACAAACTGATTTATGTACATGTAGGGATCTCTAACAACTGCTAATAAAATGTAGTGAACGGAGTACCTTTTTCACGACTCCGTTTGCACTGCATCCGGATGCTGTTAAATTGTGAGGAATTGGAGTGCCTTTTTCACGACTCCGTTGAACTGCCTCCGGATGTTGTTAAAATGTGAGAAATGGATGTGATTCTTTGGATTGCATCCAAATGCGGTTAAAATGTGAGGAATGGAGTGCCTTTTTCACGACTCCATTTGAACTGCATAAAAACATGCCGTGAAAGAACTAGTCTACATTGCACTACTTCCAATTTATTTTGCTGCCCAGCGAAAAGTTTGCCTCCAAAGAGGCAGTTAAATGATATGTACAAGTGATTTGGAAGTGCATCAAATTATGCATTTTCACTCATGATTTTTACAAGGGAGTGACCCCGGAAAGAAGCACTCCATTGCACCGCATTTTAACTGACCCTTTGGCATTGCATTTTAACTGAACCTTTGGCACTGCATTTTAACTGACCCTTTGGCATTGCATTATAACTGACCCTTTGGGGTAGAATAGGAGGCAGTCCAGAGCACGTGTTTTGAATAACAAAATAAAATGCATTTATTATTTGTGTAAAACAAAAATATTAATACCTTTATTTAATTAACACAAATTATGAAAATTCTCTATTGAATTCCATCGCAAACATGTGTGTTTCCTCCGCTCTTCATTTAATCCAAGCTTAAGTGCTTTTGCTTCATCTGCTAAATGGGTTTGATATTGTCTTCCCATCACCAGTTAAGATTTCGACATGTACTCCAACAGCACTCCATTGGGAAATTTTCTTCTCGTGAGTTACCGGAAAAATGTTCACAAATTAAATATTATTTAGTTTGTATTAACAAATGTTTGGAAATGTTAACACGATTATCTCTTTTTGTAATGTATTCCGCTGCCTGTAGAGATGTATAAACTGATTTATGTACATGTAGGGATCTCTAACAACTGCTAACAAAATGTAGTGAACGGAGTGCCTTTTTCACGACTCCGTTTGCACTGCATCCGGATGCTGTTAAATTGTGAGGAATTGGAGTGCCTTTTTCACGACTCCGTTGAACTGCCTGCGGATGTTGTTAAAATGTGACAAATGGATGTGATTCTTTGGATTGCATCCAAATGCGGTTAAAATGTGAGGAATGGAGTGCCTTTTTCACGACTCCGTTTGAACTGCATAAAAACATGCCGTGAAAGAACTAGTCTACATTGCACTACTTCCAATTTATTTTGCTGGGTGGTTATTGTTATTTTATACCAGCCCAAATTTGTCGTGTAGTAAAAAGTTTCTAAAGAGAACGCTAGACGGCACCATTTTTTGCATAAAGAAAAATAACCATTTTTCAAATATTTGTTGTTGTAACATTGTTTTTATTATGTTTATATGTTCTGGGTCTATCTCCAGTTCCAGAAAAATGGCTGCTTCGATGGGATGTAGCCACAGATCCACTGGAGTTAGATGGGTAGGTCTGGCGGGGCAGTTAAAAAGGTGTTGTGTGTCGTGCGGGCCCATGCCGCATACTGGGCATATGTCTTGCACGGCGCGATCGATTTCCGCCCAATACGAATTTAGGCGACTGCAATATCCCGAGCGTAGTTGAGCCAAAACTACTCTGGTTTGTCGTGGCAGCTGACGCTTCTCAGCTGCGATAGATGGAGGATGTTGATATAGGGGTTCTCTCCTGTATCGTTGGACCTCTCCCTCTAGAGCATGGATATCCTTCCTTATCTCCCTGAATGGGCCGTGCCTACCCACAAGATGGTGATTGGGATGGCTCACACGATAACATCCAAGCAGGTACTGCAACGAAAGCATCTCATTGTGTTGCTTTACAGGAAGAATTTTTGCCTCCTCATGTAGATGGTCCACTGAAGATTTGAGGAGGAACCCTGTCGCTATTCTCAGGGCGGCATTCTGGCAAGTTTGAATCTTTTTCCAGTTCGTGTCACACAGTCTCGGGGACCAGACTGTAGCCGCATAGCTTACCACAGACCGACCTATCGCGTTTTACGTGGCCAACAAGGTTTCTTTATCTGCACCCCAAGTGCTGGCGGCTAGGGACTTGAGGACCTTGTTCCTACTCTTCAGTTTGTCGCAGATAGCTGTGTCGTGTGCGCACGACGTGAAAGTAGTGTCGAATGTGACCCCTAAAATTCTGGGGCAGTTTGTCGGAATTCTGCTACCGTCGACCACGACATTCAATTCTCTTCCAAACTGCGCTGTCCATGTGGTGAACAGAGTGTCTGTTGATTTTGTGGCGGAAATCTGCATATTCCTCGAATGGAAAAAGGTGGTAAGATCGTTTAAATAGTTGTTCGGTCTCTCGCAGACCTCAGTGTACCACAATTATGTGACCGGTTACGACGTGGGTAGCGGGTCATCAGACATTCCGGCTGTGGAGTGCCTTCTTTGTCATCGAACTTTTTCTCTTTCAAATGCAATTTGTTTTTACAGTGGTGATTATTTGTCCACCCAATCTGTATGCCTTCCATGAAGTTATGAGTGTTGGCTCTGCACGTTAACACGCCGTGATAACACTTCAACACTGTGTTTTTCAAATGTTTTTTATTGCAAATTTCGTTCAAATTTTTTCCATTTGATCCAAAAACTTTAAATATGAAATTTTAACCCGAGAGAGACTTTTAATTCCACAGTAATTTGAATGGGGCTAAATGTAAATTTTCAAGAAATTGCTCTAACGACCACATTCATTGTCCAATAGATGAGAAAATTTTACCAGCTCATTGCTGTTGCTAAAAGACCTAAGATTTAGAAATGTCCGTGGAATACATATGTACATATGCATGGCATAGAACCAAAATGAAAGAAGAAAAATATAATTTTTGCAGTTCCAATTCTTTACTTTACTATTTACTGCCAATTAAATTTCTCAGGTCATATTAATAATTTTTCTTTTTTAACAAAAACGTTTAAAGAAGACAATACAGTACAAAAATGCATCTTCTCAATTATGTATTTCCATTTCTCAAATTGTTGCTAAGGGCTTATCTGATATTCTTTTCACTAAACCACAGCTCAATTTGCGGTTATAATTTAAACTACTAGGTAGATTTTATAACATTTAGATTTAATATGTACATTACATGCACTTATCGATTCAAACTATTTTATTTTAATCATATTGAACTGTACGTCAATTTATTATAACTTTTCTGTGTTACATCTTTCGTTTCATCCTATATATCTCAATCGGCATTCTTTGTGTTTACTCTCATATTCAATTAATATTATTAGATATACAAACACACGTATTTACAATTGTAAATAAAAATTAATGTCTATTATTTATTATTTTAATTTATGTGAATGGAATTGTTATGCATTTTCCCAATATATTTTTTGTTTATAATAATTGAATGTTCCTTGCGGCTTTCTTTTTGGCTTGTATACAAATTCTATTTGCTTTATTGCTATAAGTGCACTTGTGTTTATTTGTTGATGTGTGTGCGTATGTGAATTTAAAACAAAATAATGAGAATAAATTCAAACTAAATCCATACATATATTCACAATTTTAGTTCCTCCGAAGAAGTTCTGCAAATAATTGGCGAATTGATTGGAGCATTACAACGAGGACGTACTAGTCTTATTATACCAAAGAAAAAATCCATTGATGACTTAATGAAGGGTCGTAATATGGTAAGTATAATTATGTACATATTGTACATTTATTTAATTTATTGCCAGCATTTTGTAGAAAACTGGAAAGGACTCCCATTGCCCTTTTTGTTAAGATTTGGAAAAAAACACTATGTTAAATTAATCTGCAGTTTAATAAGGAGTATAGGAGTTTTTTAATTAGGAAACAAAAATTGAGTTTTTGGGTTCTAACCATAGTTTTTCGATCTTGATTTTTAAGTCGCCATTTTTCCCTCAGCCTTTAATTAAACGAGGGTATATACACGTTGATACGAACCAAAATAAGCCTCATTTAAAACTTGGGATTTAGTGGTTCTTGAAGGTGGTGATAGAAGGGAGACTTCTCTCATATCAATGTGTGCACCCAGATTCATATTAGCTTATTGAGCTACTGTTTACCGACGAGTACGAACGGCGTGTATTAAGATATTATGGTAGAGATGTTTTACATGTCTGAAATACTCAGGAAATGTTGCCAACTTAGTTGTATTTTGCCATCGTTGAAAAGTTTAGTTCGCCTACCCTGGGAATCGACAACAGGAACAGCGGCTAGCCTGCAGCCGTCCCACAATGCACCAGAGTCCTCAATCGTATGGATAAGGAAGTCCTTAGATTCCTCATCCTGACAATTAAGGACATTGACGCCCATATGGACGACTGCCCTGCCAAAGCCGGTATTCCTGGCATCTACCTCGTCTGAGGTTATAACCTTCCTCAGTAGACGTTCCACCAGGAGCCAGTGGTCGTCGTTGATCATGCCATCCGGATCAGATCTATCAATAATCGCAACCTGGAGTTTAACCGGGGAGATCATCCTAGCGGGTCTTGTTGATGCCCGCGTCCTCTCACCTATAGGTTGTGGGGGTTTCGAACCTTGGCTGACTTGGACGGTCTTCCCCGGTTGAGCCCTTTGTACCATCTGGTGAGTGGTCACTCCAGCAAAAGAGGCCGAGTGGTTGTCCGTCCGACGCAAAGGGTTCGAGCAGCCTGATACTCCCGGTTTTCCATTGTTACCTGAAAACGTTGCCTTCGTCACAGCCGTTGGGCTGGACAATGCTTCGTTTCCAGGGGTTGGAAGTCGATCGATCGGAAGGAAGATCTTCTCAGCGTAAGGGTATTTGCGCCCAAAGCGCCTCACAAATCGAACCTTCAATCCGATCTCCCGAAATTCCGCTTGAGTTACCTCAGCGGGGTTCCTGCCTATAAATCTTTTGCAGTATTAAATGACCCTTTGTAGGTATATTTATCCTTTCTCTGTCTGGGCCCACTATTCTTGGTTGCCGGGGACGAGGAGTCGGTTGTCAGATCCTCCTCTTCATCTCCTTTTACCAAGGCATCTTGCCTAGACAGGAAGGGCTTGTCGGTAACGACCCACGTTTTTTCCCCTGAGGGAGTTGGTCTCTCGACTACAGGAACTGTACTCCCCTGAGTGGCTGAAGGAGGTACTTCCTTGGACGTTTGAGATGGAATGATTGTAACATCCATCTCATCGTCTGTCAGACGGAAGTCCTCCCAGTCCCACGGCGCGGGGCTCTCCTGACTCAATCTGAGAGACTCGCTCGCCTTCAGGAGATCGAGCACTTCCCTGCTCTGAGAGTGAATGGCGTCGCTGACTACGTCCACTGTCAAGGTCGTTAATCTGTCGTCCCCGCCCGCGGGTGGGGTCATTACTGCATTGGGTGCATCGTTGTCAATTGTCATAGCTGAGGTCGATATCGAGGGTTGATTAAGGGTTTGTGTTTTTGGGGTGTGTTTTAAAAAGTTTGATTCATCCATATAGATTTGATTAATGGGGGAGATAAGGACAATCATGACATAGCCCTCCTCTACCATGACTAGGGCTCTAACACTCCTTGAGGTGCCCAGGTATCACACGAGGCTCCGTTCTAATACAGTTGGTACCCTAACTGCAAACCTTGGGAACACCGATGGGCACGAGGTCGCATAACACCCCGGTGAAAAAAGAAGCTCCAACGAGTGTAAGAGGAGATTGCCATAGCACGCCAGACATCTCAATTGTGGCACCTGACTTCATAACCCTCACCGCCATTCCTTCTTGAACCATGAAAAGCTGATTGGCAAGGATTCAGAAAATTTAGCAATCATCACTTGAAAGAGCTTCCCTTTCCTATAACCCTCGACTAAGAGAATTTCCTGGACATTATCACATCTGCAGTCGTTGGCTACATAACAACTTTTAAATAACTTTCAAATCTGGGAAAGAAGATTGATAGAACGACTGTTACTTTCAACGACATGACAATGTGCCCTCCCAGCCGAGGAGGTACCACGTTTTACGATGAGCAATGTTGCAAACGAGACACGCGTGGAATATTAATTTTAATGCTTAAGCAACTGCATGAACCCGAAGTTGAGTATTTGACAGGTGTTCCTAATCAATCGTTAGCTTGCCATATTTTACCAGAAGCCTGAAAAGTTGCCAGGGTTTTGGTCCCGCTACTGAAGTCAGGCAAGGATGCAAATCGTACAGGCCAGCGAAGATTCTAAGGAATCTACTCTTTCCCACGACGAGAAGCGTTAGGAGTATAATGCTTGGTTTACATTTACGAAATCCACTCGATTTCAACTGTCAAATCCATAGGTTAAACGTCAAATGAAATTCAGATGAGATTTCATTTGACGTTTAAGCTATGGAATTGACAGTTGAAATCGAGTGGATTTCGTAAATGTAAACTTAGCATAAAACTTTCCACCTGAAATTTGTCAGTATAGGTCCGCGTCTACATATAGCTCCCATTGAACGGTACCTCCCGATTTTCGGTATTTTGAAAGTTGTAGCCTCAAAATCCCACAGAAATAACTGAAGTTTGGTATTTAGTCTTCGTTGGGGGTATAACACTTTCCACCTGAAATTTGTCGGTATAGGTCCACGTCTTCATATAGCCCCCATAGAACTGTACCTCCCAATTTCCGGTATTTTGAAGGTTGTGGCCTCAATATCCTGCCGAAATGGCTGAAATATGGAATTAAGTCTTCCTTAGGGGTATACAAAATTCCACCTGAAATTTCTCGGTATAGGTACCTCCGGATTTCAGGTATTTTGAAGGTTGTGGCCTCAATATCTTTTCGAAATGGCTGAAATTTGATATTGAGTCTTTGTTGGGTGTATAAAACTTTCCACCTGAAATTTCTCGGTATAGGTCCACGTTTTCATATAGCCCCCATAGAACGGTACCTCCGGATTTCTGGTATTTTGAAGGTTGTGGCCCCAATATGTCTCCGAAATGACTGAAATTTGATATTGAGTCTTCGTTGGGGGTATAAAACTTTCCACCTGAAATTTTTCAGTATATCTCCACGTCTTCATATAGCCCCCGTTGAACGGTACCTCCCGATTTTCGGTATTTTGAAAGTTGTAGCCTCAAAATCCCACAGAAATAACTGAAGTTTGGTATTTAGTCTTCGTTGGGGGTATAACACTTTCCACCTGAAATTTGTCGGTATAGGTCCACGTCTTCATATAGCCCCCATAGAACTGTACCTCCCAATTTCCGGTATTTTGAAGGTTGTGGCCTCAATATCCTGCCGAAA
Source organism: Musca autumnalis (assembly GCF_047663935.1). Lineage (NCBI taxonomy): Eukaryota > Metazoa > Arthropoda > Insecta > Diptera > Muscidae > Musca > Musca autumnalis. Next base: position 186,881,844 of record NW_027411866.1, on the reverse strand, counting down.
TGGCTGAAATATGGAATTAAGTCTTCCTTAGGGGTATACAAAATTCCACCTAAAATTTCTCGGTATAGGTCCACGTCTTCATATAGCCCCCATAGAACGGTACCTCCGGATTTTTCGTATTTTGAAGGTTGTGGCCTCAATATCTTTTCGAAATGGCTGAAATTTGATATTGAGTCTTTGTTGGGTGTATAAAACTTTCCACCTGAAATTTCTCGGTATAGGTCCACGTTTTCATATAGCTCCCATAGAATGGTACTTCCGGATTTCTGGTATTTTGGAGGTTGTGGCCTCAATATCCTTCCGAAATGGCTGAAATTTGGAATTAAGTCTTCCTTAGGGGTATAAAACTTTCCACCTGAAATTTCTCGGTATAGGTACCTCCGGATTTCAGGTATTTTGAAGGTTGTGGCCTCAATATCTTTTCGAAATGGCTGAAATTTGATATTGAGTCTTTGTTGGGTGTATAAAACTTTCCACCTGAAATTTCTCGGTATAGGTCCACGTTTTCATATAGCCCCCATAGAACGGTACCTCCGGATTTCTGGTATTTTGAAGGTTGTGGCCTCAATATGTCTCCGAAATGACTGAAATTTGATATTGAGTCTTCGTTGGGGGTATAAAACTTTCCACCTGAAATTTTTCAGTATATCTCCACGTCTTCATATAGCCCCCGTTGAACGGTACCTCCCGATTTTCGGTATTTTGAAAGTTGTAGCCTCAATATCCCACCGAAATAACTGAAGTTTGGTACTTAGTCTTCGTTGGGGGTATAAAACTTTCCACCTGAAATTTGTCGGTATAGGTCCACGTCTTCATATAGCCCCCATAGAATGGTACTTCCGGATTTCTGGTATTTTGGAGGTTGTGGCCTCAATATCCCTCCGGAATGGCTGAAATTTGGAATTAAGTCTTCCTTAGGGGTATAAAACTTTCCACCTGAAATTTCTCGGTATAGGTCCACGTCTTCATATAGCCCCCATAAAACGATACCTCCGGATTTCTGGTATTTTGGAGGTTGTGGCCTCAATATCCTTCCGAAATGGCTGAAATTTGATATTGAGTCTTCGTTGGGGATATACAACTTTCCACCTGAAATTTGTCGGTATAGGTCCACGTCTTCATATAGCCCCCATTGAACGGTACCTCCCGATTTTCGGTATTTTGAAAGTTGTAGCCTCAATATCCCACCGAAATAACTGAAGTTTGGTACTTAGTCTTCGTTGGGGGTATAAAACTTTCCACCTGAAATTTGTCGGTATAGGTCCACGTTTTCATATAGCTCCCATAGAATGGTACTTCCGGATTTCTGGTATTTTGGAGGTTGTGGCCTCAATATCCTTCCGAAATGGCTGAAATTTGGAATTAAGTCTTCCTTAGGGGTATAAAACTTTCCACCTGAAATTTCTCGGTATAGGTACCTCCGGATTTCAGGTATTTTGAAGGTTGTGGCCTCAATATCCCTCCGAAATGGCTGACATTTGATATTTAGTCTTCGTTGGGGATATACAACTTTCCACCTGAAATTACTCGATATAGGTCCACGTCTTCATATAGCCCCCATAGAACTGTACCTCGCGATTTGCGGTATTTTGAAGGTTGTGGCCTCAATATCCCGCCGAAATGGCTGAAATTTGGTATTAAGTCTTGCTTGGGGGTAAAGTTCAGCCCTTCATATAGTCCCCATAGCACGATACCTCCCGATTTTCGGTATTTTGAAGGTTGTGGCTGTGGTTACATTTCTCTATTTTATTGACTTGTCTGAAGAGAATTTTAAACAGAAAAATTGTACACACAAACACTCTTGCATATTTTTTGCATATGTCATATGTTTCGATTGCAATTTAATCAGAAGCCAAAAATATGCTCAATCCCAAAATTTGACATGAATCGGACCAAAAGTATGGATTGCATGAAATTCCGCTGTCTAGTTATCAGCAGAACTGGAAGGATAGAACAATTACGTGGATTGCTTTCTATGAATATTATTAGTAAGAGTATTACTGGTTGAAGGATGGATACAATTATTTACATATTCAGGATATGGTAGTGTGCTGCATCTTGTAATCCGTTAAAGTGATCTGCAGTTTATTTAACAATGTAGGAGTTTTAATTGGGAAACAATAATACAATACCACATTATTGTGATCCAAATATGTCCTTTGCCGAATTGGTTTAAATTTAATTTTTGTATATTTCAGAAATCCTTAACGCCAAATTTGCCCGAAGATCAAGCAATATCTTTCTTCTTACAATGCCATAAATTGATCATCGCTGTTTATCAGTTACTCAATGTACAGGGTACGGTGAAAATGGAGGCAACCCAAGCTGAATGTTCGGTTGGTTGGCTCAACGATGTCCTAGTATTATTTACAGTTGGTTTAACACTGTGCCAACAACTAAAAGATAAAATGAACGCATTTAAAATAAATAGTATTATAAGTTAGTAAAATTTTATGCTGCTTGCATTTTGTTATATGCAATTTATTATATTATATTTATAAAAGTGTGTATTTTAAATCAATTCTGTATAATTTTAGTCAAACTCCTTATATACATGAATATATAATTTTCCTTTTTAAAAACAGAAAAAATATACACAACTAAAATTCGTTAAATATATTATTATATTCAGTGAAGTCAGTTATATGTATAAAAAATGCATGCATGCAGATGGCCAAAAAAGTGTTTGAAAACTGTTGAAAAATGATACTTTTATGGCACAGACTGTATCTTCATATTAAATGTACTTAATAAAGAAAAAAAAAAAACACATAAAAAAGAATTAATCAATAAACATCATTAGACTAATAACCCAGCAAAATAAATTGGAAGTAGTGCAATGTGGACTAGTTCTGTCACGGCATGTTTTGATGCAGTTCAACTGGAGTCGTGAAAAAGGCACTCCAGTCCTCACATTTTAACCGCATTTGGATGCAATCCAAAGAATCACATCCACTTGTCACATTTTAACAACATCCGGATGCAGTTCAACGGAGTCGTGAAAAAGGCACTCCAATTCCTCACAATTTAACAGCATCCGGATGCAGTCCAAACGGAGTCGTGAAAAAGGCACTCCGTTCGCTACATTTTATTAGCAGTTGTTAGAGATCCCTATATGTACATAAATCAGATTGTACATCTCTACAGGCAGCGGCTTTCATTTTCCAAAAAGAGATAAGCGTGTTAACATGTCCAAACATTTGTTAATACAAACTAAATAATATTTAATATTTAAATAATATTTAATTTGTGAACATTTTTCCGGCAACTCACCAGAAGAAAATTTCCGAATGGAGTGCTGTTGGAGTACGTGTCGAAATCTTAACTGGTGATGGGAAGACAACCCATTTAGCAAATGAAGCAAAATCAGTTCAGCTTGGAACAAATGCAAGCGGAGGAAACACGCATGTTTGCGATTGAATTCAATGGAGAATTTTCATAATTTGTGTTAATGTAATAAAGTTGTTAATATTTTTGTTTTGCACAAATAATAAATGCATTTTATTTGTTCTGGCTTGCACAATTTCCGCAGAATGCCTGTACCAAACACGTGCTTTGGACTGCCTCCTATTCTACCCCAAAGGGTTAGTTAAAATGCAATGCCAAAGGGTCAGTTAAAATGCAGTGCCAGAGGGTCAGTTAAAATGCAGTGCAAAAGGGTTAGTTAAAATGCAATGCCAAAGGGTCAGTTAAAATGCAGTGCCAAAGGGTTAGTTAAAATGCAGTGCTTTGGAGTGCATCTTTCAGTAGTCACGCTCTTGTAAAAATCATCAGTGAAAATGCATAATTTGATGCACATCCAGATCACTTGTACATATCATTTAACTGCATCTTTGGAGGCAAACATTTTGCTGGGAAGTTATTAAAGTTGTTGTTGTATTTAGAATTAATAAAATGAAAATATAATTTTGAGAAACTAAAAAAGAGATAACAAATGAGAACATACATATATTCTACATTTAACATAACCACAACATACCAAACAAAGAAGCAATTGTTTTTAGGTGACGATTTAAAGAGAAAAAAAAACATAGCAACAAATAAATTGACGATTGATGTACGTACGTATATATCTAAAATATAAACATGAATTCACATTCACGTAATTTATTCATAAAAATTATGACAATAACTTTTAAGCAAGAACAAAAGTATGATGTAGAAATTTAATAAACAAAATATTGACAACGTATTAAAAAAAAAACGGCAAAGTATAAACATATATTAAGAAATAAAAGGCTTATTGTATTCCATTCATTCATTTATTATTTATTGTATACCATCACATTTATTATACATAAAGAAAAAAAAACTACTATAATTAACTTTATTAATTCCCTCTATTAACTATGTTTGTAAGTAAAAACAAAACAACTCGTATTCATTTTTCTCCATTGAGATCTCAAGAAACCAGTATTGTTATAAACAAATTTGAAAATGGTTTGTTTTATTGTTTCTTAAATGTCCATTTTTCGAAAAATGTCTCTTTTTTTTTTGAAAATGCATTGTAATTAATAATAAAAAGAAACATATGATAATAACTTCCAAATATGTTTTTTATTAGATCGGAAATAACAAATTTGTTGGGAGGAATGCAATACCAGGACAGTCTGAATCGCGAAATCCATCTTACAACGGTGCGCCTTAACTTACTTTTAATAAAAGGTGCTTATACCTGGCAAGTTTTTGCGGATTCTGAAACTACAATGTTCATAGATGAAAAAAAACTAAAAAAATCGCCGGAGGGATTTTCATAAATCGCGGTCAAAGTTCACATTTTTAGGGTTTAAATAGGTCTTCACGATTTTGCTTGGAAACCGCAAGTCCTATCGTAATGGGACTAAAAAATGTAGCAGTAAAAATCCTCTACAAGATTGACCGTTATGACTTTTCCCTAGGTTTTACAGTTTTTTAGGTTTAGAAGTTCAAATTGGGACAATGCACTAAATGTATCGCCTCCAAATCCAAAAACATGAAAAAAACAAATTATAGGTAATTCGGTCCGCAAATGTAGCAAAAAACGTAAAAATACCTGAAATCGGGCGGTACACTTTTATTTGCTCGGTCCTAAAATGGAGCTGCAAGCTTCAAAATACCTTAAATGGGGAGGTACCGTTATGTGGGCCCTATACCATTTTTGGTGCAGAAGTTTTTTGATATCTTGAAACTCCAAGTGCAAAATTGTAGTCCAGTAAGGAGCTAAATGCCGGTACCGAGGTAAACTCCTTAACTATCTTGAACTTGCAGTTTTTAACAGAAATTTGCAAAGAATGTTGGCTGGTGCGCAAGATAACTCTCGGAACAGATCGAACATTGCATCGTTATATTTGGTTGACAATAGTTAAACAATTTTCGGTTACACAAAATTTAAAAAAAATATTTCATGAATTGAGTTGCTGTTCTGATCTCTGGGACTGCATTTACTTTGTAATTTAATTGCATGGTAAGATCAAGGAAGTAGTAGACTTCATGAGTCGGAAGAATATCATGGTCGCTGCTCAACATCTGCAGCTTGCGGCGTTGTGATGGTTACAATATACTGAGAAAGCATCAAGCAAGTGGATGTGGGGGGATTAGAGTTCCTATTGCACCAGACTTTTTTTCTATACGGACCTATCTCGCTTGAGCCGGACTCTAATGCAGCGTTGCCGACAGTTTTTGGTAGGAAATCATCAAATCTTCAAAAAACTTTGGAAAATCATCAACATGGTCCAAAGCTAGATTTGGTTACTTTAGTGTGATTTTTTCTCTGATAATTTCGTCAATGAGACCGACAACATAAAATAACAATCCACAGCAATAAAGCTAACCCAATCTCACTTAAATACCGCTATAAAAACAGTTTTCAGAAGATGATAGTTTTCTCTGTGGTTATCAAGTTTGCATTAAAGAGGGCATCGGTAGGAAGTATTTTTTCTCGAACATTTCCAGGAAAATTTCATCCATTATAATAATTGTTCCACAAACATCCCATAAGGGACAACGGAGACTTCTCTCATATCAATGAATTCACCCCGATTCATATTAGCTCAATGATATGGGACCTACAGTTTATCGCCGAGTCCGAACGGCGTGTCTCAGACACCATTTTTCTAGAGAAGTTTTACATGGGTGAAATACTCAGGAAATGTCGCCAACATCACTGAGGGGTATTTTGACACCGCTGAAAAGTGTTTTGATGTTGCCTGGCCGGGGAATCAACCCCCAACCTTATGTGTGCAAGGCGGGTGTGCATACCATTGCACTACGGTGGCACCCCAACAGATTTCATCCATTAACAATTCTAAATGTAAATCTGTCTGGAAATTTTTATAAAACACTAAAAAAGCAAAAAATCGAGTTTGGAACATTACTTACTTAGCTGACCCATTACAGAACATCTGTTCCATAGATCGAACTTAGAAAAGATCTCCAATACTCTCTGTTTAGTGATTCGCTTTTTAGAATACCGCGCCTTGTCATCTCTCCATCCACTTGTTTGCGCCATCTATTCTTTGGCCTGCCAATTCTGTGTGCACCGCCATGTGGCTAGAATTTATACGCCTTTTTAGCGGGTTCATCATCGCTCATTCTTATTATATGGCCTAGCCAACGCAATCGCTGCATCTCGATACGTTTAACTATATTGATGTCGTTGTATAGCAGATACAGCTCATGGTTCATACGACGTCGTTATTCACCGTCAACGCAGATCGGTCCGTAGATCTATCGAAGAATTTTTCTCTCAACACACCAAGCACTACCTTATCTGCTTGCGCAAGTACCCAGGCTTCAGAGTCATACATCAGCTCGGGTAGTATCAGTATTTTGTAAAGCGTTATTTTTGTTCGAATTTGTGGCTTTGTTTTTAAAGTGATTACTTAAGCCTAAGTAGCATCTGTTGGCCAATACAATTCTTTTTTTATTTCGCAACTGATGTCGTTTGTTGTGTTTAGGGCGGTGCCGAGGTATACGAAGTCTTTTACTAACTCAAATTTATAGGAACCAACTTCAACAGTTGGTCCGATCTCAATGGACGCATTGCGCGTCGACACCATCAGCTTGGTCTTCTCGCCGTTTACCGCCAGACCCACTTTAGCAGATTCTCCTTCGACCTTCATAAAGGTATCGGTTACTACTTTTACTGATCGTCCTATGATGTCTGTATCATCAGCATAAGCAAGAAACATGTGGCTATTGGTGTTGATTGTGCCACTTCCTTTGACGTTTGCTTCTCGTATAACCTTTTCTAGCAGGATCTTGAAAAGATCACACGAAAGGCTGTGTCCTTGCCTGAAACCTCTTTTGGTACAAAACTCTTCGGAGAGGTTCTTTCCTATTTTAACTGAAGATCTTGTGTCAGTTAGAGTAATTTTACAAAGCCCAATGAGCTTTGCGGGGATACCAAATTCAGCCATTGCTTGGAATACCTTTGAACGTAGCGGGCTGTCGATGGCTGCTTTATAATCGACAAAAAGGTGGTAGGTGTCGATCTGCATCTCTTGGGTCATCTTTAGTCGTTCGCACAGGTCGTCTTTAGTCGTTCGCACAGCATCCCAGACACTATATTGTAGGCAATGGGGAGAAGACTTATGCCCATATAGTTAGACCACACAGTCTTATCTTCCTCCGGTTTTGAATAGCTTGGCTGGTAAGTCATCACCTCTTGTTGCCTTATTATTTTTCAGCCGGTTTATTGCTATCTTTACCTCATCTTGGCTGGGCGGTACACATTCAATACCATCTTCTGGGAGTGGATCTGTGGCATCTTCGCCGTCTTCGCTACTATCGGATTTCCATATCCTGAGCTCACTACCTGTATCAGTTATCAAATTACCTTGCTGGTCTCTACAGGAGGATGTGCCTGTACCAAAGCCATCTGTTCGATGTTTCACTCTTTGGTAGAACTTTAGGATTTTATTCTGGCTCCTGTACATCTCGATTTTTTGCTGTGGCTATCTGTTGTGATTGCAGCTTACCGATGTCCAACTTCCGTGTTGTGTCTGTTCGCACTTTGTTTGCTACGTTTAATCTGGTACGTACCTTTGTGGCAACAAGGTAGTGGTCCGAGTCTATGTTTGCACCTCGGAACGATCGTACATCCAACACGCTTGATGCATGTCTTCCATCTATCACAACATGAGCAATTTGACTACTTGTTCTTTGATCTGGCGACAGCCAGGTGCCCTTATGAATATCGAGATGCTTAAATCTGGTACTGCTAACTACCATGTTTCTTGCAGCTGCAAAGTCTATCAGCCTCATACCATTGTCAGATGTTTCACTGTGGAGACTGAATTTCCCGACTGTTGGGCCAAAGATATTCTCCTTTCCAATTTTGGCATTAAAATCGCCTAGTATAATTTTAATGTCTGTGCAGGGCAACGGTCATAAGTTTCTTCTAAGCGCTCGTAAAATATATCTTTGGTCTGTTCGTCCTTGTCTTCATTGGGAGCATGGGCGCAAATAAAGCTGATGTTGAAGAATTTTGCTTTTAATCGAATTGCAGCGAGTCTTTCATTCACTGGGGTGAAGCTGGAGACCAGATGTTTTAACCTCCGACCAACTACAAATCCGCAACCAAACTCATGCTTTGTGTCATGGCAGCTGGGCTTTGCCATGTTAAAGCCGGTCAGGACCGTTCCTTGGTAGCTTCAATCCCCTACGTCACCCCTTTTGCTATTTAATCAAGTTTAAGGTCACTTCTGGAAACCTGTTGACAATTTTATAGTGGTATTCGTTGTGATTATGGCTACAACAATGTTATATATTTTTCATGAATATGAAGCAAATACCTTCAAAGATATAAACCCGAAATGTTACAACGCTAACATTTTATTCTCCATATTTCTCCCGAATGTTCCAGTGGTATTTTTGCAATATAAGATGGAGTATAGTTTTTTTGGATTAGACTGTGTTGAATTCGTCTGTCAGTGGAAAAGTAAGTACAATTTACGCTGTAACTTTCCAAATATTATTTATAAGATATAGTTTTCATAGTACATTTAGGCTGTCGACAAAGCCGAATAATTTTTTTACTTGTTTTTAAATTCGTTATATCTTTGAAATTAATGAACAAAATGTTCCGACATTTTGGGGACGAAGAATGAAATAAAGTGATAAAATTTAAAATCATGATTTATTATACATACAAACACTTTTGGATATGTAATGCTTACAATTATATTTATAATTTTGTTTACATAAATCTCTAATTTTATTTAATGCAAAATTGCATTTTAATATACATACATACATTTGAAAATATACGGCGTGTTTTATAACTTTTACTTATTCAGTTTATTTTTTAAAATACTCAATTGTGTTAAACAATTATCACGATACTGACGGCGTTCGACCAATTTATCCAACGGTACCATTTCCTCCAATTGATCAGCAACTGAAAGGGCAAAAAATTAACATAAAAAACGACTTCCAATACACTACCATTTAAAACAATTTCTACTTACCAACTTCCGCCGTTGGTCCCTCCATTTTGGGTGTTGGACCCATAGTCTGACTTACAGCATATATGGTATTGGTATAACGTTCGTAATAATTACGCATACCCTCAGCATTGAGATGGGCTGTTTCCAGGGGACCCAAGAAGGCATAACGCATACCCAAACCATCCGACATAACACTGTCTACATCACGAACATTTAGAATGCCAGCCTCCACAAGACGCCAGCATTCATTTAGAATGGCATATTGAATGCGATTCAAGGCAAAACCTTCAATTTCACGAGACAATGTTACCGGTTTCTGACCAATCTCTTCCATGAGGGCTCTAGTTTTAGTTACCACTTCGGGTTTAGTCCATGGTGCCGGTACAATTTCAACCAATGGCACATAATAGGGTGGATTTACTGGATGTGATACAACTACCTGTAAATGGAGAATCAACAACGATGAGCATTTGTGGGTTAATTTGTTGTAGCTTGTGGTAATCTAATCGCAAAATAAAAATGTGTGTTTCAGCGGCTGCATATCAACATGAGGATGACTTCTATAACATTTGTTGGAATATTGTAGGTCGACCGCCTTGTTTTATTGCACTTTTTATCGATTTTGTTTACAAAAAATATAGTATTGATAGGCAAATCAACTTTTGTAAAGACAGGAGGAGTAAAATTTGTAACAGCTTTCATGTAAATACCGCAAATAAACTTGTTAGGAATGAATTGTGCCATGTGTTTTATTGGATTTTTCACCTTCCAATCCAGATGTAAAAAAAAACAACTGGTAAATTCAAGATGATATACTAAAGCTTCAATGTTATTATACGAGGGGTGTGTGAACCATTTAACGGGCATGTAACCTAATCAATGACTTTTCTAAGTGTTATCTTTGCCTTTGTTTCCATCTTGACCGGCTGTCAAGAGTTTATTTCATTTTCTGATAGCGTTGATTGTTTATTTGATACGAATTGCATTATAAAATAATCAATTGATACTTTATTCGCATAGGTTTAGTTACGTCAAGTATTTTTTTGATAAGAACTGTTTACAGCAATTAATAACAAATGAAACAATACACCCGGCACAAAATGACCCCAATAATAACCATAACTACTTGAAAGAGTTCAAAGAAGATCATCAATCAATTTGATTGCAAATGCCAATTTTAACATTTAAAAGGTATTTAAATTAACATCTGTGCAACGAAAACATGCCATTGTGGAAGAATATTTGTCTCCCCATGTAGATGGTTCCCTGAAGACATGAGTTCTCAGGTCGGTTCCTGACAAATTTGAATACTTTTCCACCGCGTTCCACCATTAAAGAAAGGTGATTTTATAGACCGTTTAAGAAAAAATGTGTTTCTATAGGTCCTTTCTGAAAGAAAGGGTGTTTCTATAGACACTTTCTCAACGAAATGGCGCATCTAAAGAGCCTCTTTGAAAGAAAGGTTGCTTCTATAAATCCTTTCTGAAAGAAAGGGCACTTCTATAAACCTTTTCTGAAAGTAAGGGGTGCTGCTATGGGTCCTCTCTGAAAAAAGGCTGCTTCTATAGATCCCTTCTAAAAGAAAGGGTGCTTCTATAGACCCTTTCTAAAAGAAAGAGTCCTTCTATGGGCCCTTTCTGAAAGAAAGGGTGCTTCTATGGATCTTTTCTGAAAGACTAAGGACCTTTTCTAAAAGAAAGGGTGCTTCTATGGACCATTTCTGAAAGAAAGGGTGCTTCTATGGACCTTTTCTAAAAGAAAGGATGCGTCTATGGACCCTTTCTGAAAAAAAGGTTGCTTCTATGGACCCTTTCTGAAAGAAACGGCGTTTCTATGGACTCTTTCTGAAAAAAAGGTTGCTTCTATGGACACTTTCTAAAAGAAATGCTGCTTCTATGAACCCTTTATTTTATAAAGGATGATTCTATGGACACTTGCTAAAAGAAAGGGCGCTTCTATGAATGGTTGCTTCTATGGACCCTTTCTGAAAGAAAGGGTTCTTTTATGGACCCTTGCTGAAAGAAATGGTGCTTCTATGGACCCTTTCTGAAAGAAAGATTGCTTCTATGGGCCTTTTATGAAAGAAAGGGTTGCTTCTATAGACACTTTCTAAAAGAAATGCTGCTTCTATGAACCCTTTATTTTATAAAGGATGATTCTATGGACACTTGCTAAAAGAAAGGGCGCTTCTATGAATGGTTGCTTCTATGGACCCTTTCTGAAAGAAAGGGTTCTTTTATGGACCCTTACTGAAAGAAATGGTGCTTCTATTGACCCTTTCTGAAAGAAAGATTGTTCCTATGGAACCTTTCTGAAAGAAAGGGTTCTTTTATGGACCCTTTATGAAAGAAAGGGTGTTTCTATGGTCCCTTTCTGAAAGAAAGAGTGCTTCTATTCACCCTTTCTGAACGTAAGGGTGCTTCTATGAACCCTTTCTAAAAGAAAGGGTGCTTCTATGGACACTTTCTAAAAGGAAGGGTGTTTCTATGAACCCTTTATTTTAGAAAGGATGATTCCATGAACACTTTCTAAAAGAAAGGGTGCTTCTATGGACCCTATCTGAAAGAAAGGGTTATTTTATGGACCCTTACTGAAAGAAATGGTGCTTCTATGGACCCTTTCCAAAAGAAAGGGTGCTTCTATGGACCCTTTCTGAAAAAAGGTTGCTTCTATGGAACCTCTCTGAAAGAAAGTTTGCTTCTATGGACCATTTATGAAAGAAAGGGTTCTTCTATGGACCCTTTCTGAAAGAAAGGTTGCTTCTATGGACCCTTTATGAAAGAAAGGGTGCTTCTATGGTCCCTTTCTGGAAGAAAGGGTGCTTCTATGGTCCCTTTCTGGAAGAAAGGGTGCTTCTATGGACCCTTTCTAAAAAAGGGGTGCTTCTATGGACCTTTTCTAAAAGAAAGGATGCGTCTATGGACCCTTTCTGAAAAAAAGGTTGCTTCTATGGACCCTTTCTGAAAGAAACGGCGTTTCTATGGACTCTTTCTGAAAAAAGGTTGCTTCTATGGACACTTTCTAAAAGAAATGCTGCTTCTATGAACCCTTTATTTTATAAAGGATGATTCTATGGACACTTGCTAAAAGAAAGGGCGCTTCTATGAATGGTTGCTTCTATGGACCCTTTCTGAAAGAAAGGGTTATTTTATGGACCCTTACTGAAAGAAATGGTGCTTCTATGGACCCTTTCCAAAAGAAAGGGTGCTTCTATGGACCCTTTCTGAAAAAAGGTTGCTTCTATGGAACCTCTCTGAAAGAAAGTTTGCTTCTATGGACCATTTCTGAAAGAAAGGGTTCTTCTATGGACCCTTTCTGAAAGAAAGGTTGCTTCTATGGACCCTTTATGAAAGAAAGGGTGCTTCTATGGTCCCTTTCTGGAAGAAAGGGTGCTTCTATGGTCCCTTTCTGGAAGAAAGGGTGCTTCTATGGACCCTTTCTAAAAAAAGGGGTGCTTCTATGGACCCTTTTTAAAAGAGAGGGTGCTTCCATGGACCCTTTCTAAAAGAAAGGGTGCTTCTATGGACCCTTTTTAAAAGAAAGGGTGCTTCTATGGACCCTTTCTAAAAGAAAGGGTGCTTCTATGGACCCTTTCTAAAAGAAAGGGTGCTTCTATGGACCCTTTCTAAAAGAAAGGGTGCTTCTATGGTCCCTTTCTAAAAGAAAGGGTGCTTCTATGGTCCCTTTCTAAAAGAAAGGGTGCTTCTGTGGACTCTCTGAAAGAAAGATTGCTTCTATGGACCCTTTCTGAAAGAAAGATTGCTTCTATGGACCCTTTCTGAAAAAAGGGTTCTTTTATGGACCTTTCTGAAAGAAAGGATGCTTCTATGGATCTTTTCTGAAAGACTAAGGACCTTTTCTAAAAGAAAGGGTGCTTCTATGGACCATTTCTGAAAGAAAGGGTGCTTCTATGGACCTTTTCTGAAAGAAAGGATGCGTCTATGGACCCTTTCTGAAAAAAAGGTTTCTTCTATGGACCCTTTCTGAAAGAAACGGCGTTTCTATGGACTCTTTCTGAAAAAAAGGTTGCTTCTATGGACACTTTCTAAAAGAAATGCTGCTTCTATGAACCCTTTATTTTATAAAGGATGATTCTATGGACACTTGCTAAAAGAAAGGGCGCTTCTATGAATGGTTGCTTCTATGGACCCTTTCTGAAAGAAAGGGTTATTTTATGGACCCTTACTGAAAGAAATGGTGCTTCTATGGACCCTTTCCAAAAGAAAGGGTGCTTCTATGGACCCTTTCTGAAAAAAGGTTGCTTCTATGGAACCTCTCTGAAAGAAAGTTTGCTTCTATGGACCATTTATGAAAGAAAGGGTTCTTCTATGGACCCTTTCTGAAAGAAAGGTTGCTCCTATGGACCCTTTATGAAAGAAAGGGTGCTTCTATGGTCCCTTTCTGGAAGAAAGGGTGCTTCTATGGACCCTTTCTAAAAAAAGGGGTGCTTCTATGGACCCTTTTTAAAAGAGAGGGTGCTTCCATGGACCCTTTCTAAAAGAAAGGGTGATTCTATGGACCCTTTTTAAAAGAAAGGGTGCTTCTATGGACCCTTTCTAAAAGAAAGGGTGGTTCTATGCACCCTTTCTAAAAGAAAGGGTGCTTCTATGGACCCTTTCTAAAAGAAAGGGTGCTTCTATGGTCCCTTTCTAAAAGAAAGGGTGCTTCTATGGTCCCTTTCTAAAAGAAAGGGTGCTTCTGTGGACCTTTCTGAAGGAAGGGTGCTTGTATGGATCATTTCTAAAAGAAAGGGTGCTCGTATGGACGCTTTATGAAAGAAAGGGTTACTCTATGGTCCCATTTCGAAGGAAGGGTTGCTTGTATGGACCCTTTCTGATAGTGACTTGAGAACCGTGTTCCCACATCTCAGATTGTCGCAGATAGCTATGGTATACACGGACGACGTGAACATGCTGTCGAATGTTACTCCTAGAATTTTGGTGTCGGTTGTGATCAGAATTCTGCTATCATCCACCAAGACATTCAACTCTGTGTTCCTCTCCGTGGTGAATAGATTGGCCGTAGATTTAGTGGCGGATATACGCATATTCTTCGCATGGAAAAATGTGGTAAAATCAGTCAAATGGAAGTTTAGCCTTTCAGAAATGACATCAGGGAAGGTACCTGACGCCATATATCAAACTCTCTATTTCACACTTACGGACTCCACTCCGCTCTTCCATCTGTTTCAATCCTTTGGATGATTTAGTGTCCCTGATGGCATTCGCAACATCATCCATTGTAAACTGTTGTGGTTCATCCTAGGCAGGAAAAGGTCTAATGCGACGCAGTACTCTTCCCTTCGCCCTATCACTCCTGTCCTATCTTCCTTCTTTCCACCGTTCAAGAATGACTTAACCCTTGCCCACAATTCACTTATTCCGACTTCAATCTTGCAACTCTTCAGACGATCTAGCCACTAGTTCCGTTTATGCTCATCGAACAACCTATTAACCTGTTCCTAAGACTAAATGTTTAAACTTTTGTGGGGAATTTGACGTAAGTTTGGAAGAACGATTACGAGAACTTCTTTTAAGAGAGAGAGTCAGTGTGGACTGTCGTAATACGAGCCGGGAGGACTGACTGCTGTAGACATGACCCTAATCTGCACATCTTGCGATTTTCTGTGGGAGGTACATGAAGGAGTGATTTAAGGCAGAAATAAGTATTACGATGGGCAAAGGTTAGACCAACGTCAATCACGCCTTTCGATAATTATGGTGCCCATCAGACATTTTAGTTGGTCACTGAGGATTTTTTATAGGATCCGGAAGCATGGTCGAAAAACATTATATCGCTGTAAACTGGACCCCAAAAAGTACTTTCGTTAAAAATTTGCAAACGAGCCTCGACAGCCCTTAAAGTCCACTTAAGCAAAAATATTGAACTTTTTTGGGGGAGTTACCCGAGTGTTTTCCAATATAGACCTACTTGGAACTTGATATACGTTTGGAAGAAATTTTACGATGAAAAAAGTTTAGGCCAAATCGGATTATCAATCCGTAAGTTTGTACTCATCAGTCATTTGAGTTGTTGCCGGTCGGGTTATTTAGAACTTTGGTCCTTAAAACTACAATTTGTTCGCAATTTTGGAAATACGTCATTTTTGCAAAGCGTACTCAGGACAGTTTGACATACGCCCACGTGATGGGTAGTTTACAGTGCATTCATTAAGACAACTCCAAAACATGGTTTTTGAACGCTTTTATAGCATTTTCTGGTGATTGCTGCTATTTTTTGGGTGGATCTATCTTTTGGACCATTATCTCAAGGATTAAGGACTTGCCTTGAAGACTTGGGGAAAGCGAATACAAGTTGTTACCACAAAAACCGAAGGGATTCGAAGTCCAAATTTTGGGCCTATCCGTTCGAGAGTTATCGTGTGCTCCAGCCACTACACATGGTGCCATAGGGGTATTTTAAACCTTTTGAACTATTTTTTCAGGCAGCATGGTCTTGCCCCTGAAAAAACTTGTACCGTCGTAATGGGGCACCGAATACAAGTTGTTACAATAACAAGTAGAAAAAGTGTAAAGTTCGGTCGGGCCGAACTTGTTATGCCCTCCACCACAAATTTCAGCCATTTCGGTGGCCACAACCTTCAAAATACCAAAAATCGGAAGGTACCGTTCTATGGGGGCTATATGATATCGTGGACCTATACATACAAATTTCTGGGGGAAAGTTTTATACCCCCAACGAAGACTAAATACCAAATTTCGGCCATCTCGGTGTGATAATGAGACCAAAACCTTCAAAATACCGAAAATCGGTAGATATCGTCCTATGGGGGCTATATCAAAACGTGGACCTATATAAACATTTTATGGTAGAAATGTTTCTTAGCCTCCGGAAACACAAAATACAAAGCTACAACCGATTCTGTTGTCAAGTGGGACTAATACATTCAAAATATATTAAAGTGACGCGTACTTTATATGGGGCGTTATATGGAAGCTATACCAAAACGTGGACCTATATAAACCAACTTTGGTAGCAATGTTTTTTGGCTTCTAATAATAATAATAATTGTTCCACAAACATCCCATAAGGGACAAGGGAGACTTCTCTCATATCACTGAGTGCACCCCGATTCATATTAGCTCAATGATATGGGACCTACAGTTTATCGCCGAGTCCGAACGGCGTGTCTAAGACACCACTTTTGTAGAGAAGTTTTACATGGCTGAAATACTCAGGAAATGTCGCCAACATTACTGAGGGGTATTTTGCCACCGTTGAAAAGTGTTTTGATGTTGCCTGACCGGGGAATCGAACCCACGACCTTATGTGTGCAAGGCGGGTGTGCATACCATTGCACCACGTTGGCTTCTGGAGACACAAAATACCAAATTACAACCAATTCGGTGGTAAAATGGGACAAATATCTTAAAAATTCCTAAAAACGCCGACGCGTCACGCGTCATTCTGTATGGGGGCTATACGAAAGTGTGGAACTACATAGCCCGCTTTCAATACCAAAAGTCCTACGTAAATATAACATATTTTCCCAAAATTTCATCAACCTACGTCAATCCGTTCGGACGCTAGAGTGATTTCCACAGACGGACAGACGGACAGACGGACGGACATGGCTATATCGATGTAGAATTGCACGCTGATCAAGAATATATATAATTTGTGGGGTCTACAATGATTATTTCGAGTAGTTACAAACGTAGTGACAAACTTAATATACCCCCATCCTATGGTGGAGGGTATAAAAAGAAGAATTGTATTGACCAACAGATGCTACTTTGGTTTAAGTAAGCAGTTTAAAAACAAAGCCACATCTCGTCAAACAAAAATAACGCTCTACAAAACACTGATACTACCCGTGCTGATGTATGGCTCCGAAGCCTGGGTACTTGCGCAAGCAGACATGGCAGTGCTTGGTGTGTTTGAGAGAAAAATTCTTTGAAAGATCTACGGACCAATCTGCGTTGACGGTGAATATCGACGTCGCATGCACCACGAGCTGTATCTGCCATACAACGACATCAATATTGTTAAACGTATCGAAATGCAGCGATTGCGTTGGCTAGTCGATATCATAAGAATGAGCGTTGATGAACCCGCTAAAAAGGCGTATAAATTTGAGCTACAGAATTGGCAGGCCAAAGAATAGATGGCGCAAACAAGTGGATGAAGTGATGTCAAGGCGCGGTATTCCAAAAAGCGAAGCACGAAACAGAGAGAATTGGAGATCTTTTCTTAGTTCGGTCTATGGAACAAATGTTCTGTAATGAGCCAGCTAAGAAAGTAAATATTTTAGGAGGGTGCCGAATAAAACGAAAAAACGAAATCGATTTTCCCCTTTGAATTAAAACCAGAAATTAGCACACAAGCCTAAAGGCTGAGGGTATAAAAATCAACATGATTCGATAGCAGGTCTTTACATTTTTGCCCGAAAGACTGAGGGTATAAAAATATAATTTCAAAGTAATTTGTGTGTGTCCTTTCCAATTCAGTTAAAAAAACTAATAGTTCCTTTTTAACACTGCACGATGGGGCCAATGGCAGGTTTTTGAGGCAAAAAGTCATTTTTTCAAGTCAGTGATTGAAATCAAATAATAACGGAATTATATTCTTAACACTTTCAAACCTCCAAAACTAAAAAATTACTATCTGGCAACTGCCCCCGGCGACATGCCAAGCTGCCAAAGATGTCATAATTTGCATTCCTTTAATTTCTGATATTCAGTCGTAATTAAACAATTTAAGTAATTTGG
This sequence comes from Musca autumnalis, assembly GCF_047663935.1. Classification (NCBI taxonomy): domain Eukaryota; kingdom Metazoa; phylum Arthropoda; class Insecta; order Diptera; family Muscidae; genus Musca; species Musca autumnalis. The sequence continues at coordinate 186,863,684 of NW_027411866.1, read as the reverse complement.
CGCCAAAACCTGATCTGTGGATATTATATATTTTTTAAAAATGGAAAATACGGGTAATGGTATGTAAATTAAGATTATTATTAAAAGTGTAAATGTTATATTAGATGTGGTCAATAATTTGTTGTGTCAGTAAGTGATTGTTTTTGATGTAGTCTGTGGTATCGTCCATGTGTTCTTTGGAGTAGAACTTTTGGCTTCACCGTGCTTTCTCGTAAAAATATGTATCTGGTGAAAGGTGACAATGTCGGCTAACAGATTTTGAAAAGAATTTTTGCGTATACTTGCGAATAAAAAAATTATCAACTTCCAGATTTCGTAAAACTTAAAAATTTGGATATTTTTTATTTTTGGTTGGAAAATCAGCGAAAACCTAAACTCGTTATAGACTGGATTTCTGCAAAATTTAATCGAGGTGTCAAAGACAACTTCGTGACGGGAGTTAAAAAACAAGTTTATAACATTTGTGCACGCACGCCTTAACCAAAAATGGAAAAAAAATTGGAGGTAAACAAATCGTGTATTACAATTTGAAAGCTTATGGTTAGCTAGCGACACAGTATTTACGCTAGAACAAGGTAATGATAGAAAGAAGAGAGGGCGCCCTAATGTGGATTATAGTGAAGGAAGACAACTTGCCTCGGAAGTCTCCTATGAACACGGCAACAATACCAAGCTCTTGTTCATGCCGCCTCTGTTTCGGCCAATTTGTCAAAAGAACAAGTAAGAAAGTATCAGTCAGCTGAGCCGACAGAGATATACCCTCAGCCACGTACCCGAAAAAAAAAGTTAACACAATATTTCTGTAGGTTTTTTAGCTGTTGGGAAAATTTTCCAGGATGGAAAGTGCCGCAAAAAACTACATGTTGCAACAAAATTCAGAATGATCCAAGACGAGTGCATTTTTTCCAAACTTTGGGTAGGGTGTACCCTTAGGAGTGATCCGATGTAGTACATATTCGGACCTAATACAAATCTGTAGGAAATATTTTTTTTTCTTTATTAGTCTATGGATATTTTCCTTACAGACTATATAATTAAATATGTTGTACTTAATTTTCTGAATTTAAATATATTACAATTTTACTTTTCAATTTACAAAGTTTGAGCTAAATCGATTTCACTCTTAAAGGGTTATTTTACACATTAGCCAGTTTAGGTGGTGCTGGTAGGATTTTCTGGACCTTTTTGGGTCTCAGGAAAAAATTACAACGTCGTAACAGGGGCCGCAAGTGCAACCTGCTGCGTCACAAATTAATAAGATCAGAGAGGAGTTGTTAAACTATATTTTTTCCAAATTTTGTGTGGGAGGTACCCAAATGAGTGGACCGATATAGTCCATATTAGAACTCGATCTATGCCTGAAAGTAATATTACCAATAGAAAAATTTGGCTCAATTCGGTTATTCCCTCCTAGAGTTATCATGCCCACAATCTTGGCGAAAAATTTTGAACCTTTGTGGGGGAGGTACCGGAAGGAGTGGACCGATATGGTCTATTTTCGAATTTAAACTAAGTTTGGACAAAATATAGAAAGACCCAAAATTTTAACCAAATATGTTGATCCGTTCGAGAGTTATCGTGCGCTCCAACTAGGACACATGGTATTATATGGGTTGTTTGCAGTTTTCGTGCTGATTTCAGAGGATATATGGACTTGCTCCTGAAAAAAATTATATCGTCGTAATGGGGGTAGTGAATACAAGTGGCTGCAACAAAAATCAAAGCGATTCGAGAGCAGTCCTTAAACTGCACTTAAGCAAAATTTTGTGTGGGAGGTACCCGAAAGAGTGAACCAATAAGGTCCATATTGGAACCTCATCTATGCCTGGTAGAAATGTCACGATGTGCAAAGTATGGAATAATTCGGTTACTCCCTTCAAGAGTTATCGTGCGGACAATTTTTCCGAAAATTTTTGAACTTTTGTGGGGGAGGTACCTGAAGGAGTGGACCGATATGGCCCATCTTCGAACTTAAATCAAATCTGGACAAAATATTTCGATACCCAAAATTTGAACCGAATCGATTGATCCGTTCGAGAGTTATCGTGCGCACCAGCCAGCCAGACAGACAGACAGACGAACAGACAGACAGACAGACAGACGGACATTGCTAGATCGACTCAAAATTGTCTGAAACGGATATCGTTCAAACATAGTTGGGGTCTAAAATCATTATTTCGATGAGGCACATTTTTGGCCGTATCAAAGTGTAAATACCCTTTCTAGCCTAAAGGCTGAGGGTATAAAAATATTTAAACTATGTTCTCAAGGAAGTTCTGTATCAAACAACTAAAATGAGAAAACAATTAACTTCGACAGAGAAAATTTATAAACGATATATCGAAATCTGAACCGATTTCAATATGATGTCTCAATAATGTTTTCTAGACCAAATTCCGTCAGACACTTTAAATTTCATCACAATTGGACGAATATAGCGTGATTGCTGCACGAAATACCTAAAATCGGGTGAAAATATATATGGGAGCTATATCCAAATCTGAACCGATTTCGATATAATTTGGCAAACATATTTCTAGACCGAATCCTGTCACACGTTTCAAATTTAATCGAAATTGTACGAAAATTGCGTGTTTGTTGCACCAAATACCTCAAATTGTGCGAAAATATACATGGGAGCTACATATATCCAAATCTGAACCGATTTCAAAATAACTTGGCAACAGTCCGAATTCCGCCACATATTCCAAATATCATCATAATTGGACAGAATTTTCGTGTTTGGCCCATCAATTACTCGAAATCGGGCGAACATATATATGAGAGCTATATCTATATATGAACCGATATCAACCAAATTTGGCAGATTAGTTTCTAGGCCGATTATAAACATATGCACGAAATTTGGAAGGTCTAGCTTGCTCCTGTGATTTTTTGCCTCAAAAACCTGTCATCGGCCCCATCGTGCACTGGGGTGAACTGTTCCTAATTGGGTCATTCTTTGTAAAATAAGTTACCACTTAACTGTCACAAGCTGTTTGTTTGCACTTCTTTGAAGCTCTTTTTAATTTATAAACATTAACTTGAATTTATGAATGCAGTTGTGTTGATGTACTTAGAAAAAAACAAAACAACTTCTAAATCAACTTGTCTTCACCTTGCCGGTTGGTTGGTAAACCTCAACAGGTGTTATCTTTATGGCATGGCTATTGTTATAGAAAAATAATGAAACAAGTGTGTACTTCTAATTGCTTAGGACTTAATGGGTAAGTGCTGTAGATATTCGTAGCGTTGTTAATGAAGTCACATCTGATTAGCACTTGGCTTATTAATGAGCAGAGATGGGAGCTGTATGAGGTATGAAATGGGTTTGAATGACAATTATTAAAAAAAGACATTTGTTTATGCCAACCCATCAATTCTGATAAGAAATCTTTCCAAAAAAAATGCTTAGATTTGACTTTCCAAACCCTCTCTTCAATCACGTACTGTAATCAATCATACTACATGTCAAAAATGTATGTTTTTCAGTAACTTTTTACCATCTCTATTCTATATTCTCATATCTAAATTAAATGAAAGGTGTTTACACCTAGAAAATTTTTGCGGATTCTGAAACTACTATGTTTATAGATGGGAAAAATCAAAAAAACCAATGCATTGTCCCAATTTGAACTTCTATATTTCAACACGTAAAAAAGTATCAGTCAGCTTTGCTGACAGAGATATACCTGTGTATATTGAAACATTTTTTTCCCAAAAAACGTATGTATTTAGGGGGTTTTAAAAATTTTGGATGTATGAACCGACAAAAATGTTGATTAGGATTAAAGATCAAAAGTTTTGAGGAGGAGATACTTAAAGGAATGGATCGACATTGACCATTATGGAAGTGGATCTCCAGTCATTACATATGGTGCCATAGGGGGTTTTTACACCCTTCAGGCTGTTTGCTCAAGAAGTATGGACTTGCCCCTGAAAAAAATTTTACCCTCGTAAGTGAGGCAGCGAGTGCAAGTTGCTTCAACAAAAATAAAAGTGATTCGATTGCAGGTCTTAAAGTGAACTTATCCGAATTTTTGTGTGGGAGGTACCGGATGGAGTGGACAAATATAGTCCATATTTGAACTGATCTATATCTGGTACATATATTACGATGTGTAAAGTATGGACTAATTCGGCCACTCCCTTCAAGAGTTACCGTACGAAACAAATTTCCGAACATTTTTGAACTTTTGTGGGGGAGGGACCTGAAGGAGTGGACCGATATGGCTTATCTTTGAACTTGAACTATGTTTGGACAAAATATTACTAAGGCCAAATTTTGTACCGAATCGGCAGATCCGTTAGAGAGTTATCTTGCGCTCCAACCACCTCACACGGTGTCATAGGGTTTTTTTTGCTACTTTCAGGCTATTTTCTCAAGAAGTGTGGACTTGCCCCTGATGAAACTTGTACCGTCGTATGGGGGGTAGTGAATACAAGTTGCTAAAACAAAAATCAAAGTGATTCGAGAGCAGGTCCTAAACTGTACTTATTCCAAATTTTGTGTGGGAGGTACCCGTAGGAGTGGACCGTTTGAGTCCATATTGGAAACTCGTCTAAGTCTGGTAGACATTTCACGATTTGCAAAGTGTGGACCAAATCGGTTACTCCCTTCAAGAGTTATCGTACGTACAAATTTTCCGAACATTTTAGAACTTTTGTGGGGGAGGTACCGGAAGGAGTGGACCGATATAACCCATCTTCGAACTTAAACTAAGTTTGGACAAAATATTACAAAAGCCAAATTTTGGATCGAATCGATTGATCCGTTCGAGAGTTATAGTGCGCTCCAGCCAGCCAGACTGACAGACAGACGGACAGACGGACATTGCTCAATCGACTCCAAATTGTCTGAAACACATTTCGTCCAAACATACTTGGGGTCTAAAACCATTATTTCGTTGAGGCATATTTTGCCCGTATGAAAGTGTATATACCCTCGTTAGCATAAATGCTGAGGGTATACAATTGGTAAAAGCTAGGAAAAGGTTATACAGGTCAATCATGTAGAAAATTTTGACTGCTACAAGATTGCTTTTAGTCCCATTACGATATGTCTTGCAGTTTCAATGAAAAAATCTTGAAACCCTAGAAAACCCCTAAACATGTGTGACCGCGATTTATTTTAAAATCCCTCCAGCGATTTTTTTGTTCTTTTTTTTATTTTTCCCATGTATGAACATTGTAATTCATTTAAAGTTAGTTAAGGCGCACCGTGTATATCTAGCACATAATTAGCACTTAAGCAGCTTTGACCATTTCATTTAAAATTAATCAAAATCGATTAATTGTCATTTGAAAAAATATTCGAATTCATTATTCAAGTTTGCCTTCAGCTGGCACAGATCACCTCAATTCACATTCATCGTTGAAATTATTTTGATTTGAAAATAAAAATTATCTGCTGTACATACTTACATTTGATTGATGTTTCAAATCTTTGCTAAACAGTGAGGGCAAAAATGTCGACGTCGAACTGGACAAGATTGTGTGACTTTCAACGACCGCATCAAGTTGTTTATATAGATTGGTTTTCATATCCAAACGTTCGGGTATACATTCTTGTATGAATATGGCACCCTTTACCAACTGCTTCAAATCATTTGTACCCGAAATGCAGGCAAATTGTTGACTGGCGCTTAATTTGCCTCTAAGTAGACCTTTCGATTCCAAAGAGTTCAACTCTTTTTGTGTCTCCTTTAATGCGTTTGCCACCTGTTCTGGTAGAATGTCATACAACATCACCTGATAGCCGACAGAGGCGAAGAGCATAGACCAGGAACGTCCAATTAAGCCACTGTAAAAACATTTTTGAAGAAGAAAAAAAAATACCCTCAATTATTTGCAAACAAAATATCCAAATAATTAGGTCAAATTTACACTGTCGCAAAACCGGCCACCAAACGTGTTGGTACAACAAACCACCATCAACACCACCCCCACCCCGACCTACCTTCCCACAATACCAATCTTTTCTCGTTTACCGGCTGTGGCCATTGTTTTGCGTTTTTTCTCTGCTGGCGGACTTATTTTTATAATTTTTTATTTTATTATTATTGTTGAAAAATAGGGTTTGTTGTATTTGTTGGCCTACCGCGGAATGTTTTTTAATTGACTGAACTGTATCACAGCTAAACAACTTTTAATTTTTATTTTGATTCTTTTCCATTCAAGAAACCTCTGTTTTGTTTCGCAATACCAGCAGAGTTGATGGATAGGTGAGCGAATTGAGGTAGAATTTTTAGTGGTTATAAGGTTTTACTCTCTTGGTTTATTCACAACACAGCACATGGGAGACTTGTAATGGCAAGAGACTTCCGAAGGCTTGTAGTATTTTTGATTGCAAAAAAGCTAGATAGTTAAAAATTTGGGCATCTGTTTTATGTTGTCTGACAACATTAGTTAATTAGGAACTTTGAATAATGTTCACATCTTTGATTTGGGAGAACGATGCCACATCTTTCAATTGTTGGTCTTTTTTATTGCTTAGTTCAGGAGAATCACTAACTAATGTCTGTTTGGCCAACATTCAAAGCTCTCACCTGATGAATTCTCTTAAATATTGAAAAATCTCTTAGTGGTTATTAATTAGATGCCCGCTCTATGGTAAAATTAGCAATAAATTAAAATTCTTTCTGAGCCTTCGTCGCACACCTGAGTCTCCACATCTTTATACCCTCAGCATTTATGCTAACGAGGGTATATACAATTAATACGGGCAAAATGTGCCCCATCGAAATAATGGTTTTACACCCCAAGTATGTTTTCATACTTCATACTTCCTGAGAAAATTCCCCGAAAGTTGTAAAAAAACCCCTATGGCTCAATGTGTAGTCATTGCAGCCAACCATAATTCTCGAACCGAATCGGTCCAAAATTTTGCGTCATAATAATTGTCCAAACTTGGGTTAACTTCGAAGATAGGTCATATCGGTGCACTCCTTCAGCTACTTCCCTCACAAAGGTTCAAAACTCTTCTCAAAAATAGAGCGCACGATAACTCTGGAAGGCAAGAACCGATTTAGTCCATACTTTTCATATCTCTACGGGACATAGATCTGGTTCGAATATGGACTATATAGGTCCACTCCTTCAATCACCTCCCACACAAAATTTGGGAAAAGTTCAGTTTAAGGCCTGCTCTCGAATCGTTTTGCTTCTTTATAACCTCAGCCTTTATGCTAACGAGGGTATATATACACTTTCATACGAGCAAAATGTGCCTCATCGAAATAATGGTTTTAGACCCCAAGTATGTTTGGGCGAAATGTGTTTCAGACAATTTGGAGTCGATTTAGCAATGACCGTCCGTCCGTCTGGCTGTCTGGCTGGTGCGCACGATAACTCTCGAACGGATCAACCGATTCGGTCCAAAATATGGCTTTCGTAATATTTTGTCCAAACTTAGTTTAAGTTCGGTACCTCCCCCACAAAAGTTCGAAAATATTCGGAAAATGTGTGCCCGCCATAACTCCTGAAGGCAATAACGGATTTGGTCCATACACATCGTAATATTTCCACGAGACATAGATCAGGCTTGAATATGGACTATATATGTCAACTCCCACACAAAATTTAGGAAAAATGATTAAGGCCTGCTTTCGAACCGCTTTTATCTTTGTTGTAACAACTTGTATTCGCTGCCCCCATTACGACAGTGTAAGTTTTTTAAGGGCAAGTCCATATTTCCTGAGAAAATAGTCCGAAAGCTATAAAAATCCCTATGACACTATGCGTATATGGTATATCTCTGTCGGCAAAGCCGACTGATACATTTTTACTTGTTTTTTTTTTTCTAACAACTTACATTCGTTGGGAGCATCATATCCCGGAATGTCTGCTCCGTGTGCTCAGTTTGTCACATCCGCATTCACCACACTCTACCTTCGGGTGCATCTCAAGGGTTGTTCTGGACTCGTCCATACGAGGGACTACGACAGGGAGTTACGATCGAGGAAATAGTTGATTTCATGAGTCGGAAGAGTATCATGGTCGCGGAAGGATCGCACCAAAAGGTAGAAGTAGAGTAGCTAAACATATACATCACGCCGATAAATAGCTGTACTCCAGCTTATAAGCCCAACATTAGCCCGAAGGTTATAGGCCCAACATTAGCCCGCTTTTGCAAAGTCCGACCGGTCTTAGGGACAGTTGTGGAATTCGGTCCACGGCAATTACCAGTGGCATATTGTGCTGGCTGAGCAGATTGATAGCTCTATGTTTTGCACAGTCAATGAGGACGCCCATGCCAGATTTACCGGACAGTGTCACAGTTCGCCAGACATGACCATCGCGTCACCTCGGGTGACAAATGAAGTCGAACTTTCATCAATCTTGGAAAAGCTTATTGGCCGTGTTTCAGAGAATACACTAAACACCGCTTCATAGATCTGTCCAACCCTTCTAATGTTCGACGACGTTCCAAGACATCAACACCGCTGCAACCGCTGACCTTATACCTGCTGGTCGAAGACCCGAAGTGAGACCAAAATTCCCAGCAGAGGCGACGTGATTAGCTAATGGGCGTGATGAGCTTCGTCGTGTCACAGTCAGGGAGCTGACACTGGAAGTTAGCGGCTGGTCGGCGAGCATAAGCGGATGGGAGTTTCACAGAATTCACTAAACACCGCTTCATAGATCTGTCCAACCTTTCAAATGTTCGACGACGTTCCAAGACATCAACACCGCTGCAACCGCTGACCTTATACCTGCTGGTCGAAGACCCGAAGTGAGACCAAAATTCCCAGCAAAGGCGACGGGATTAGCTAATGGGCGTAATGAGCTTCGTCGTGTCAACCCCAATGACCCCAGAGTCAGGGAGCTGACAGTGGAAGTTAACAGACTGGTCGGCGAGCATAAGCCGAGCAAGCGGTTAGTCATCTGAAGAGTTGCATAATTGGATCCGGCATAAGTAAATTGTAGGCAACGGTTAAGTCACTCTCGAACCCTGAAAGGAAGGAAGATAGGACCTCAGTCACGTTCGGTGACGTTACGTTGACTGAGCTGAAGAGATGCGCAAGTTATTTCAATCGACAGTTCGTCGAGCAACCCGAGAGTGACAGGGCGAAGAAAAGAGCATCAAATTATGCTGAGTGGGGAGTGGAGTATCTCACTAATTTTCTCAGCCTGTCGCTATTCACGCACATAGTTTTCGAAGTCTAAAAAATGGACCGGGTGGTCGGTCCCGCTACTGAAGCCAGGCAAAGATAGCAGCAAAGGTGAATCGTACAGACCGATTTTGCTTTTGTCGCCCGTAGCAAAGACCCTTGAGGCTTTGGTCCTTTCCAGTGTCAGAAATAGCTATCCAGTTACCGATCATAAGCATGGGCACCGTAAGCATAGCAACATATTAGTCGAGGACTCAAGCAGATCAAGACGTGTGATAGAACAGTGATGGTGGTGCTTGATTTATCAAAAGCTTTTGATGTTGTCAAGCACTCAACACTGTTTGAGGTCCTCGAGCAGATAACCCTCCGACTAAGTTTGAAACGTTGGATAATCAAGTATATGTTTGTACGTCAGTCGTAAGTCGAATTTAGGAACAAGAAGTCCAAGCGCCGTTGATTCAAAGCCGCGTTGAGTGAACAGCAACAGGGTGCCTCCTCATGACTCCAATGGACCATGAGGAGGCAATGATTCGTAAAGTACAACGACACATTTACATGCTTTCGCTGCAGTAACTGTTCGGGTATTACTGTGAGGGCGATCCCAATCACCATGGATAGGTGAATAGGTCCCGTTCATTCAGGCAAGTCAAGGAGAATCTTCATGATCTAGAAGAAGAGGTCCAGTGTTACAAGAGAGAACCCCTAGATCAACAAGCATATCTATCGCATCTGAGAAGCGTCAGCAGCACGACAAACCAGACAGACTGTCGGTATGATACAGCACGGTGCTCTTGAACCAACTTTAAATGAAAGGAGCTTAGACCTGGGGAGTTTTAACAGATTGTGAAACTACAATGTTCATAGATGAGAAAAATCAAAAAACAAAAAAATCTCGGAGCGCTTTGTAAATAAATCGCTGTGAAAATTCACATTTTTATGGTTTTTCTAAGTTTTCAGGATTTTGCTTGGAAACAGCAAGTCCTATCAAAAAGAGTTAAACAAATATTGTTGCTATGAAAATTCTCTACAAGATTGACCTTTATGATATTTTCGTAGGGTTAACCATTTTTGACTATGCACTGACTGTATCGCCTCCTTATAAAACAATGTCATGCACCACGATGCGCCTCAACTAACTTTAAATAAAAACCTCTTACACCTGGGAAGTTGTTGCGGATTCTGAAACAGCAATGTTCATAGATGAAAAATATCGGAAAACAAGAAAAAATCGCTGTCGGGATTTTTAGATAAATCGCGGTCAAAGTTCACAGTTTTAGGTTTATTTTAGGTTTTCGTGATTTTGCATGGAAACCGCAAGTCTTATCCAAATGAGGTTAATGAAAATGTTGTAGCTGTGAAAATTTTCTAGAGGATTGACCGTTATGATTTGTTCCTAGGTTTTACCATTCTTGAGATTTAGAAGTTCAGGTCACATTTTTAGGTTTTTTTGTTAGGTTTTCGCGAACTTGTATTAACTGTCCTGCTTACGACGGTACATGTTTCATCCATACTTCCTGAGAAAATAGCCTGAAAGGAGCATAAAATCCCTTTGACATCGTGTGTAATGGATGGAACTCAAGATAACTCTCGAACGGATCTGTCGATTCGGTCCAAAATATGGCCTTCGTAATATTTTGTCCAAACTTAGTTTATGTTCGAAAAGTTAAAAAATGCTCGGAAAACTTGTGCGCACCATAACTCTAAAAGAGATTAACCGATTTGATCCGTACTTTGAATATCGTAATATTTCTACAAGATATATTTCAGGTTCCAATTTTTACCAAATTTAGTACTGTACTCTAGTCCTGTACTCCAACAGCACTATTGTACCAAATTTAGTACAATTTAGTACACATAAGTACGAATTCCGAAACCTATCTCCATATGTAAATTCTGTAGAGTAATCATAATTCCAAATTTAAGGATTCCAGCTTTATCCGTTGACCCAAATCCAATTTGTACCAAATTTAGTAGCATTTAGTACTTTTCGTATACATAAGAACCAATTTCCAAAACTACATCCATACATCTATCGTACACTCCCTCAGCAATCTTAGTTCCAAACTTTGGGTTTCCCGCACTATCCGTTCAACCAAATCAAATTTCTACCAAATTTAATACAATTTAGTACATAAGTAAAAATTTCCGAAGCCATTTCCTTATATCATCACCACGCCCAACCTTGATTCCCATACCAAATCTCAAGATTCTAGCTGTATACGTTCAATATATACAATTGGTATTAAATTTAGTAACTTTTAGTACTTTTCGTACACTCATAGGTCGAATTTTCAAAAACCCTTTAGTACGCCTTTCTAACTCTCCATCAGTGACTCTCATTCCAAATTTCACAATTTTAGCTCTTCCCGTTTGTCTAATACAAAGGGTACCATATTTAGCACCTTTTAGTACTTTTCGTATACATAAGAATGAATTTCCAAAACTACCTCATTCCTCAACTCCAACAATAATCGTAATTCCAAATTGTACCAAATTTAGTACCATTTAGTACTTTTCGTACAGATAAGTATGAATTTCCAAAACAACCTCGATCCTACACTCGAATAATAACTTTAATTCGACATTTCAGGATTCCATCTTTATCCTTTCACTCAAATCCAAATTGTACTAAATTTACTACCATTTAGTAGTTTTCGTACACATTAGTACAAATTTCCAAAACTACCTCCACATCCCAATCCTATACTCCAACAGTAATCTTTTTTCCAAATTTCAGGTTCATCCGTTCACCCAAATCAAAATTGTAATAAATTTAGTACCATTTAGTACTTTTCGTACTTGTAGGTACGAATTTCCAAAACTACCTCCATATCTCAACCCTACACTCCAACAGTAATCTTAATTCCAAATGTTAGCTCTATTCGTTCACCAAATCCAAGTTGTGCTAAATTTAGTACTCTTCGTACACATAAGTACGAATTTTCAAAACTACCTGGTATCTCAATTCTATACTCCAACTGTAATCTTAATTCCAAATTTCTGGTTTTCAACTCTAACCGTTCACCCAAATCCAAGTTGTACTAACTTTAGTACCATTTAGTACTTTTCGTACACATAAGTACGATTTTCCAAAACTACCT